>NC_056050.1:1741622-2088944 GCF_004379255.2 Salvia splendens | reverse complement strand
TCAACCGAGAGAAATCTCACAGAAACCGCCGGAGAATCGTCGGAGAAGAGAGCAGAAAAGAGAGAGAGACAGAGAGAGTTTTCGGAGAGCTTCGAGTGAGAGAGAGAGTGAATATCAAAAGAATGAATGAAGTGAATGGACTCACCTCTCACATAACAAGCACACACCACAATCCAACGGCTGAAAGCCTTGATCCGGGTGAGAGTACACGTGGCTGCATCTGGAGAGTGAGAATTAGTTTTGGGCCAAGCCCAACACAGCATCGTCTGGGCCAAAGATAAAACCAGCCCAAATGAAGGTCCACCAATTTATTCAACAGAAGCAATATTGTCTCCGTTGGCAATTGTAACATAAAATGAATGTAACAATATCGCATATTGGTATACACAAAGAGCTTAATACACTATATAAGTCTTATTGGCCCCTCCTCCTATCACCAATTGATTTTAGGATGGAACTCATGTGACTGACCTAACAATATATCTGGATTTAAAATTTGGTGGGCAAGTATATCACAAAATCTATGGATTCTTTCATCTCTCCAATGAATTTATTTTCATACTATTTTTCATTTTAAATCCAAAAAGCGACTTTAATGGGATGGAGAAAATATTACAATTATAATAATATTATTGGACTAATTATATTTCATTTATATAATTGTATCCCACAAATTATAATATGATTTTGGTTAACAATCAATAAATAAAAAATATATAGTACTATTATTTTTTGTAAATTCTGTGTTTTGTAAAAATGGAGGAAGACATAATCAGTCAACTCCCCGATGAAATTCTTCAACACATTCTCTGATTTATCGATACATATGAAGCCGTTCAAACCTCCATTCTCTCCAAGCGATAGGAGGGAGCCGTTTGCCGGCCTCACGGAGCTTTCTCTGCGCTGGTTTCCGATGACTGGCCTTGTTTTAAAGGCTCCCAAGCTTAGAGCTCTTGAAATAATTGAATCCCATCAAATCCAAGAGATTTCTGCTCCGTTGCTTACCTCGTTTCGATACGAGGGCTATTTACCTTTGGAATGTTCTAGAATGAATGTCCCAATGTTGGAGCAAGTCTATTTAGACATTCATGGACTTGCTTACAATCCGGAATGGTTGCATCTGAATTGTGTTAGGTTGCTTCACCAACTTGGAAATGCTACCTCTGTTTCACTCACTTTGAAGACTCTCAAGCTTCTCGAACCACCACAAAGTGATTTCCTTGAGCGCTTTATTTCCCAACCATCAAATGTTTCAAGGTGATAAAAAGGAGGTCAAGTCAAAATTCACAAAATACTTAACAGATTTAACCGTAGGCAACGTTATTTATAAGCGTTTAGATAACATTGTTGTAGACTTGTAATTATAATTGTTTTATCAATTAATTTTACCATTCAAATGGATAGCCATGCAATTGAACATACTTTCATTCCCTAAAAATAGATACATTGATAACAATATAAATTTTTTAATACCAAATTTATAAAGTATGAAAATATTGAGATCCACATTGTAATGTGCATTAAAAAATAATTTGAAAAATAGAAAGTGATTAATTTTGGGGTATATTGTAAAGTGGCAAAAGAAATTTAAATTTTGAGGACGGGTATAGTATTTTTTTTCCTAGGTAATTGAACAAAATATGTTTGAATATTTGTTTAAAAAATTTCAATGATAGACATAAAGTATCTTGATTTCTATAATTGGATGTATTCAGATTCATAAGTTAAATACTGTTCAAAATCAAAACACTTGTAGTCCATTGGATCTTGTGATCTAATGGTCAAATTAATGGCACGTGTGATCTAATAATGTAGCTTGGCTAATAATCGACTATTTTAGTAAAATAGTGTAGCTCGGGTAATAATGTAGCATCTTAATCTAATAATGTAACTTATTACAACCATCCAATCTAAGGATCCAAGGGCTGAGATTCTCTTTGATTTTTGATAGAATTATACTTATTGACCATAGTGCACCCCTTTTTATAATTGTATAAATAAATCCATATATTTTTCAAGAAATTTCTCAGAGCAATTGATCTTAATAGGATATCTAAATATATTTTTGAGATATTATTTTATTGCATTCTGTATAATTAAATTAATCGTATTCTCAGGAGTAAAATTACAAACATCAACGCTTAAATGGCATAACAAGCATTTTTGCGTCAATCTGAGCAACTTATAAAGCGTGGTCGTATATCCTTTCGACGCCAATAGCCAAACGCGACTGCTCCAAACTAAACTACTCGATTGATTGATTTGTACCCAGCGCTTTAACAGAAGTACACTAACCAAATTCTGGCAAATCAATTCAATCGCACCTCACTACTTGTAGAGGAAGCCATTGCTGCGATTTCCACATTTTCATTGGAGGTGATATTAAGCAAATATAAATTCTAATTTGGTTTAGGGCGACCAACCGGAAATTCAAGAACCTGGATTGTGGGTGTCAACTGAAAGAGGTGCAACTGTTACCCCAATTGGTAAGTTTTCTGTTATTGAAACATTACTTTCTTAAAGGTTTGTGTGCTATGGTGAGATGTTTTTTGTCAAATTTTATGCAAAATAGTATACATGTTTCGTTTGTTACATGGAGTTCTCAAGTATGATTAACTAGAAATTGAATTTATGGGAACTGTGAAGCTAAAGCGAAAGCAAGGTATTGTGTAATGAAGCACATTAGAGCATCCACATCGACGTGTCCCGTCCGTGCCAGCGGCATGGAGACGCTGTCCGCCGCTGTGCTTGCGCCGCTGGCACGGCGCTGCTCGATGCATCGAGCACGTCCGTGCCAGCGAGCAGACGACGTGGCGCGTTCTGATTGGCCAACGGTATATCGGTTGGAAAATCATTTTTTTTATTTTTTTTAAAAATCAAAAATAAAAAAAATTCACAATCCCAAAAAAATGGCCGATTTTTGCCGTTTTATGTATTTTTTTATTTATTTTTATTTTTTCCTCAAAATCATCTATAAATACACACATTCATCATTCATTTTTCACATCAAATCATCTCTCATTCATACTTTTTCATAGACCTTATCTACATCTTCCTCTCTCACTCAAACCCTCTCAAATGGATTTCACCCATCGAGTTTCGGGCCAGGCCGAGGAGGTCGCCGATTGGCGGATTGGTCACAATGGGCGCTAATCGGACCACCGATCAATTGGACGGACGATCCACACCTTTATTGTGAATGCTCTCAATGTAAACTAGGGAGTACAATTACACAAGGGAAACACCTCTCGGGTGTCCATCATGCTTACAGAATTTGTAGAGATACAATATATAATTATATATATTTTTTCATTTCTACTCTCTCCATTTCACAAGAGTATGCACTTTTGGTTGAGCATGATTTTTAATACAAAATTGATAATAAAAGAGAGATACAAAGAAAAAAGTAATTAAAGTATGACCAGTAGAGAATGCGTCTCACTTCAATAGATAGAAAAGAGTTTCCAAAATTAGAAAATGCATACTCTTGTAGGCACTGATTCTTTTTGAAATACCACATGAGTTACTATCTTGCCGATGGTATCTACCCAAGGTGGTCGACTTTCGTGAAGACGCTCAGCAACCCGCAAGACCCGAGACGGGTTCTTTTTGCGCAGCATCAAGAATCCGCGCGGAAAGACGTCGAAAGAATTTTTGGGGTCCTTCAAGCCCGATTCAACATTGTGAAGGCCTCGTCTCGACTGTGGTACGTGAAAAATATCGCCGACATCATGTACACGTGTATTATCTTAAACAACATGATTATAGGCGACGAAGGACCGAGGGCGGCTACCTTTTACGACGAGGATGAAGCCGGAAGTTCAAGCGCGAGGTTTCCCCCACGCTGAGGTGTGCATACGATGGTGGGTGAGAGGATTGAAACAAAACACACAATGCGCGATACCCGAACCCACGTTGAGCTACAAAAAGACCTAATCAAGCACATTTGGGCGAAATTCGGCCACGAGTAGTGGTTTTTTTGTTTTTAGGAGTTGAATTATGTATTTTTTATTGATTAGGAGTTTAATTATGTAATTTTTATTTTTTATGATTTTAATTATGTAATTTTTATTTTTTAGGATTTTAATTATGTAATTTTTAATATATTTTTTAATATTATTCCATGTATTTTTAATGTATTTTAATTTTGTGGAAATGTTTTTATTTAAATTGAATAATGGAATGATGGGACCTTTGTGCTCGTCCTTGCGGAAGAGCACGGATTTGAGTATTGTGCTCTTGCCTAAGAGCAGACAGAAAAAGTGGGTCCGGGCCCACATCCGTGCTCGTTGGCAAGAGCACGTATGTGGATGCTCTTATGCCTCTGAAAAGCTTGTTTTAGTAAATTTAGGTGTTGCGTTAAGAACTTCAACTCATGATTTGGAGAAAATAGTGACAACATATGTCGGAGAAGAACTTCGTATCTTGACACACATATTTTATTTTGTTTATTTAGAATTTTAGATAGTATACAAGTTAGTGGCATTTGAATTCGTCTAATTTGTTTTTCAGATAACAACTCTTGAACCAATGATCACCGGCTGCAGAGGTTCTACCGAAATCGATAGGCCTGCTTCCTCTTGATAGTGGTGTATCAGATACATGATGTATAATTCAGTCTGTTTAAATCGATTGCAGTTACAAGTGTTTCGAATCCTAGTGATGGGGTACGAACTAAACCCTAATGGCAAGCCCAATAATAGTGACGGCCCATCAGCCCAGAGCCCAAGAAAGAGTATCTGTTCGGCACCAAAGAGTTCGGCACGACCAAAGAGTTCGGACTCAGCCTACAGCTCGGTAAAAGCCGACCAGTCAAGCTCTCCTCTCAGATCGGCAAGAGCTGATCGGTAAAGTCCAGCAGTTCGGTCTCAGCATTCGACCGAACTAGGAGTTAGTGGACTCATGAAAGGCCTCCACGACCTCCGCTATACCCACGATCTATTTAGTGGTACGAAGCAGTTATTGAGCAGTTATTGCTCACCCACGATCTTGTTAGTGGGGCTGCAAACCACGACCTTAGTTCAATGTATAAATAGAACTTAGATCAGATAGAAAAGGGTTAAGCTCTCTAGAGATAAAATACCATATAGCAAGTCTGTGTTGTAAGCTGTAATCCCAGATCAAGCAATACAATCTTGCCCTCCCTTCTTCCCGTGGACGTAGATTTACCTCAGTAAATCGAACCACGTAAATTCTTTGTGTCGTAATTTTCATTCTCTACCAGCATTTACTAACATCAGAAATTCGCGGATCCATCACTGGCGCCGTCTGTGGGAAACAGAGAACAAAATTTGTGATAAAGCGAATTTCTGATCCATTTTTTCCGCCCAAAAAATGCATACCAGATCGCAGAGTACCCGTATTCCTGCCCGTGAGAACCAGGAGGAAGCCAATCCATCCCATAGGTCTGGAAAACAGCCTAGGGATAAATCCACCACCAGTTCTCATGGCGAAGGAACAAGCCGCTCCAAAAATCGTCCCACTGAGTCTTCCCAGCAGCCCGATTTGAATGAGGCTGTCAAGCAGTTTTTGGAGGCGAAGCAGGAGGAATTCTTAACCTTCCTGCGAAAAAGCCAAAAGCAGCCGGAGACGAAAACGGCGGATTCTCCTTCTCCCTCCGCACAAGAAAGTCACTACCGCAGTAGTGTCGCATCTCCCAAGAGAAAGAATCCCCGTCCCCCACATGTTCCAGTTCTTCCTCGGTACCGGAATCACAGGAGAACTCAATCTCCTCCATACCGACGAGATATCGGATTCGCCGTGTACGGAGCACTGAAGACTCCGTTCTCGGACGACATCACCCGAACTCCCCTACCACAGAACTACCGAACTCCGTCGATGACTTACGACGGGCTCGTGGACCCTCACGATTTCTTGGGGCGCTATCAATATAACATGGCGAACCAGGGTCTCAACGAGGTCCACATGTGCAAGCTGTTTCCCGAGCTGCTCATCGGGAACGCGAGAAGGTGGTTCGATAGCCTCCCCCAGGGCAGCATCAGATCTTACCGAGATCTAATGGATGCCTTCCACAGGAGGTTCTTTCAGAAAGCGGAAGCCCGAATCACTTCGGCTCAGCTGCTTTCCATTCGTCAAGGTCGCGACGAAAAAATCAGCGACTTTATGACAAGATTCCACAAAGAATGCCTGCAAGTAGACGATCTCAACGATCTGCTTGTCATCTCGGCATTCCAAAATGGAATCCTGCCCGGAGCTCTCTACAGGAAGCTCGTTGAGTGCGGTCCGCAGACAGCTCAGGAAATGTGGGACATTGCGGACCAGTACTCCCGGGCCGATGAGGCAGACCGTCGCAAACGGTCGTTAGACAGCTCATCGACCCGAGGAGACAGAAGGAAGCCCGATCATAGCGATCAGGGGCATCCTCGCCGGACTCCATTTGAAAGAATTCAAAGGGCTCCGGTGCAAGACAGATTGGGACCTCGTCTCAATCCCGAGAAGCCGCCCGCTCAGTTCGTACCGCTGAACAAGCCGAGAGCGGAAATTTTCGAACTGCACTCTGACCTATTCGAAAAGCCAAAGCGGATGACGAAATCAGCCGCGCGCCGACCACAGGATAGCTACTGCTCCTACCATCAAGACCACGGTCACGATACTGAGGAGTGCAGAAACTTGGCTGCAGGTATCGATGTTCTTGTGAAGGCAGGGACATTGAAAAAATACCGAAGCAAGCAGCCAAAGAAGAATAAAAAGCAGAGTGGTGCGAACTGCGCTCCTCAGGATCCGAAAAGACAGCCGGATCCCGAAGACGATGACGAGCCGCAATATGATGGAGTAATCCAGACTATTGACGCGCTCCCTGCCGGGAAGACCAAGTCGTCCCTAAAGTCAGAACGCAGAGGCTCCAATCGAGAGGAGCCAACGCATAAAAGGCTGAAGCAGGACGAAGTGATTACGTTCTCGGCTGCTGATCCCGTCCCGGCCATCTCTCCTCACCAAGACGCCATTGTCATCCAAGCCGGAGTGGCAAACAAACTGATCCACAGGGTGTTTGTGGATACAGGAGCGTCGGTTAGCATTCTTTTTAAAGAGTGCTTCGACAAACTAGAAGTGGACCCAGCTCGGCTCAGTCCGGCTCCGCTTCCCCTGAAGAGCTTCACCCAGGAGGACACCCGCCCTGAAGGTATTATCAGCCTTCCGATCACGGTGGGGAAAGCGCCTACTAGCTCCAGTACGATGATTGAGTTTTTCGTGGTGAAAGCTCGGTCCCCGTACAACGTCATCCTGGGAAGAGACTGGCTCAACACAGTTCGGGCCGTTTGCTCCACCTATCACCTCACCATCAAGATCCCTACTAAAGGAGGGATAGCGGTCATCCGAGGTGACCAAAAGAGAGCAAAGGAATGTCTGCAAATTGCGCTTAGAAGTGCCGAGCAGTCAGATCGGCACCACCAAGCATAGCAATCACAGCAGCCGGAGTCAGAGGCGATGACCGAAGTCATACCGGAGCCGAACTCAATGACAGTTCAGCTGTACGAAGACGATCCATCCAGAACGGTTAAGATCGGCTTCGCGGGAACGCCCCTACTTCGGGAAAAAACCGTCCAGCTCCTCAAGGAGTATAAAGACGTCTTTGCATGGTCTCCGTTGGACATGACCGGAGTGCCCCCCGAGGTAATCACTCATCGGTTAAATATTGATCCTTCAGTCCGGCCGATAAAACAGAAGCAAAGACTCTTTGCGGCAGAACGAAGTCAAGTCATCCATGACGAAGTCCGTCAATTATTGAAGGCGGATGTGTTATTCGAAGTGAAGTATCCTTCGTGGGTGGCCAATCCTGTCATGATCAAGAAAAAGGAAGGAGGATGGCGGATGTGCATAGATTTCACCGATCTAAATAAGCACTGTCCCAAAGATTGCTATCCCCTTCCGAACATAGATAAAAAAGTAGAAGCTTTGATAGGCTTTGAAATTTTTTGTTTTCTTGATCTGTACAAAGGATACCATCAAGTTTTAATGGATGAGATTGACGCTTCAAAAACGGCCTTCATTACTGATTTCGGCATTTTCGCTTATAAAAAGATGCCATTCGGTTTAAAGAATGCCGGAGCCACTTATCAAAGGATGGTAGACAAGCTTTTTCGGCACCTGATTGGAAAGGAGGTCGAAGTGTATGTTGACGATATAGTCGTCAAAAGCAAAAGCACTTCGGAGTACGAGCACAACCTCAAGTCCACTCTCAACGTGCTCAAGAAAGCCAACCTCAAACTTAATCCCCAAAAGTGTACCTTTTTGGTAGATTCGGGAAAGTTTCTGGGTTGTTGGGTTTCAAAGGACGGACTCAAGGCAAACCCCTCAAAAGTTCAAATCGTTCAGAACATGGCAATGCCGAAGTCCATACATGACGTGCAAAGGCTAACCGGATGTCTAGCCGCACTGAATCGATTCCTTTCCCAAGCAGCCGAAAAGCAACTGCCGTTCTTCAAGGTGTTGAAAAAGGCACCAAAGTTCGAGTGGGGAGCCGAGCAGAAAAAGGCCTTTGACGAGCTCAAAAGTTATCTAGCCGAGCTTCCTATTCTCTCTGCTCCAACCGAAGCCGAAGTAATATTCTTATACTTAGCGGCATCGGATCAAACCATCAGCGCGGTGCTTGTACGAGAAGAAGGCCTAAAGCAGCTTCCCATCTATTTTACAAGCCGAGCATTAAGAGGTCCAGAAACCAGGTATCAACCACTGGAAAAGATTGCTCTGGCATTAGTAAATGCAGCAAGGAGACTGCGGCCATACTTCTATGCTCACAAGGTATGCGTCTTAACTAATCTGCCACTTCGGCAAGTGTTGACCAAACCAGAAGCATCAGGCAGAATCGCCAAGTGGGCTATAGAGTTGGGAGAGCACACAATTGAATATCTACCTCGGAAAGCCATCAAGGGACAAGCCTTGGCAGATTTTCTTGCGGAAGCAAAATTCGATCAAGCAATTCCTGTTATTGCCGAACAGAAGAATTCTGCCAATGCCGAACTAGCACAGCCCTTGGAATCCGAAGTAGAGCCGCCGGACTGCTGGAGCGGATTCGTAGATGGAGCTTCAAACAAGATGGGAAGTGGAGCTGGTATTCTACTTGTCGCTCCCGACGGACACGAGGTAACCTACTCACTTCGGTTCCTATTCCCCACTACTAATAATGAAGCCGAGTACGAAGCCCTCCTGGCCGGACTCCAGTTAGCGCAAAGTCTGCTCGTCAAATCTCTCAAAGTCCATTGTGATTCACAAGTCATAGTAAATCACATGTTGGGTACAAGTGAAGCTCGTGACGAGAGAATGAAGAAGTATTTGGACAAAGCGCGAAGCATCAGCCGAAGTTTCTCCTATTTTCGGATAATCCGCATTCCTAGAGCGGAAAATAGCCGAGCAGATACCTTAAGTAAGTTGGCCTCAGATCCGAGCTCAAAGGCGGAAGAATTAATGCATCGAAGCATTGATGAAGCCGAGGTACATTCAGTATCCAGCTCGCCGAACTGGATGACGCCGATCTTGCAGTATCTGGATCAAGGACAATTGCCCGAGGATAAGAGAGAAGCTCGGAAGATCACGTGCCGAGCACTTCGGTACGAACTTCATGAAGGAGTCCTCTTTAGAAAGTCTTACCTCCAGCCGTTATTGCGGTGCGTAGGACCAGAAGAGACGGACTACATCCTCAGAGAAGTTCATGAAGGATCGTGCGGTAGCCACATCGGAGCCAGAGCTTTAGCTAAAAAAGTTCTGAGATGGGGATATTATTGGCCAACCATGGTACAAGAGGCAGTGCAGCTCGTCAAGAAGTGTGCGAAGTGCCAAATTCATGCAAATGTCCCAAGGATGCCGCAGACCGATCTATACACTATGCAAAGCCCTTGGCCTTTCATGCAATGGGGCATAGACATAGTGGGACCACTTCCTCAAGCTCCTCGGCAAATGAAATTCCTTATCGTTGCCGTGGACTACTTCACGAAGTGGGTGGAGGCTGAACCATTAGCTACGATAACGAGCTCAAAGGCATTGGACTTCGTCTGGAAGAACATAGTGTGCCGATTTGGCATACCCCACATCCTCGTCTCGGATAATGGGACTCAGTTCACCGACAAGACGTTCAAGAATTGGTGCCAAGAGCTGAACATTCAACAGCGGTTCACTTCGGTCTCCCATCCCCAAGCAAACGGACAAACGGAAGTAACGAACCGGATTCTGGTGAAAGGGTTAAAAGCTCGGTTAGAACAAGCCAAAGGACAATGGGTAGAAAATCTCCCTCAAGTCCTATGGTCCTACCGAACTACGCCCAAAACCTCCAACGGTGAAACTCCGTATAGTCTGGTGTACGGCACTGAAGCCGTAATTCCGGTGGAGATCGGCGTACCCAGTCCCCGAACTCTAACTTTCTCCTCAGAAATGAATGACGACGGACTGAGAGCAGAACTAGATCTCGCCGAAGAAAGAAGAGAATTGGCGTGCATAAAAGCAGCCAAGTATAAGGAGCAAGTAGCCCGGTATTATAACCAAAGGGTGAAAAAGCTTCAATTTCAAGTGGGAGATCTCGTCTTGAGAAACAACGAAGTAAGCCGAGCAGAAAAGCTGGGCAAACTCGAACCCACATGGGAGGGTCCATATCGGGTGTCAGAAGTCCTCGGCAAAGGGTCTTATAAATTGACTCACATGTCAGGAGAACAAGTACCCCGAACATGGCACGTCTCCAACCTCAAGAAGTTCCACTTGTAAGAGACAAAAGTCCGGTCAGTCCGTCTCGTGTCTAGTTCGGTCATAGGGGTATATGTTTTTATTTGTTTGTTTTTTACTTGTACCTTTTACTTGTCGTTTTATAAAAAGTTTAAAGTTTTTTTCTTTCGTCTTTTTCATTTTTTCCCTATGTGTTTTGTCTCTATGTGCTTGTCGTCTCTTACAAATGGTACCAAGGTATATCGTTCTTTAAAGACTGATCCCCTTTTTAGATCGATTATTAAAGACTATTGTGAGTCCAAGCTTCTAAGGAGGATATAAGACCACAAGTCAGCTTAACAAGCAGTCCGTCTGAAACGAACTGCAATAAGCCAACGATTGTGAGTCCAAGCTTCCAAGGAGGATACAAGACCGCAATTCAGCTTAACAAGCACTTCGTCTGAAACGAACTGCAATAAGGGAAAGTCCGATCCACGCGATAAACCTCGCCGAATTAGGACGACCAAGTTCGGTCAAAGAAGTTTACCTCATAAGACCGGGGACGACCATGTCTGGTCAAAGAGGTTTACTGCATAAGACCACTTCGGTTAACTGGGAAAGTCCGATCCACGCGATAAAACTCGCCGAATTAGGACAAGGGAAAGTTCGATCCCGGCGACAAAAATCGCCAAATTAGAACACAAACCAAGTCCGGTCAAAGATGTTTATTTCATCAGACCAAAGACGAGTCCGGTCAAAGATGTTTATTTCATCAGACCAAAGACGAGTCCGGTCAAAGATGTTTATTTCATCAGACCAAAGACGAGTCCGGTCAAAGATGTTTATTTCATAAGACCAAGGACCAAGTCCGGTCAAAGAAGTTTACTTCATAAGACCGAGGACAAGTACGATGAAATTTTTTCGCTAAGCTGTAAATACAGTGTTAGAAGCGAAAACAAAATTTCATTTTTCAAATCTTGTTCGGCATACAACTCAGCTACCCTACAAAATGGCGTTACGCTATTACAAAGGACTATTCTACTGTCCAGGGTTGCTGAAGTTAAGCCACCTATCTGCAAAATCCTCTGGAAGCCGAGTTCGGTTGTTCCGAGCAGATGAAGAATAAGCAGGTCGACGAGATGCTATCCTCGACCCAACGCCTCTTCCCCGAGCCCGAGAAGTCCTAACACCTCGGCGATGAAGAGTCTCTGCAATAATCATCTGCTGATCTTGCTCGCTCATAGTCACAACTCCTCGGCGAATTTCAGTCCGTCCCTGTCTTGACGATTCCGGTTGCTCCTGAGCCCGTTCTCGTCTTGACGTTTCCGGCTGTTCCGGAGTTCGTTGTTGACTGGAAGTAGGATTTTGAACAAGGGAACCAGAGGCTTGATCTGGAGTGCGAGCATCTGTTGGCACGACATGCCGAAGGAATCTTTCTATGGAGGGGCGCCGAGAAAGAACAATGTCGTACCGAGAAGCCCAGCGCCGTAATGATTTCACAACTTGTTGGCAAGCCGAGCTCTCCAGCGCATTGTTCCTCCGGAGTACATGATATTCCTCCCACAGTTCGTCAACTCGACTCTGAACATCTGATATGGTCAATCCCCCGCGCACACGGATGTAATCCTCGTACGCAGTCCTCTCAGCAACGGTCGTATTCAGCTCGGCCTCCAGATCCTTCTTATCGGACTCTAAGTCCTTATTATCGGCCTCCAGCTTCACTAAACGAGCCAGAAGCTCGTCATTCTTCGTCTGATCGGCTATAGCTCTTTTCTCAGCTTCGTCTAAAGCCGAAGAGTACAGCCGTTTCCAGTGAAGTATCTCCATCTCCTTGAGTACAAAGCAGCTATATTAGTTCGGCAGCTGTACCGAGCAGATAGTAAAATACAACAGGAATAAAGGCGAGTACGAAAAGCTATACGAAGACAAGTGTAGAGAATTTTTCATTCACAAGGAAAATTTTTACACTAGGAGGGCTTCAAGGCCATTTTACAAGGAAGAAACTAGACTAAGAGAAGGGAGACGAAATCATACTCCACCAGCTTCGTCTCCGGCTCCTTGGTCTGGTTCAGCTTCTTTCTCCTGAGCTACTTCAGCCTCGGCCTCGCCTCCTGCCGGCCTCGCCTCCGCCTCCTGATCGGCTTCCTTCTCCGGATGCCCGGCCCGCTCGACTTCGGCCTCCAGCTCCAGCGGCTCGGCCTCACCCTCTCCGTTGTAAGTCGAAGCGGGTGAAACGGGTCCCACGGAGGCAAAGATAGCCTCCAGGTTCTCGTCCCGATCAGCTCGACAACTCCGGACTCGGTCTGCAGAAAGCAGGACCGAGGATGAAGCGAGCTCCTCAAGGAGCGGCAGATTCTGAAGCCGAGCTGCTATCTCTCGGCTGTACAGAGGCAGCACGACGTCGGCCCCCTGCTCGCCCTTATCGGCAATTAGCCTTACCAGACTACCGACAAAGGCCGAGAACTGGCTGCTCAAAAAGAGTTTCTCCGTGTAAACACGGAGAGCCTCCCCCTGGGCAGCCACGGCGGCAGCATCCCTCCGTTTCGTCTGCTCTCGCTGGATGACGAGCTGGTTTTTGGCAAACTGAGCTTCATCCTGGGCCGAAATCCTAGCAGCTCTGGCTTTCTCAAAGTTAGCCTCAGCCTGTTCGGCCCGATGACAAGCAGCCGCCAACTTCCTCTGCATCTCAGCATAGTCATTGGACGCTTTGGAGAGTTCGACGGCGACGAGCTTGGAGAGCATATCGTTCCTCTGAAAATGGATAAAGAAAAAAGTCAACAAAGGGGCCACAAAAAATACAGGAAAAAAGCAAGGCCAGAAAATCAAGAAGAGAATTCACCTCGGCGAAGTCCGTGGGCCATAAAAACGGCTCACAGATATGTTCCGAAGGAGGCGCCAAGACCACGTCTTTCTCTGGCGCTCTCGGGGGCTTCTGGGCCTTCCCCCTCCCCTTTGCCGAAGTCGACTCCGGCTTCTTCGGATCCGAAGAGGTTTTTTGCCTTTTCGGAGTCCTCTCGGCATCAGACGCCGAGCTGGTGGTTTTCGGCCTCTCCGGCTCCTTGGACTCCGAAGATTTGCGGCTAGCCTTACTCAGCATGTACACTGCCAAAAAGCAAGAAAGCAAAGTCAGATTTTCTTCGTTAAAGCAGTAGAGCATAAAGATAAAGAGAAATCCTCACCCTCGGCCTCTTCGTCCGAAGACGAGATGTCGAACACGACGTCGCCCTTGACGAGCTCAGACTCCGTGTATTGTTTCCTAACTATGGGAATCTTGTTGAGCTCGCCATCGAGCTCGTCCAACGGTTCAGGCCGAGGATGACGGATAACGGACTCCGGCCCTCTCCAGGGAAAACTAGGAGCCGCGGTCCTATCATAGTAGAAGAAGCGATTTTGCCACTTCGGCCACTTCGTTTTACAAAAGGCCCTAAAGGGCTGTAAAGGGATCAAGTAAAACCAAGACCCCTTCCTCTTAAATTGAAAGAATTTAAGGATCGCCTTCAAAGACAAATCCCTTCCTAACCTACGGAGTTCGGCAGCGAAGGCCGACAAGTGCCTCCAAGAGTTCGGAGTCACTTGGCCTAAAGGAAGCTGAAAAAAATCTAGTAAATCTATAAAGGCAGAAGGGAGGGGGAAACGAAGCCCGCATTCTAAGCAGGCCTCGTACACGGTGGCGTACCCCTCCGGCGGGGAGTCAGCCCTATGATCACCGTCAGGTACCACCGCCTTCCCCCCAGGAAAAAAGTATTTTTCGGGTAGGGATATCACAGTATCCTTACTCAAAATACTATGGAAATACTCTACGGTCTTCTCCCCGGACTCTTTCCGGCCAGAAGACCCCTTATCCCCTTTCCTACCGCTACCCGACTCCGAAGAAGAAGAAGACATTTTTCTTACTTTTTGAAGGTGAAGAAAGTCTGAAGAAGCTCTTGAAAGCGGAAGAAAATTTCTCGAGAAAGAGAGAGTATAGAAGACGCAACAGCAAAGGTGTTCAAATGAGGAAAAAGGAGCATATTTATCAGATTCGGGAAAGATTTCGAGATCGTTGCGCCGTTTCGAATCCCACCTTTTCAGGATTCAACGGCCGGATTTTACTGTCGCATTTAATGCAGGCACGCGCAAGGCACGTCCCCTGACGTCAGCCTCCCCCTTACCATTATCCAGAATGCCGAAGTGACTCACCTCGCCGAAGTGATTCACTTCGCTTTTCGGGGGGGGTAGTGATGGGGTACGAACTAAACCCTAATGGCAAGCCCAATAATAGTGACGGCCCATCAGCCCAGAGCCCAAGAAAGAGTATCTGTTCGGCACCAAAGAGTTCGGCACGACCAAAGAGTTCGGACTCAGCCTACAGCTCGGTAAAAGCCGACCAGTCAAGCTCTCCTCTCAGATCGGCAAGAGCTGATCGGTAAAGTCCAGCAGTTCGGTCTCAGCATTCGACCGAACTAGGAGTTAGTGGACTCATGAAAGGCCTCCACGACCTCCGCTATACCCACGATCTATTTAGTGGTACGAAGCAGTTATTGAGCAGTTATTGCTCACCCACGATCTTGTTAGTGGGGCTGCAAACCACGACCTTAGTTCAATGTATAAATAGAACTTAGATCAGATAGAAAAGGGTTAAGCTCTCTAGAGATAAAATACCATATAGCAAGTCTGTGTTGTAAGCTGTAATCCCAGATCAAGCAATACAATCTTGCCCTCCCTTCTTCCCGTGGACGTAGATTTACCTCAGTAAATCGAACCACGTAAATTCTTTGTGTCGTAATTTTCATTCTCTACCAGCATTTACTAACATCAGAAATTCGCGGATCCATCACCTAGCTTCCCAAATTCAACATCATTCAGACTCCTGTCAAGACAAGCAGAAGCTGCTGGTATAATACAACCTTCAACATACTATCTTATGCCTGAGAATTATAATGCTAGAGAATTGAATTCAGTTCAATTGTTTGGTCCAAAATGGTATTGTGGACTAGTATTTTCTTTGGAGTATATAATCTCCGCTCTTATTTTACTCTATCTTTTTTATTCTATTCTATTTTATTTTCTATCCTTTTTTTTCTTCTGTTTTACTCACTAAACATAACTTCACTTAAATCTCGTATTTTAATAAACAACTCCGACATATATGGTATTAAAGAACTAGAGAAAGTTTACATATTGATAGAATAAAATAAAAATTGTTGAAATACTCCATAGACGGAGTCGATTAAGTTATTGACTGTTTTGTTCACGTATGTTTTTCCGTTTGGCACATCAGCTTCGATTTCCCCCAAATCGGACCTTGTATGATACTACCTCATTCCCTAAAAATTTGTCCCAGTTTTCCATTTTCGTCCGTCCCCCAAAATTTGTCGCATTTCACTTTTATCATTTTTGATAGTGGGTCTCATATTCCACCAACTCATTTCTACTCACATTTTATTATAAAACTAATATATAAAAGTAGGTCCCACAATCCACTAACTTTTTTAAACCCGTGTCCGGTCAAATTGGGACGAATTTTGGGGGACGGAGGTAGTAATTGCGAATAATGTTTAACATTACTAATTTCTCCACTCGATTTTCAAGTTTCGCGAGTGAGATGGACCGACGACGGAACAGAATTTGACCAAACTTGAAAACTTTTAGATAATTTGTCTATAAAATTCATTTAACACGTGGTTGTTTCCTATTAGCTGGATTATATTCCAAATACTCTTCAAACAATATAATTCTGCTAAAATTACTGAATAAAAAGAAAAACTAAATTTAAATAAGAAAGAGATGGCGAGCGGCGGCGGAGGTGGAGGTGGAGGTGGCGGAAAGGTGTCGTTCAAAGTTACGTTGACATCTGATCCGAAACTCCCATTCCAAGTCCAAGGTTTCTCTGCTTATTCTCTTTGGATTAATCATGATCTATTCAAGTTTTGATATCTTATTATTTCGATAAAAATTGATTTGTTTTTTTTTATAGATTTAGCGTACCGGAAGCAGCCCCCTTTACGACAGTTCTGAAATTCGCCGCGGAGGAATTCAAAGTCCCTCCCCAAACCAGTGCCATCATAACTAACGGTATGCGTTTATTTTTTTTCTAATTGTTAATTTTTCCTAATTTTATGCTTTCACTTTGGGCGAATTGAGTTTCTCGTGGTTGCAGTACTTCTACATAAGCTTAAAAATTGATTTTTTTTTGTTTGATTCCTCTCCTTTTTGGATCTAGGATTAATGAAAAGTAGATAATGTAATTTTGGAAGTGCATTTTTACATCTGAAAACGAAAATAGTGTGAATTGACTTCGGGTATGATAATATAGATAGATTATGCATTTTTCTGCAATTTATGAGTTTGATTTATCAATATGTCATTGCATATTTTGGCAGTGTCGTAGTAAAGATCACCGTTTAAAAAGATGGCTATGCAGAAGTCTAATTCACTTATTGGGATTTTGAGTCCATATTACGTGTGTTCGAATGCTAAAAGCTGCTTCTTCTGCATGTCTAATGCTGTTATTTGATCAGATGGAGTGGGAATCAATCCTCAACAGAGTGCAGGTACTTCTTTGATTTCACTATTCAGCTTATTATGTTACATAATCTCAATTTGTATGTGTGAACTGTTTCATTTTTCTACGACTGGTTGGAGATTTGTGTTCTAGATGGCTACCTAGAGAATAATAACATTATCTTGATCTAGTTGAGTAGATTCTGCATCAGCTTATGATTCTATGCTGCGGTTTATCAACTTTATGGATATGTGTCTTGAATCTTGATCAGCTAGTTTTGTTACTTGGCCTCTGTTTCCACACTTATAGATCTATGCCCTGGCCTTGTTATTTCTTGACATTTGCATCTATTGCTTTCGCCTTTGTCGTTTTAGTATTTCTACGATCTATACCTGGACCTACCAACATTGTTTACCTTCTTTGAACCTGAAATAGAAATGATAGAATAGGTTTCTGCAATCAAGTGCAGCTTCATTCGGATATTAATACTGGCTAAAATACGGATTTTGCGTAGTACACTAACTAGTAGTAGCAACTCTGTACTTGTAACACAGATAATTTTTTTGATGTGATAGTAATACCCCGTGTATCTTTGAATTTATCATCTTATTATTTGGAATAAATTCAAATATAACGTGGTATTACAGTACATGTCTACTATACCTATTTCTCTGTATTCTTCCAAGCTCAAATTGCTTCACAAAGATTTCATACTTCGACAAAATTACTACAGGCTACCAAATCTTGGTTCAGACATAACAGACCTGAATTTTGACACTTAGGCTATGTAATTTGGTTGTTGTTTATGATTGTATATGTAATATAGCCAAACAAATTCAAATCCCAGTCACTGCTACCTTCGATGTACACCGTTTATTATATTATATACGTAAACATCCCTGAATCAAGATTCAAGAGTAGCCCAACAAGCATCCTAGGAATTTACTCATCATGTGCTTTTGTGGCATTTTAGTTCAGTTCTGAAATTTTGAATTATAATACATATGTGGGCTGAGTCAATGCATGGTTTGCACCTAACTCTTTTTTTGCGTATTGATTTCTTAGGAAATGTCTTTCTCAAACATGGCTCGGAACTGCGCTTGATTCCTCGAGACAGAGTTGGTGCCTGTATGTAAGCTTGAGCTCGAGTTTTAGACATTTTTCCCTTATGCATTTCAATATGTATTAGTCTTTTGTGTTCTTTAGCTACCACCCAGACAGCAGAAAATGGCACAGCCAAACCAATTTACAATTTAATTAAAAAAATTAAATTTGAAGCCCGTGGACTAAAAAATCATGGTACACATGTTTTCATGTTTCTCTTATGCTTGATTTACTCAAGTTAATATTCAAGATTGTGGTGCTGCATAGATTTTCAAGATTCGATTTTTTTTATATAAGATGTGAAACCCAATTATAGCAATATTCAAGAAAATATTTCACATATGTTGTGTGATACATAGGGTGAATTTAAGGACACCAGTAGCTGCGTTGATGGAGTGGGCAGTAAGTAGAGATAGAGGGTTGAGGCATGTGACAAGTACTAGTCTTTTATTAAGCCTGAAATAATTACCATTTAAAGCCATTGATCCATGGTGAAGGTCCACAACTACTACATCCTTGTCGGTTGGTTTATTATATTTGAAACCAACCTGAGTGTGTAGTGTGAGAAATGAACAATGAAATCTGCATCCAGTCTTCTCTCTCATCATTAGGGAATAAGAGCATCCGCAACGCGTCTCTTATCCGTCTCGGTCTCGTCTCGAAGAGACGAGACGGATAAGAGACGGCGATGCAGCCCTCCGTCTCGGTCTCGTCTTGTCGGGCGTCTCGTCCCGGAGGAAGAGTTGGTGAGACAGTTCGCCACGCGCCAGCGCCACGTGGCGAGCCCCGGTTCGTCCGTGACGCCCACTCGCCGGCCCGCTAGTGGGGGTCGTTTTTATCCAAAAAAATATATTTTTTTAAAAAATCAGGAAAATTTCGAAAATTAAAAAAAATCTCAAAAAATATACTAGCAGTTTATAGCTGTTTTTTGCAAATTTTAAAATTTTTTAAGCCCTCAATCACTTCTATAAATATCAAATCATTTCCACAAATTAATCCACCATAAAAAAAAACTCTATATTCTCACTCAAACACTCTACATTCTTCATCTCAAAACATTATTCTTTTCTCAAATTTAATCAATTCATGGATCCATTTGAGCAAATGCGGCGAATAAAAAAATCAAATACCCTGAATTTTCAAGTATCGTTGGAATCCACAGACTAAAAGTTCGTCGGAGCTCTCTCCCAAATTTGAAATAAAATCCTTCACCTCCCCAAGTCTATCGCTGTGAATTTTTGTTGCCTCAAGCTTTGATCCCACGGAATAAGACGTCGCAACTGATGATATCTTCTTCTGCTTCTTTGAGTTTTGAGATTTTGAGTTTTGAGAATTTTAATTTAGAGAGAGTGAGCAGAAGATTTTAAATTATGTATTTTTTATTTTTTTAGGATTTTATTAATGTGGTTTTTTATTTTTTTAGAATTTTAAGTTGTAATTTTATTTTATTTAATGAAGTGTGTTTTTATTAATTGAATTTGTTGGAAATAAAAATAAAAAATGAAATTGAATGAATAGTTAAGGGATGAGATGGTTAAGAGATGGAGGGATGCAGGTGCGATATCTTAGTTAAGAGATGGAGTGAAAAGTACAGTGGGTCCATGAATAGTGAAGAGATGAGACGGTTAATAGACGAATAAGAGGCAGCGTTGCGGATGACCTAAGGGGGACCTTCTTGACATGACTCGGAAAAAGTACCGGTGATATTGTTTTAAATATACACGTGACGGGGCGGGGTATTGAGATGTGATTCGGGCAGTTGGTGGCTCCTTCGAGAGTTATGGGTCCTCCTCCGTTGTGGGTAAACTGGAAACCCGACTCTGTGAATCCGTTTAGGATTGAAAAAGTGGTGGGAGTGGGACTTGTGAGTATGAACAATGATGAATTCTGATATATGTAGTCAAAAGGAAAAGTTTAAAGCATTCAACATATGGGTGATAAAGCTAAGTGCATATTAGCTTTGTTATGATGAGGTTAAGGTGGTACAACAATCCAAAAAAGTAGCATCAAGATGCTAATTAAATCTAGGCTTTTTGTGATATAGTATGTAGTATGTGTACATGTATCTTATATTGGAATAATTGGAGTTGCTTGAAAGAGTGATACTGCAAAGTACATTGTAGTAATTGGGGAAGCCACTTTTTTCTGTTCTTTTTTTCATTTTTATATTTTTCAGAATCTAGTAAACTTTACTAGTACTTGAAGTAATGAAAGCAAATCACATGCTACTACTATTCATGATGATTCCACTTAAGAGGCAATAAAACGTACAGCACCCACAATTGAGGTGAAGCACCATATATCTTTTTTTCCGAACGTGGGATTTCATTGAAAACAAACAAAAAAAAAACAAGAATGAAATAAGGGATTTGTAGTCCTACACGTATATATAAAGGGTTGTTGTCGGCCGCCGGTTCAAGAACAGACAGTCTTACAAGTAAATTTACAAATTGCGTGCCAGAAACTAAATGTTTCTTATTTATTAGGACGAAGGAAGTCCAAATAATGTAGTCAATGTGCTCTAAGAGCATCAGCAATGGCGCCCGTCCCGGCGGACGTCCGCGCGGGACGTTCGCCATTGTGCAAGGTCGCGACGGATACGGATGTCCACTGCGGACACCGAAGTTCCGCGGATGTCTGTAGCGACGTCCGTGCGGACGTCCGCCATTGCGGAGACACGACGGACGTCTGTGCGGACGTCCCAATTTTTTAATTTTTAATTTTTTTTGGTTTAAAAGTCTATGTATACGGCTCGTTGAACTTCATTTCATTCACACCACTTGTTTTAACAAGTTTCTCTCTCTAAATTTCTTTTAACCAGCACAATATGAGCTATTATTTGGCGGATGAGATATACCTTATGTGGTCCGTCTTTGTGAAGACGATCAGATGCCCCACAGAAGAAAAGAAGGTCTATTTTGCGAGTCGTTAGGAGGCAGCGCGCAAGGATGTAGAGCGGGCATTTGGTGTGCTCCAGGTTCGATGGGCGGCAGTAAAGGATCCAACACGGTTGTGGTATGTTGATAGCATTGCCGAAATCATGTACGCATGTATTATCATGCACAACATGATTGTCGAAGATGAAGGTCCAGCAATGACTGATTGGACCAATGATGATGCTGATGCTGCGGGTTTAAGCCACGGCGTGGCCACTAGCAATGTACGCACATGGGGATACCCCACGACGAATTCGATCGAGTCCGTGCATTTGCCGACATGCGCCAAAAACAAGCTCATGTTCGACTCCAGAACGATATTATTGAAGAAGTATGGCAGCGGAGGGGTCGTCGTTGATGTAGTTTTTAATTATTGAAATGTAATTTTTTTAATTTGGTGAAATGTACTTTTCTTTTTTTTATTTAATGGAATTTTTTTCCCTATTTGTGTCGAAATTTTAATTCCGTAAATTGTTTAATTCCGGAAATTGTTTAATTTGTGAATTTGTGAATTTTTATTATTGTGAGAAGTCCGTCGGGATGTCCTTGGTGATGTCCGCCACTGTGTAGTGGGATGTCCGTATGACGTGGCAGGAGGTGTTTTTGGGATGTCCACGGAGATATCCGGCGGGACATCCGTACCACTGCTGCTAATGCTATAAGACATCTAATAAATCATTTTCGTAATGCAATGTTCAAGAATTATTTAGTAATCCAATCAATTTTAGCTAATCAAGTTAATCATGTCAAACATATTCCAAAGTACATCTCCAAAATAGCTTCCCAAATAAACAAATCAAAATTCTAGTATACAATTCTTAATTTTCGAAGAGACATGTGGGGGATATTCATTCAAAAAGATTAATGAAAGAGAAATATAACTCATTAGTATTCAATTATGTCTAGCTGTCCTTTCTATTAGACCCAATAGATTTAATAGAAGCAACTAAAGTGATCAAAAAGATCAATTTTTTAGTGATAATAAAATCCTTACAATTTAGCCGTGAATTCCGGCGGAAAGCGAAAGTGCTAATTTTAGCATGGAATGGGCATTTCGCGGCCTTTAGCCATAATCTCATATAGTCATATTCCCCCGCCCAAGATAGTCATGACATTTTTTTATACGAAATTTAAGAAATTGATATATTAAATATTAAAGTTGGGCGAGCAAAATAAGAAAGAAAATAAAGTAAGAGAGATGATGAGCAAGTAAAGTAAGAGAGATGATGAGCAAGTAAAGTAAGAGAAATTGAAACGACATGAGTTTTAATAAATAATTAGTAGAGTAAGATAGAAGAATTGGTAAAGTAAGAGAGATGAAGAGAAAATTTGGTAAAGTGAGAGAAATGAAGAAAAAGTAGTGAAGTAATAGTGAATTATGGTTCAACTTCCAAAATAAAGGTTGAAAAAGTTTCTATTTTTAAAAAATCGACCAAAATGAAAATAGATTCAATTTTTAAATGGATCGTGGAATCAGAGTATACAACTGTGTATAGTTTCCACATGGACTAATAAACTAATTTTAAGAAATGTAACAACCACCAATTTATCAATAAATGAGTTTTCATTTAATAACACTACATATAAAGCAGATAAAAATGACATAGAGAAATAAAATATCATAGGACTTCAATTTCATTGACTACTTAATAAATATAATAATATTATATACTTAGTTACTTTATTATATGCTCACTACTCTAGTCTAGACCTTATATTGAATCACCTAGACCGTGAATTACACAGTACAATCGACATGTCTGTCGAATTAATACTATCACACAACTCCCAAAAGCATTTAAGAATTAAAAAAAACCCTCAATATATTATAGCCTTAAATATTGATTCTATTGCATTAAGGTATCAATTATTCTCTTAAATAGATTAATATCGCATCCATATTTAAATCAATCAATAAAAAGTAATCCACAGTAATTTAAAAGCACAAGAATAACAGGAGTAAAATAGCACTCAGACATAAAATGGAGTACTAAAAGTTTTATTTTTTGGCAATAGATTTTATTTTTAGATATATATACACTATTATATATGAAAGTAACAGTGAAATCCTTTATCTCAATATATGAAAAAAAGTAAAATAGTTTATGCATTTTTTTTATTGAAACTAGAATGTAGTAGTAATGTAAGAATGTACTAGTTGTAGGCGTAGTAATATAAGAATGTAGTAATAATGATTAAGTATTTTTCTATTATATTATCTTTTTATTTTTGTGTTGTTTTCCTTTTGTGTTATTTTTTTTCTTATCTGGTTTCTTGTCATTAAATATGTAGAGTGAATTACAAAAACAATCCATGGACTATGCGTTTATCTCGCTCTTAGTCTCTGGACTTTCAAAATATCCCCAGACAACCCTGGACTAAGCGTTTATCTCGAAAATGATCATTTTTCACTGTTTTGGGTCGAAAATACCCTTTTGAGCATTTTGGCAATTTGGTCTTTTTACACTTTTAACATTTTAAATATGATATTATTTCAGTGATGTACTAAATCTGATATTATTTCAAAATTATCATTCTTCTTCCATTTTGCCATCATTCACTTTGTTTCTTTATTTCAATATTAGATTTAATTTTATAAAATTAAATTTTAAATTTTGATTTTTAAATATCAATAAATTTTTATTAATTATTAAAATTACTACTAAATAATAAATTAATAGTTTTAATCAATATTTGATAGTGTCTAATATTTAATCAATAAAGTATGACGACGCCTTAGTTTTAATCAATATTTAATAGTTTTAATCATAAATAGATCATATAACACGATTTATTCTGAAATAAATACGCATCTAATGTAAAACTAATATAATTTTAGTTTATTAATTTGATTATTTTCAAATTAATTCTAGTTAATTTTGATTGTTTTCAAATTAATAAACGAAAATTATATTAGTCTTACATTAGATGCATATTTATTTCAGAATAAATCGTGATATATGATCTATTTATGATTAAAACTATTAAATATTGATTAAAACTAAGGCATAGTCATACTTTATTGATTAAATATTAAACACTATCAAATATTGATTAAAACTATTAATTTATTATTTAATAGTTATTTTAATAATTAATAAAAATTTATTGATATTTAAAAATCAAAATTTAAAATTTAATTTTATAAAATTAAATCTAATATTAAAATAAAGAAACAAAGTGAAGGATAGTAAAAAGGAAGAAGAATAATAATTTTGAAATAATATCAGATTTAGTACATCACTAAAATAATATCAGATTTGAAATGTTAAAAGTGTAAAAAGACCAAATTGCCCAAATGCTGAAAGGGTATTTTCGACCCAAAACAGTGAAAAATGACAATTTTCGAGATAAACGCTTAGTCCAAGGTTGTCTGAGGATATTTTAAAAGTCCAGGGACTAAGGGCGAGATAAACGCATAGTCCAGGGATTGTTTTTGTAGTTCACTCGTATGTAAAAACAAGTAACTATGTTAATTTAATTTTGGAGATGATAATTTTTATATTGGAAAAATATCAATTACTACATCTTCCTTAATAAACGTGAAGGGTAATAAGTAAACTAAAAACAATTAAAATAGTTAAATACCTTGACATTGACTTTTTGTTTCTTTTACTGGTAATTGGTGGTAAGTGCATAATATTAAGAGAGAATATCATTTTTGGTCCACGAGCTTTGCCAAAGTATTATTTTAGGTCCGTGAACTTTGAAAATATCATTTTAGGTCCGTGAACTTTGAGTTAGTATCATTTGAGATACCTTTTACTATTTCTAAGTTTTTTTGGACGAAAATACCCTCAATACCTTAAAGTTTATATATTTTTAATAAATTTATCATATATTCATATTTTTTTATAAATATCTTTACAATATATTTTTGACACATTTTCTAAATATAATTTAACCTTAAATATTACCACTTAAAAAATTGCTTCTTCAATTTTTTATATTAATTTTTTAAAAATTGAATAATGAACTTTTCTTTAATAATAAAAAATTGAATAAAGATCTTTTCTTGAATGTCACAAAATTAAATGATAATATTGAAGGTCAAATTATATTTAGAAGATTTGTCAAAAATATATTGTAAAGATATTTATAAAAAGATCTTTATTTAATTTTTTATTATTAAAGAAAAGTTTTTTATTCAATTTAAAAAAAATTAATATAAAAAATTGAAGAAGCAATTTTACTTGCATGTCACAAAATTAAGTGATAATATTTAAGGTCAAATTATATTTAGAAAATTTGTCAAAAATATATTGTAAAGATATTTATAAAAAAATATGAGTATATGATAAATTTATTAAAAATATATACACTTTAAGGTATTGAGGGTATTTTCGTCCAAAAAAACTTGTAAATAGTAAAAAGTACATCAAATGATACTAACTCAAAGTTTACGGACCTAAAATGATACTCTAGCAAAGTTTGTAGACCAAAAATGATGTTCCCTCTAATATTAATACATAGATATTTCTCTTTATTTGACGGCGACAAACATACACAGCTAAAATTGTACTAGTAGAGATATTTACACTTATTAAAAATATGGAGAAATAATGACCCAACATTTATTGATAAATATTTTTATGCCAAAGTCGTATTACGTATTATCTCTCCCAACTAGACTAAAAGTATTTTATTATATCATTGTAAAATTTATGATTATATACTCAAATAAATCTTCATCACAAAAACAGAAACAAAAAATGACAATAATATATGATTAGTCGCTTTCTGAAAGTTTATACTATTAAATTGAAACGTGATAAATTATTGTGGTTGTAATTAGTATACTTATCTAAGTTTTAACGGTTCTCGTACAACTATTAATTTATATATACGTATAAAAATAGATTCTTTTGAGCACATGTTCACCGAAAGTCATTTTTGTCTATTATGCTGATGAGGGTATCCGCAACTGGTGGCGTGGCCGGCCCGCGGTTCGTTCCTCAGGAACGAAATTGCGGAGAAACGCGTTGCTGCCGGCCGTTCCGTCCCCATCCCGTTCCCAGCTCGTCCCGTGGATCGCGACCGCGAGACGCGGCACGCGACGTCTCGCCACGCGCCGAGGCGACGTGGCGAGCTCCCAGGCCATGTGTGACGCCCACTCGCTGGCCCGCGAGTGGGTTTCGTCACAGTGACGCAATAATTCATTTTTAAAAAAAATTGCAACGGTAATGTTACCGGTTTTTTTTCCGTTTTAATTTTATTTTTTTTAATCCCTAAACTCTATAAATACTCCTATTTCATACTCATTTCACTCACAAACACACATCTATTCCTCTCAAATCCTCTCTATTTCCACCCCAATTTTCATCTCAAATCAACTCTGTTTTTTTTTCTCCCAAATTTAAATGGATTCTTTTGAACAAATGCGTCAAATAATGGAAAAATCACTTGAAGAAGATCGAAGAGAGAGGAGGTGGAGGAAGCCGCGCCGCCCCAACGACGCTCCCGTACGTACATCCATCGTAACCAGGAGGAAGCCGCCGCAAGGTTAGTACGCGACTACTTCTGCGATAACCCGGTTTGGAGAGATACGTACTTCCGTCGCCGTTTCCGCATTGGGAAACCGCTACTTCCCCACATAGCGAATACTTTGGCAGCCCGGGAAGAGTTCTTCTAGGAAGGGCTCGACGCGGTCGGCCGTCCCATCCACACGACACTGCAGAAATGTACTGCAGCAATCCGTCAGCTTGCGACTGGATAAACGACCGACATGTTCGACGAATACCTACACATCGGAGACACCACTGGGAGAATGTGCTTGCTCAAATTCTGCAAAGGCATCCGGGCAGCATTCACCGACGAATTTCTCCGGAGGCCAAGCACGACCGATTGTCAGTTCCTGCTCGACCTTCACGAAACAGTGCACGGATTCCCCGGGATGCTCGGCAGTGTCGATTGCATGCACTGGCAATGGAAGAATTGCCCGGTGGCGTGGAGGGGGTCCTACACGAACGGCCACAAAGGCACCCACTCAACCGTTATACTCGAGGCCGTTGCCGACTACCGGCTTTGGATCTGGCACGCGTACTTCGGGGTCCCCGGGTCGAACAACGACGTAAATGTGCTCCACCAATCCGACCTCTTAACCGAAGTTTTGGATCGTAAAGCGCCGGCCATCAACTTCGTCGCCAACAACCGGCTTTATAAAATGGGGTACTATCTCGCCGACGGCATCTACCCGAAGTGGCCTACATTCGTGAAGACGTGCAGCAGGCCTGCGAACCCAAAGCAAGCTCTTTTTGCGCAGAAGTAGGAGGCTGCTCGCAAGGATGTGGAGAGGGCGTTCGGGGTTCTCCAAGCGCGCTTCAACATCATCAAGTCCCCGGCTCGTAGGTGGTTCATGGAGAACATGGTCGACATCAGGTATACGTGCATAATCTTGCACAACATGATTGTCCAAGACGAAGGACCTGAGGCGGGAAATTGGTTCGACCCCGAATCCCCCGGAAGCTCAACCGCAAGTAGTCCGCCTTGAAGTGGAGCGCACCCGTCTATACAAGAACGGTTATCTATTCGTGCAAGGACACGCAACTCTAGTGCCACACCCAACTCCAAGAGGATCTAATTTTGGCGGATGAAATTATTAAATTGTGTACTTTTATTTTTTAGGAAATTATTAAACTATGTTTTTTTACGAATTTTATGTTGTAAGTTTATTTTATTTAATGAAGTGTGTTTTTTATTAATTGAATTTGGTTGGAAATAAAATTAAAAAATGAAATTGAATGAATAGTAATTTAAGGAACGGTTAAGGGACAGATAAGGAACGGAGGGTTGCAGGTTCCGTTCCTTAGTTAAGAAATGGAGTTAAAAAGTACAGTGAGGCCCGCAAATAGTAGTTTAAGGAATGGTTAAGAAACGGTATAGCAACAACGTTGTGGATGACCGGAAGGTAATTTAAAGAGAATTTTGTTCTTATCAAGTACAATTAATTTTATCGTTAATGTAACAAGTCAAAGTGTCATTAACTCTCACAATAAAATGCATCAATTTTACGTATCCAGTCAACCCAATAATCCCTAACTTGGTAAGTCGATCTCCAACCAAGGATTACTTAATTTGGATTAAAACAATGTCAATTTCTCAAATGTCAACTATCGTTAAAAAAATTCAGATAAGAACACTTTTTAATGCTATTAAATAATTATACCACCAAAATTTTATAAAATGTCTTTATTGTTAGTGTTTCAACTAAAATTTGGAGACACAAATAAAAGTGTTTTTAAAAAAGCAAAAAAATTAAGATAAGTAAAAAATTTAGATAATTTGCCCTCAACTTTAGGACACTTTCTTTTGCCTGCTAAATTATAGTTATGTTTAAAAATTTCTAGACGGTTATTGTGTCTCAATTTTCTTGTTCCTAAAATATAAGTTTTTTTTAGTGTATTATTGTTTGCTAGAAAAGTAATATTGGCGTGAATTATGATTCCTAATAAATTACTTTTTGTATGTCTGAAAATATTGAGAAAAGTTAGTTACGAGTTTGAGCTTATAGTTAAAAATTAAATTTAATTAAATTATCAATTGGGAACAAATAATAGTCATTATGTTATTATTATTAATATTATTAAGATTCATAATATAAATAATTACATTATAATTTCTTTATAAGCTATGCATAAACACAAGAATAATAATAAAAAGAATAAATTAAACTAATATAATTATATTTATTTACTACTATGATAATTAAGTATACTATATTAATATTTTCTTAATTACCCTCTTGGTGGTATAGTAATTGTCATACTTGGTGATAGACACAGAAGAGATTAGCTTAAAGTGTTAAATAGATAGATAAAAGTATAGTTGGCTATATTAATGGAAAGAGAACAAATGCAGATGAAGAGAAATTAAAGATGGATAAAGTTATTAATGAGTGTTTATTTTTTTTCTAAAAGAGGAAATGTGACATCTACTCTACGACAAAAACGTAATTTATGTTAATGTAATTTATAACATAATAATAACAATAATAATATTAATATTAATTATTATTAAGTTCTTCTAAGTTGCACCAGTGATAGTCACCCAATTGGTAAAAAATGGCAAAGCGGAAGGCAAAAAGTGGGTGAATCACTGATTATGAATGTGTGCTACAAAGCGTCATCTAAAGATGTTCAATTATCCAAGCCTTTGGATGCATTAGATTATATTTTTGAATTTTTTAAAATATTAAGTATATCACAAAATTAAAGATTACTCCCTCCGTCCAGATAATTTGTGTTATTTCACTTTTTTATCATTTTTGGTAATGGACCTCATATTCCACTAATTCATTTCTACTTCTATTTTATTATAAAAAACTAATATATAAAAGTAGGATACATATTCTATTAACTTTTTCAACTCACTTTTTATTACATTTCTTAAAACATGTGTCCGGTCAAATTGAGACGAAATATGTGGGACGGAGGGAGTATTTAAAAAAGGGTGAAATAAAAAATAAAGTGACAATACCATAAATAATTAAAGGTCTAATTTGGTGTGTGGTGCGACAACTCTTAACAAAATGAAATCGACTCATTTTACTGTTTGCTCTTTCGTTGAAGAAATGTTTTGAAACATTGAAAGCGCCATAAGCTCTCTCTTCACTCCTATAAATACCACCAAGAAACAGAGGATTAATCCCACATTGCATGGCGTTAACGTGCACCACCGAATCCGCCGCCGCCGCCTGCAGAGGCCGCCGGAGGCTCCACCTCCACTGCAAGCACCGCCAAAGAAAGCCCGTCTGCTTCCTCTACGCCGGAATATTCCACAAAAGATACCTTCTTTTCTTGACAATTCTCTACATTACCGGGCTGATCACCTGCGCCGTCCCCCTGCTCAGCCTCCTGCAGCCTCCGCCGCCGCCGCCGCCGGGAGCACTCTACCGCAGCCAGGAGCTTTTCCTCAAGCTCTGGCCGGAGATTCAGTCGGAGAATTCCTCCACCGTTGAGGTATTTCATTGTTAATCTTGCTCTGATTTAATTTCAAGATTCGATTTTTAAATGTGTGTACTTGGTTTGGTTCAAACTTCCTTTTCCTACTTTTTTTGATAGTTACTGTGGAATTGCTTTTTCACTTTATGATAAAGCACATTTGAGTTGAGGAGAGAGTTTCTTTAGAGTTCAATTCAATATTGATTTGGGGAAGGGTTTGCTGGAAAAGATCTGATTTTTTTTATTTGTTCATTTTTTCCCTATTGTTTCTTGAGTCCCCTGTTTAGTTTTGTATTTGTGGGAATTTTTTAAACATTTCTTTGCTTAACTTATTTGGTCGTAAGATTCTGGGGATTTGGAAACATGTTGGGAAATGTCAACAGTTCATGCGGCATGTATAAGTTTTGAAGTTGGAATTTGTGAGCATGTTATTGGGATTGTGGAGGTGATTTTATAATGAACAAGTCAACTAGACCACTTTATTTTGTTGCTCTTTGTTACTCAAGCCATTTAGTTGAGGATTTACCACTGTATTGCCAAGCAAAATGTCAGTTCCTCTAGGCGTTGCATTCGAATTCCTTGAAGTGGATTTGTTAGTTGTTAATTAAGAGATTCATTTGATGCAGTTGGATAATCTATGGAGGTATAGAAGAAAGCTGAAAGAGAAAAAGCTTTGTCAAAATGGTTATGCTCATCAACAACCTGGTATGTATGTCTAATGTCTGTCTAATACCCCACAGTTTGTTGATATTGGGAGATGGATTCAATGTTCTTCGTTTGTTTGACATCTCGTCTTTCTGTATCCTTCCATCAGCCTCCCCTGGGCTTCAGCGTTATCTGGTGATAGAGGCTAATGGTGGCCTTAACCAACAGCGCTCATCGGTATGGAAATTAGGCCCTATTCGCATGATCTTGAATCTGATTGTTATGTCTGATTAGGCTTCTTGAAATGTTGCTCATTCTCATAACCAACAGAGCTATGAAAATAGATAGATAACCAATCGCTGCCTCTCATGAACGACGTTATTTCCAGAACTTGAGAAAATGGGAATCGACGTCTTGTTTTTATTATGCATCGCTGGTTCACTTTTAGTAGTAGGCCTTAGCTATCACATTGTTGCACCTACAGATTTGCAATGCGGTGGCTGTTGCTAGAATGCTCAATGCTACTCTTGTGATCCCTCACTTTGATGTTCATAAAGTCTGGAAAGACCCAAGGTAACTTCCATGTTCTTAAAAAACCACACTCGAGTGATTTATGAAAAGAACAACGTGATATACGTTGCTGCTAAATGAGCATCGCGCCTTTGTACTAACTGTGCAATTTATCTCTCTCATTTTGTACTTTTACAGTAAGTTTGCTGACATTTATGATGAGGATCATTTCATATCCTCCCTAAAAGATCACATTATGGTGGTTCGTAACCTACCAGACGAATTGATGGAAAGCTACAATTCTAGCATCAGCGCCATCCCAAGCATTAAAGTCCCAGCTTGGGCGCCTGCTCGTTATTACATGGATGAGGTTTATCCCGTCTTGCAAGATACCAGGTATGTGGTACTAATTCTTTTTTCTCCTTTGAAAATTGGCATGAAAAATATGGAATATGTTTAATCTTAGGATGTACTTTTGTTGTGCTGCTTTTGTATTCACCTCATGCTATCTCCTTGTGAAGGGTCATCCGGATCTCCCCTTTCGCTAACAGATTGTCGACTAGCATTCCACCACACATTCAGCATATAAGATGCCTAGCAAACTATAAAGCCCTGAGGTTCTCATCAACCATTACGAATCTTGCAAAAACGATTGCCAATCGAATGACTGATAAGAGCTCGAGTTATGGAGGGAAGTACGTTTCAGTTCATCTCCGATTTGAAGAGGTAAACTCTTTTCCACTCTGATTAACCTATGTTAAAATTTCTTAAGCCTGACCACTTCAACTGGCCTCCAAAGTAGGACATGGTGGCTTTCTCATGCTGTGTGTACGACGAAGGAGAAACAGAGAAATCAGAAATGGAGGCAGCGCGTAAAAGGGGTTGGGGGAAAAAGTTCGCGCTCAAAAATCAGATTTCTGAGGCTGGTCTGAACCGCGTAAATGGAAAGTGCCCGTTGACACCAGTGGAGGTTGGTTTCGCTTCCAAATTCTGTTTCTGATCTTTTCTTTCTTAGACAAACGAGTAGAAAAGATCGTCACATTTAAATGATACAAGCATTCAAAAACATGTTGTCAGGATAGGTTGGTTTGATGTTGAGAGGCATGGGATTTTCGAAAAACACTCCCATTTATCTGGCATCCGGCAGAATATACAAGGAGGATACATACTTAGAGCCTCTTCGAACGATGTTTCCACTTCTCGAGACTAAGTGGTCACTTGCTACTGCTGATGAACTTGCTTCAGTAAAGGTAAATCTTCACACTTCTTTCCCAAAATGTTTGTTTAATTACGCGTAATTGCAAAGATTCGCCTCGTGTTGTAGGGCTATTCTTCGAGGCTTGCAGCTGTGGACTATATGTTATGCTTGTATAGTGAGGTATTTGTGATCACTCAAGGTGGAAACTTTCCTAATTTTCTGATGGGCCAAAGAAGATTCATCTACAACGGGCACGCCAAGACCATCATGCCCGACAAGACCAAGCTCGTAGTCCTACTACAGAACACGACTACTAGGTAATATTGATCCACATAGAACTCTTTTCATTATAATGATAAATCCATGGACTAAACAGATACTTGGTTTGCAGTTGGGAAGTTTTCAAGGATGAAATGGATACGATGCTAGCTGAAAGTGATCGGAGGAGCATAATGGTGCCTAGAGCTAAAAAGTCGACAAGAAAGGGTTCGATATACTCGAATCCTTTGCCAGAATGCAGGTGCCTATGGGAATCACAAAACTCTACCACAAACTCAGATTTCTTCTTATAAGATGCAAATACAAAGGTTGATGCTTTATATGTTTCGTTCGCTCTAACATCGCCTCGACTTTACAAGAAAAGGAGTGATCTTGCAGAGGGTGAGTGAATGCCTAAGGTTAGAGGTTGAAGGAAAAATTGTAGGAGGTGTAGACATGATCCAATGCAAAGGTTTTGGATTATTATTGTTTAGGATGCTTGTGGAGTTGGATTTATTTGTGTATGTTTCTAGTGTATGCGAGTACATATTAGTCTTATTTGTTGAGGCCATCTTCATTTAATTCCATAGCTCTATTGTTGCTGGTAAAGAATTAAAGTTTATTTGTTTCAATAGGCTGTCTAAGACTTGGTATAATTTGAATTTTCATTTAGCCATGGCCAATGAATATTAAGGACAAGATAAATTTTGGAGAAAGATATATACAAATGATTAAGAATTAAATTATGATAAAATTTGGTGTGAGGAGCTCTACTTAAATATATACTCTTTCCACTAACTTATTCACCTTATTTTTCGTTATATTTTTAAAACTCGTGTCATAACTAAATAGGACTCCTATTTCGAGACGGAGGGAGTAGTATAACACCCGTGCTATGCACAATCCATTAATTTAATTTTTTATTAGTTGAATTTTTAAAATTAAACAAATAGTATAATATAGATATACTACTTTCGTCCCTTAGATATATGTCATATTTCTTTTTTCGTATGTCCTATAGAAATAGTTCATATTCATTTATGACAACATTGATCTCCTTCTCTTTTGCTTTATCATTCACGTGTCCCACCATCCACTACATAAATTTAACTAATTTTTCTCCATATCCATTTATGGCAGAGCTGACCTCATTCTTGTGCTTGACCTTGATTTTGGTTTGTGTCTTGATCTTGGGATCCCTCTTTTGGTGGGTTAAGCCTTTGGGTGTCCCTGGTGGGTGTTGTGCTTTCTGTGTTACTCCCTCTGTCCCAACTTAGATGATACACTTTCCTTTTTAATTTGTCCCAAATAAGATGACAAATTTCTATTTTTGGTAACCTTCTATTTCCAATTAATACATCCAACCACTTTTACTTACTCCAATTAAAATATTCAATTCTCTTTCTCTCTCCATTTAATACTTACACCCACCTTTTATTTTTTCCAATTAAACAAATTAACCAATAACTCTTAAAATCACGTGCTGACTAAGAAATGTATCATCTTAGTCAGGAGGAAGAGAGTAGTTCTTATCTTATTTTTTTCTCTTATTGATTTTGGGCTTTGTGTTTCTTGTTTCCTCTTTTGGGTAGGTTCTTGGTTAGGTTTGCCTTGGCTGTTTTTTTGTGCTTTTTTATTGGGCCGTTTTAGCTACTTTTGGGTAGGTTCTTGCTTAGGTTTGCCTCGGCTGTTTTTTGTGCTTTTTTATTGGGCCGTTTTAGCTATTGTACTTTATCTCGCCACAGCTGCATGCTCGAGCATTTGTTGTTTCATAAAAAATAAAATAAAATGAAAGAAGTACACGAAGACTCAGTATAAAATAATGTGTTGTGAACTTGTGACTGATAAGTAATTCAAATTTAGGTGACTAAAATTCAAATACTGGCCTAAAAGTGAATAGTACAACCTAATTAAAAGAAGTCCACGAAGACTCTAATATTGCTTTCGCATTAAATAATAACTAGTGTTAACCCACGTGCGATGCACGATGGATATTTTTTCATCATATAATTTTAAATTAATTGGTTAACTAAAATGAGAAACAATATAACTATATAAGATTTAAAAATATAATATATAATAACAATTTAATAATTAGATACTCCTCAATTCATTTTACACCTAAAGACATAAAATTAAACATATTCAAAATGGAATCAAGACAAACACAATTATTTGGACAAAGATGAAGAGAATATATCAAGCGTTGACAGTTTTGAAAAATATGTTTAAAACAATCCTTCATATAATTACAAAAAAAATGTAAATCACACTTTTAACAAAATAATGAATCGATAACTCATAATATTCAAAATGTCAAAATTATGACCATAAAAAAATTCGAATAATAACATTATATTAAAGGGTTGAATTGACATTATTACATTATGACTTTTTAAATGTTGGAGCATTTATCTTTCTTAAACGTGGCTTATTGAAACATGAAACATCTATACTGTGTTTTTTATGCAACTTTACAATTCTCAATACTGCAAATTTTCTTTTTGTAAAAATATATGTAATATATTTATTTTACTCAGCATGCTCACCTATAGATAAGATAATTAGATTCTTCACATAAAATTAGTTGTATTTCAAAACAATTAAGTGCTAAATCCTAATTTCAAAGTATTATTAGTAAACCAAAATCTGGTAGCAGACTATTTTATTTTGTTTGAACAACTAAAAGTTTGATCGACTCAATTTTGCTAGGTTTAATTATCTCATTGCAAATATACATATATACTTATAAATACATGAATTTATTAATTCATCATAAGTGATCAAATATATTTTTGTGACACCACTTAATATAATTATAGCGCTAGTGACAATATAAATACACAAAAATAAAAAATTGTGTAAATATGAAGATAAATATTATGCATATTTCGAGTTAAGGATGTTACAGTTCCTACCTCTCCAAGAATTATAGTAAGAAATATTGGGATAAAATTCTTAAACCATATATACACGCGGTACTCTAACTATTGCTATCAAAGACAAAAAAATGAATGAAATGGAAATTACAATAAAAATTATAAAATAAACAGAACTATTAAGTCTAGTCGAGAAAAACCCTATTTCCGCAAGACAAATTACATCACGATTAGTGCTCTCAGATTGACATATTATCCTCGAAGATGAAACGACTTCCTCCTAACGTATATTGCATCTCAAATCCGCTAGGCACCGATGAACTTGATGGGGCTCCAAAGATTGAACAACACAATGGTCCTAAAATGTACAATAAAATGTTGATAGCTTGAAAGAGAATAAAAAGTGCTTTTGTTGGTGTGTAATTCATTCACAACTCAATGCTTTTTATAGGCAAAAAAAAGGACATGAGAGATCATAAAATTAAAACAGGATAAATTATAAAATTAAGACATGGAGGTTAATTTGATAATCAATTGCATATTAATTTAATCATTTTGGAATTAATTTGATCACAATAAGAAATCTTAATCACGTGAATTCATTTACATTTACAATAATATGAAACGTAGGAGTATATAGTTATTGACATATCATGGCCTCAACAATGAAACGGTCGTCATACACAAATATTAGTACACATAATTAGTATTCTTTCTCACAATTAATTAGCTATGGTGTTGTAGTATTCATTCTCATAATTAATTAGTATTAACTAATTAGCATGGCCTCAATATCTTAGCCAAGCGTTTAGTAGTATTCATTCTCATAATTAATTAGTATTAACTAATCAGCATGGCCTCAATATCTTAGCCAAGCGTTTAATGAAAAACGGTTAGAATATTTAGATAGTCATATCATTTACACTTATATTAGATAATATAACTAATTGCAATGATACCTAAAATTTATAAATATTCAAAACTATGCCAAAAACTCACCTTTTATACCCGTGCTATGCACGGACTAAGATATTTCCAAAACATTGATAGTTAGTTTTTATATAATTGAGACTAAGATATTTCCAAAACATTGATTGTTAGTTTCTATATAATTGAAACAAAATTATAAACAATATTATTATTCAAAAATTATAAACAAATGAGCATAGCATATAATAGCAATGAACAAAATGAGTAATCAAATTTTAAGTTATATGAAGTTAAAAATATTTACAAATCAATATTAAAACATAATATTCAAACATTAAATTATAGATAGAACTTTCAACCTCATCCTTGAAAACTAAAATCCTTATCAATTCTAAAACCTTTTTTATGACAACCAAGAATGCTACAAAACCACCACAGACAGTATATGTTGTTTTCGGCCCACCTAATTGTTGCATATAATAACCGTGAGACTAAAAAATAAAGCAAATTTACATCACACAAAATAAAAATAAAAACCTAAAGAATGTATAATTACCACTTCTCCTAATGAGATTTAAGATATTGTTTATCAAAAGCTATAATTTAAGATTGCACTGGCTCCTAATCGAGTCTCATTTCATTGCAATATAGTAACCCTATACAATAAAAACCCAAACCTTGAAACCTAAATCATAAACCCTTAACTTTAAAATATACTCATCATGACCAACAAATGAGTCAAATAGCAATAAAATTCTCACTCCATCCCAGTTCAATTTTACTTTGTTGATCACTTATTCAATTTTGAGGGTTTTAGATATGTATTCGATATCTTACACTGGGTCGGCCTACGTGATAATCCTTATTGATAGTAGATGTTTTTTTACCTGAATCAAGCATCGATTCACCCAATGATATTATTTACTGGAGTCGAAGTAGTGTTTTGTTGAAGCTAGACTTGTATTCTATCTAATCAAATAATTGTGTTTCACGGGTGCAAGGAATGGAATACTATACGAAGGCTCAAATAACTTATTATATTAGATGTTTTATTACTTTTGAATTATACATAATTTAACATTAGTATAGTTGTTATTTATAATATTAAACCAAACAAATAATTAATTTAAATAACAATCTTTACTAATTTTTAAGTGAATCACAACTAATTTATAAATAATAAAAATTGTCAAACATGAATAATAGTGTATTGTTTAAAAAATAAAAAACTAAATCAAATTTGAATTTCTTAATTATAGTGTTTTGTTATAACTAATTTGTTTCATATTTAACATTAAATGTAACTAAGGAAACATAAGAGTACAAATCTCTATGTTGAAATCTCTAATTACAAAACTACAGGCAATCCTCTAATTTTTATATTGATCAAGATTAATAGTGACCATTCAAAAAGTGTACGAAATCTCCATTAACATTAATGATGGAGAATTGAAACTAAATCAAATTAGAATTTCTTAATTATAGTGTTTTGTTATAACTAATTTGTTTCATATTTAACATTAAATGTAACTAAGGAAACTTAAGAGTACAAATCTCTATGTTGAAATCTCTAATTACAAAACTACAGGCAATCCTCTAATTTTTATATTGATCAAGATTAATAGTGACCATTCAAAAAGTGTACGAAATCTCCATTAACATTAATGATGGAGAATTGTTGGTTGTTTAGCAATTTAGCATCGATTATGATCAAATAATACATGTCTCTTATATCTAGGCCTAAAAATTGCTTCCAATATTGCATATATAAATTGTTATTTTTAAAAAATAAAATATCCCTATAATATAGCCTCAAAAGACGACTCTATCATATATAAATAAATATATATTTTAAATAATTATATTTAAATTATGTTAACAAAATTAACATACGCTCCGAGCATATTTAGTTCAATAGTAAAACACAATACGAAGACATAAAAAATATACTTGTTGAGCTCCTAAGTTTTATTTTATACATATTGAAATATTCAATGATATGTTATTATAATATTCCTGCATTACAAAAGAAATTAAATGGATCATGAGAGTTCCAAAAATATCATACAATATGTAAAAATGAAAATAATGACACAAATGAACACAATTAAACGCTAAACATGAAAATTGGTTATTTACTTTAAAATTACCTTATTTCGTAAACTCTTTTAGTATAAAAATAGTTAATTAGTAAAAATTCCAAGCGAACTTCAAGTTAAGAATACAAAATCAATGAATCTAAAGTTGAAATTAACACGTCAAACTTAAATTAGTGATAAATGTTAAAATAGTCAAAATAAATCACAAATTATTTTTGTAAAAAAAAATAAGAATATAACAATATTTTATATCAAAGCATATTGTTAAAGCTAAAAATATATAACCTTAGCTCACTACATTTAAATAAAGAAATATAAACTAATAATAAACTAAATGTTTTATGCTATATTTTTGTTTTTCCTATATCGACGCTTGTTTTTTTTCCTCGCGCAGTGTGTTAGACTTTTTTTCGCTTCATCAACTCTTTAGTATACCATTTCTTGGAGTTGGAGGGGTGATTTTTGTTCCTGAAATAGATGAGTAAAGATTACATAACATACAATGATATTTTACACCCTAACCCACCGTTAAAACTTACATATATAAAAATCTTTCAACTTGTAAGATATAACATAGTAATAGTTCTAACTATTGTCAAGGAAAATAGAAAAAAGAAAGTCATAGACTATATTAAATATAATCTACTAAAATCAGTAGGTTTAAAAGATATTAAAAAAATCTAAATCCTCAAAATTAGTAGATTTAAAGATATATAAGATCAAAATTATCAGCAACATCAAATACATTATTAAAAAAAGAGTGCATAAAGTCATAGGAAATTAAAGGATTGTGAATTTAGAATAGCAAAAATCATATTAATAAAACAAAAGAAAAAAAACAATTCTCCAATCACAAAAAATTGAAAAAATGGGTGAATTGGGATGGTGCAAAACAAACATATTAATACACAAACGAAAAAAAAATCCTCATATAAAAAACTGATTTCATGTTAAAGCAATATTGAAGAAGAGTAAGAAAAATTCCTAAAATCAATAAAAATTTATGCAAAGCATTCAACTAATTTCATGTTAAACAAATGGAAAAAATCATCATATAGAAAACAATATTGACAAAGAGTAAGAAAAATACTTAAAATCAATTCAAATTTATGCAAAAGTTCAACAAAGAATATTATGAAAAACGATAGGAATATGATGATTAAAATCTAGCAAACAACATATTTATAGTAAAATATAGATGCCTCTCCATAACTTTTCACTTCCTCCATTTATTATGAAAAATGCTTTTTACCTTCCAATTACAAAACTTATAAACGTCACCTTTAAATGTGATAAATACATTAGAAAACTGAATATTAAATTGAAAAAATTAATTAGTGGTCAAAGCTATAATGACACGTAATATTAATTGTGGAATATGAATGTTGTGATACATTGATTATGCACTCTTATAAATATTCAAATTGATACCCATAATTTATAAATATTTTAAAAAGTGTCCCAAAACTCAACTTTTATATATGTATAGATGAAGAGGACTCTGGTATAATTAATTCATCAACTAAATTTTTTTTATTTTAGAAGGTTATATATATTGCTTTAATGACATTAAATAGACATGTCTAGAAATTTCAACCATCATGCAAAAATTCCAACAATCATGCAAAATTCCAGCAAATCATGAAAAAATTCCAACAATCATGAAAATATTCCAACAAATGTAGAATCATATGCTCAAATAATTTTAGCTGTTGGAAATTTTGAATAAGTCTACGTTACTTAAAAATAATAATTTATTAACATATGTGTCTAAACCGTATAAAGCTTATTCTAAATGGACGGAAGCAGTACACTTTCCGTTGCTCGTTATTGTGTCAATACTTTTGTCATGAGGTTTAAGAAAGAAATATTTGTTTTATTTTTAATCGGTTTTTTAAAAATTGATTTTTTTTAAAAATTCAAATGCAACGGCTATGTCGTTGCCCAATCATAGTCGGCCACGTCACCTGCTCGCTGGCACGGACGTGCTCGATGCATCGAGCAGTGCCGTGCCAGCGGCGCGAGCGCAGCGGCGGACGACGTCTTCCGTGCCACTGGCACGGACGGACGGACGCCGTCCGTCCACCGTTGCAGATGCTCTAATTGCTATGATGGAGGGAATCTATTTTTTGACCAAGACTTGTGAGTCAAGTGGAGCCAAGTATATTAATTTTGTGAGAGTGCAGTCAGTGAAGACTTGTGAGTCAAGTGGAGCCAAGTATATTAATTTTGTGAGAGTGCACTAAGTGAAGATTTGTGAGTAGACGTCACCACGGTTTGGAACAGCCGGTTCTGATTCAAGATTTTTTTGAACCTGAACCGGCCCGTCCTAGCTTGGACGGTTTCGGTTCCTGAACTGTGAACCGGCGGTTCACGTCAAGGTCCGGAACCGCCGATTCCTATCCGGTTCCGGGCCGGTTCGACGGTTCATGTTTATTTTTTTTGTTAAAATTGTAATTCAAGTAAAAAATGTAAATATACTTGCATAAATAAAATTAGATAATGCGATGTACAAATGCAATTTTATTGATACAAATTTCAACTATATTACAAATTACAACTTTAAAATTACAAATTACAACTTAAAATTTACAAATTACAACTTAAAAATTATAAATTACAAAAGACTTAAAGTCTTGATTACAATTTACAAATTACATATTCGAAACAAATGAGAGAAAAAGAAATAAAGGAAAAGGACTTGAGCTCAACTTAAATTTAAAATTTAAGTTGATATGCCTACGTATCCTCAATGCTCAATTGCATTTTGGAATCAAAGTCCATGTAGTTCTCTTACCTTGCTTACCTATTTGGCTTGATCGGGGGAATTGGCCTATACTCTTCGTCGGCGAAGTAGTCTTGGTCGGGTTGTACTACTTGATTGTCCCAATTCGGTTCTTGGTCTCTAATTTCGGCGGAGCACCAATCATCAAGTAACATGGTGGCTTCCATGTTTTGTCCCGTGAGTCTACTTCTTCTGTCGTCCAAGACGTTGCCTCCAACACTAAAGGCGGACTCGACCACGACAGTGGAAGCTGGAACCGAAAAGATCTCCTTGGCCATTGATGTAAGGATGAGAAAATCATTCTCGTGTGATCCCCACCAATCTAGGACGTCGATTTGTTGGGGAACGGGACCTCCTTCTTCATCATTGAAAGAAACGTGTGAGTCAAAATATAAATCTAACTCACTTGTCGAATTTGCCGTCCTTCCTCCGCTGCTGTAGCTGTATAGGTCCGCCAATTGGGATTGGGCGTCGGGGTCATCAACTTGGAAGAAGCCAAAGTTATGTGTTTGACGGGGGGGTCTAGGTCTCACTTGGTGGGTACTGTTGTACTTGGCTTCGTAATCGTGAAAGAGAGCCCGCAAGTCGAACTCAAAACGTCTTTGCAGGGTTGAGAGGTGGGGGAGGTTTATTTGGAATGTTTGGGCTAGGTTTATGTTGTTGTCGTCGTCCTCGTCATTCGATTGCAAAGCTCCGAGTGGTTCAAGATCAATAGAAGCCAAATTGTTGTAATAAAACTCTAAAATTTTTAAAGTACCAACTAGTCTCCATTTTGGATCCAAAACCTTTGCAAGCAAAAAAACCGTTGGGATCTCATTGAAATACTTAAGCCATTTTTCAATCGTATAATATAAAACACACATTAATTCAAGATTATTTACGGATTTTTTCATTTTAGTTTTAAAACCAAATGATATATACATGCAATGTTCTAAAACACGAACGGATGTGCAATAATACACACCCGATAACTCAACGGTGGCATTTCTAAAACCTTTGAATAATTTAAATAAACTCATGCTTTGATCCCAACAAGAAGAGATTAGATATAAATCATCGACATGAAAAGTTCTATAAAAATCAACCAAATATTCTATATGATCTAATGTAGAATGCAACATATCATATGTAGAGTTCCATCTAGTAGACACATCTAAATTAAAAGTTGTGTACCTTATTTTCTTCGAATGACAATACTCCTTCCACGCCTTGCCAATATGAGGCTTCCAGTGGATCAAGGATACAACTGTTGTAATAGGTTGAATATGTCTTTGCCATAAAGACAAAGCATCTTGTACACATAAATTTAAAATATGACATATACATCTTTGGTGAAAATACTTACCACTTATCACCGGGGAGCAAGCCGCAATTAATTCGGGTATACTTGCAGTGTTAGCGGTTGCGTTATCAAAACCAACCGAAAATATTTTGTTGCATAAATCATAATCATTCAAAATTTGAATAATTAAAGATGCAATTGCTTGTGCGGTGTGTGGTGAAGGAAATGGTCTAAAACCAATTAAACGTTTATTTAAAGTCCAACTATTATCTATAAAATGACATGAAATTCCCATGTAAGAATTTCTATGGTAAGAATTCGTCCACACATCAGAGTAAATATTAACTTTGTGTCACAAGGTAGATAAAAATTTTCCTACTTCTCTTTTTTATCAAAAAACTGGCGGTTGTTAGATCTTTGAGCAGTTGAGGGGGGAATTCTTTTTGTAGCAACATTAAATGCGGTTTGCATAGTAACTTTATATTTTTTGTCCTTAAAAAAATTAAACGGAAAATGCTTCATTGCCGCCCATCTTACCATAGCATCGGTAACATTTTTGGGATCATATTTAAATAGAGGCGTACCTGTTTGAGACGATGAGCCGACAGAGAATTTTATTTGGCTTTGGGACTTAGTATGCCCATATTCCACGGGATGTTTTACCTTCAAATGGCGATGGAGAGTACCATATCCCCCACCGGTTCCAAATGGATAGACTTTCTCGCAATAGTTACAATATGCTTTGAACTCATTTGTCTCTATGGTAGTGGTCGGATCATTAGGATTTAAAATTACCACCGGGACCTTCTTGTAATGTTTGGTGAAAATATCGAATTTCAACTTTGGAGGCATCTTCTTCTTTTGTCGTCCTGAAGGATGATGAGCATCGACCTCCTCATCATTTTCGCCAACTTGGCCGGCGCTAGAAGGGGGGAATTGATGCGATCCATCATCGCCTTCGTCCGATGATAGATTCACATCGTATTCGAAATGCGAAGCCGAATGTGAATTCCCCCCTTCTTGGTCGGCGAGGGCAAGTAACAATGCCGCATTTTGATCTTCTTCCTCCTACGAAAATTATACAATTAAGTAAAAATACTAACAAAAATAAAACACATAGACACATAGATATTAAAAAATGAAATTATGAATTTAATAAAAATGAATTTAAAAAAAAATAAAAACATATTAGAACTTACTTGCGCTTGAAGAGCGGCTCGCCTTCCCACCTCCTCCGTAACTTGTGCTCTAGTAGGGGCACGTCGACGACGAGTATCACTTTGATCTTGGGAAATTCCCTTGCCCCGATCACCACGACGACGAGATGAAGACATGATATTTATAGAAATTGAAAGTGGAGAATAGAGAGTAGTGTGATGGTGTGAATATGATAACGTAAACAACGTGAGTAAATTATGAGAGCAAATAAGGTAAACAACTTGAGGAATTAGAGAGAATGAGGATAGAGAATAGAGAAATTTAGATTGAGAAGAGAAAGACTTGTTAACACAAGAATGGGGTGAGTAGAAATGAAGAGGAAGAGAGTATTTATAGGGGAAAATGTGATTAAATTAAATAAAAAAATTTCAAAATTTCAAATTTTTGAAAAACCGGCGGAACCGCCGATTTTTTGGACGGAACCGCCGGTTTCGTCAACGGTTTCTGACGAAAACCGGCGGTTCCGCTGTCGGTTTCTGAAAATCCTAGTGTTTAGGTCGGAAATAGGCCTGAAGAGATGTCGGAACCGCAGAACCGGCGGTTCGGAACCGGCGGTTCCGGGCACGGTTCGAACCGTCGGTGACGGTTCCGGGCCGGTTCGGTTCGTTTGGGGACGTCTACTTGTGAGTCAAGTGGAGCCAAGTATATTAATTTTGTGAGAGTGCAGTCAGTGAAGACTTGTGAGTCAAGTGGAGCCAAGTATATTAATTTTGTGAGAGTGCAGTCAGTGAATATATAACGAACGCAAACCATCACACAAATGAAAACAAATAGCAATGGAGACTGCTATAGTATTCTCCCTTCTTTCAATCTTGTTATTAAATAACTTCACCCTCTCCTTAAATTCTATCATCACAGATAAAAATGCACTCATTTCCTTCAAAAACTCCATCACTTCCGACCCCTATGCTATCTTGAGCACCAATTGGGCCCAAAACACATCACTATGTAATTGGATTGGTGTGTCGTGCAGCCTCAAACACCGCCGTGTCACTGCCCTCAATCTCTCTGGCTACGGCCTTGCTGGAACTGTTGCTCCACATCTCGGAAACCTAACGTTTCTCAGATATTTGGACATCAGTTCCAACAATTTTGTCGGGATCCTACCCTTTGAGCTATCTAAACTGCGTCGTTTGAAGGTGATAAACGCGGGAACGAATTCTTTCACCGGAGAACTACCAACATGGTTAGGCAGTCTACCTCAATTAGAACAACTCTATCTAGATAACAATATTTACTTAGGTACGATTCCTGCATCTTTGTTTAACAATTCCAAGCTCCAGATGTTACAAATATTAAGCTTGGACGACAATCAGTTAAGTGGGTCCATACCACATGGTATTTTCAATGTGTCTTCCCTTCGAGAAATTAGACTTAAAAATAATAGTCTGTCAGGTCACCTCCCAAGTGATATATGTAACAATATGGCCAATATCAAAATATTATCACTCGCTCAGAAGCTACTTGAAGGGCAGATTCCACCAAATATATGGAAATGCACACGTCTTGAGAGAGTGTCATTATCCTACAACAATTTTGGAGGCAACATCCCACATGAAATTGGGAGACTAAGAATGCTCACAATATTGTACATGGGGTACGTTAATGGTTATCGAGGTATCAATTTCTTCTTACTCATTCAAAATTGATAATCGTATATACATTATACATACAAGAAAAGCTGCTCTACCTATGATTATTGATACAAGGTTTCTCGTTATGTTTATTTCATAATTTCAGGTGGAATTCCAGCTGAAATAGGAAATCTTTCAAGACTAGAGATACTAGATATTGATAGAGCTTCTCTAACCGGAGATATTCCATCTTCAATCTTCAACATGTCTTCTTTAACATCCTTGAGCTTATCTGATAATAGTTTGTCAGGAAGTATCCCAACTTTCCACAATCTACCAAAACTTGAGGAGTTATATCTTGATAATAACAAGTTCAAAGGTATGTATAATATCGCAAATGTATTTCTTATCTACTTACGTCTATTAGATTTTGACATACGATAATGATTTTCTTGGCATAAATTTCTTCTGATTCCAATATATGATTCCATTATTATGATAAAAAAAAACTCTCTTAGCATGTAAAATTGAACATTATTTACTCACCACGAAAGCTTTATCTACATATATGTAAATGTGTAATTATTTATACAATGTTTCTCATAATTTCAGGAGGAATTCCAACAGAGATAGGAAATCTTTCAAGGCTAGAGACATTAAGCATAAAAAATGCTTCTTTAAATGGAGATATTCCATCTTCAATCTTCAACATGTATTCCTTGGCATACTTGGACTTATCTGACAATAATTTGTTAGGAAGTATTTCAACTTTCTACAATCTACCGAAGATTGAGAATTTATATCTTTATAATAACAAGTTGACAGGTATGTATATCAAATCCTATAATATACTTTCTCAGTCCATAGTTAATGGATATGACTTTCTATTTTGCATCTGTCCACAATTAATTGATACCTTTACTTTTTTATTAATTTTGGTAATTAACACTACATTTCACTAATTCACTCCACCCACATGAGTACAAAATTAATACTCCATGAAACACCAGGATCCACATTTCATTACATTTTTCAGAACACCCGAGCCAAGTCAACTAATGCAAATTAATCATATACGGAGGGAGTATGTTGCAGATGTATTATCAACGTATGGCTATTAGAATTTAAATACTACCTCCTCCATCTCACTCTAAGTGACACATTTTTCTTTTTCAGATGTTCCACTCTAAATGACACATTTCTTAAAATAGAAATACACTTTTTTTACTGTTTCACTATCTTACTTTATTTTCTCTACACCTAACTCAGAAAACAACACTTCATAAAATTCAGTATCGAATAAGAAATGTTCCACTTAGAGTGGGACCGAGGGAATAAAACTAATAGAGAAATATATAAAAATGGAAATATGGATTTTGTTCGGTACTAATTTCAAATTTTCTCTGTATATATTGTGCTATCTTTTCGTGAAACATCTTTACAAAAACAAATCACTAATATTTTAGGTAAAACGCTTTTAGGTTGGGCTTTAAATGACATGTGCAATGGCATGCCCTACATCAATCAACTTGATCTCTCTAAGAATTTATTTGAAGGGAATATTCCATCAAATATATGGAAATGTGAACATCTTGACAGCTTGGTGCTTAGCTTCAACACTTTTAGTGGAAACATCCCTCATGCAATTGGAAATATGAGCATGCTTAGAGAATTGTACTTGGGGTACAATTATTTCACAGGTACACCATACATTATTTTATTCCTTAGTTTATGATTTCATCACATTATTCGAATGAAGTTTAACCTGAAGTTGGATGCTTAATGAGATTCCTTTCATGGTCTTTACCTAATCAACAACTATTCCTTCTTTGCATTAACATTTTTTTATGATAAAAAATTCTTCACCAAATACATCCAACTAAGAAAATTATTTATAATTCTTAATACATTTACCGAATATATAAATTTGATACATAGTACTATAATATTTAGTATTAATAGAATTTAAATACAAACTAAAGTTCATAATTGACCTTTTACATTTGTCCAAAAAAACTTTTTGGTCTTATACATTAAGTGTGTTACTTTTCGGTCCTAAATAATACTATTAACTGGTCCATATTTAACAGTTTCGTCAAACATTAACATACAACCGCATTTTGACCTGATTAATGAGTTAAATATAAGCTAAATCATAGTATTATTTAGGAACAAAAGCTAATGAACTTAAAATGCGTAAGAACAGATAGGTTTTTATTCAAATGTACTTGACCAATTTTGGAGTTTAAATATGTACTAAAACATACTCCCTCCGTCCCCGAAAAGTATGAATAATGGGTTTGACACGAGTTTTAATAAATAAGAGGAAAAGTAAGAGAGGGAGAGAGAAAAGGTGGTGGAAATAATGTTAGTGAAGAGTGGAGTCCACATTATTATAATGATATAAGTTGTTAATGATGATGGTATAAGTTGTAAATAAAATAAGTTGTTAATGATAATGGTATAACTTGTAAATAAAATGATGTACATGGGTAATATGTTGTTTGACTTTTTTAAAATTAGAAAGTTCGTACTTTTTTGGGACGGACGAAAAAGGAAATAGTTCATACACTTTAGGAACGAAGGGTGTATTGTTTTGGATCAAAAAGTAACACACGTAGGACCTGTATGATAAGAAAGATGTGACATGAGAAGATATGTAAAACAAGATAAGAAATATGAGCTTTATGTCAAGATATATAGAGATAAAGATTTTTGTTGTTGTTTGATAAAAGAGAAATTGTCTAAATTTGTATAGTATTAAATAATAGTAGCTTAACTTGACAAATTGGTGGGTTACATAAACATGGTTAAAGTTATAATTATGGCAAGATAGGGTAGGGCCCTTGTCTTATATTGGGCATTGAGTTAAGCTTAAATATGATATCAAACAATTAGAAATGTCCACGTATAATTCTCTATCTTAATATTACCATATTGTCAAACATGCCCTTAATATATAGAACCAAAATGTTGTTTAGCAAATGTATAAGACTAATTTTAGACTTTAGTCTTATAAATATTCAATGTCACTACCTCATTTTTGTCGATATACATGGCAGGTGAATTACCACAAAATATAGGCAATCTGCCAATACTCGAGGTGTTGGATGTGTACAACAATTCCTTATATGGTTCCATCCCATCGTCCATATTCAATATATCGACATTAAAGAAAATAGAAGCCGGAAACAATGAGTTTTCAGGAACCCTTCCATCAGACTTGGGGAATTCACTTGTTAATCTTGAAGTGCTTCTTTTGGAAGTTAACATACTCAGTGGCAAAATTCCAACCTCTATTACCAATGTTTCTAAACTTGTCTACTTGTCATTATCTGGCAACTTATTTAGTGGCTTCATACCTGACTTTGGTCATTTGAAACTCCTCCAAGTACTTGGCCTTGCTGCAAACAACTTGAGTGGAGCAGAATTTCTAACTCGTGAATTGACATTTTTGTCTTCACTAACTGATTGTCCAAATTTGAAGATCTTGGAGGTATCAGGCAATCCACTGAATGGTTTCCTACCCACTTCAATTGGAAATCTTTCCTCCTCTCTTGAGAGTTTTGTAGCGGTAAACAACAACATCATTGGTGTTATTCCGCCAGAAATAGGAAACTTGAGCTCTTTGCTATTACTATATTTGGGTAGTAATGAGCTGAGTGGACTCATTCCACCAACTATTGGTAAAATGAAGCAACTCCAAAGAATTGATCTAAGTGGCAATCAATTGGCAGGGTCTATCCCTAATGATCTTTGTCAAATAAATCATTTAGGTGAGTTGATCCTTCCTGGTAACATGTTTGTTGGTACAATACCTGAATGTTTGGGTGAGGTTAAATCCTTAAGAGTCATCAACTTAGGGTCCAACCAATTGAATTCAACAATCCCCACCAAATTATGGACTCTCACAGACCTTGTCAATTTGAGTTTGTCCTCCAATCACTTGAGCGGTCAGTTGTCATCTCAGATTGGAAATTTGAAGTTAATCAACTCTTTGGATTTGTCATCTAATCAATTTTCAGGTCATATTACCAGCTTAATTGATCGTTGCGAAACATTAGCTTTTCTCAACTTATCAAATAACTTTCTTAGCGGATCCATTCCTCAATCCTTGGGAAAGGTTAAAGGTCTGATAGAATTGGATTTGTCTTACAATAATCTTTCAGGATCAATACCCAAGTCCTTAGAAGACCTTCACTTTCTTGAAAGTTTTAATGTTTCCAATAACAAATTGGAAGGGAAAATTCCAGACGAGGGTCGTTTTCGTAACTTCACTGCTCAGTCTTTTTCCCACAACTTAGCTCTTTGTGGTGCTATAAGATTTGAAGTCCCTCCCTGCCCAAAATATCGTCATAGATCATGGTTAAAGAAACTCTTGGTGCCATCAGTGATTTTAGCCATCGTTGTTGTGATTGTTATCCTTGTTCGTATAAGAATGCGTAGAACGAAAAAAGTAGCACTCACCACTGATATCTCACCACCAACTGCCGAGTACAGAAGAATTTCTTATCGAGAACTTGAACAAGGAACAAGTTCATTTAGTGAAACCAACCTACTTGGAAGAGGTAGTTTTAGGGTTTAGTATTCGAAGCAACACTTTCTGATGGGTTGAAAGTTGCAGTAAAAGTGTTCAACTTGGATCTACAAGGATCAACAAAGAGCTTTGATGCTGAAACTACTATATTGAGCACCGTTCGACATAGAAACTTGGTTCGAGTTATTGGATGTTGTTGTAACATGGAGTTTAAAGCTATTATTCTCACATACATGCCAAATGGGAGCTTGGATAAGTGGTTACATTCTGATATGAATGGTTTGGATCTCATACGAAGATTGAAAATATCAATAGATGTTGCAGCAGCCTTGGAATATCTTCACCACGGCCATACTTCCACAGTTGTTCATTGTGATATAAAGCCAGGCAATGTATTGCTTGATGAAGACATGATTGCTCATGTTGCTGATTTTGGTATTTCCAAGCTTTTTGATGGAGGGACAACTATCATCCAAACTCAAACAATGGCGACAATCGGTTATGCAGCACCAGGTGATGCATGATGCTTGTTTTTTAAAGTTATATTTCAGCATTTTTTTTTAAACTGATCTTGGCAATATACTGAATGCATGTTATACAATTAAGAGTTTGGAATGGAAGGTATCGTGTCAACAAAAGGGGATGTATTCAGTTTTGGGATACTGCTGCTGGAGATGTTCACTAGAAAAAGGCCAACAGATGATATGTTCAGTGAAGAAGGGAGCATAAAAGAGTGGGTAAGTGAAGCATTAGAGCAAAATACAACAACTGAGTTGGTGGCGCCTGCTCTATTATCACGTGAAGATCAACATTTATCTGCAAAGGAGCAATGTTTCGTATCAATATTCGAATTAGCAATGAAATGTTCGGCTGCCTCAATAGATGAAAGAATCAACATGATTGAAGCAGCCGCAGCTCTGCGCAAAATATATGCTACAATTGTAGCAGCCACAGAAGGACGTCGTCCACGATATGCTTTTCCAGTTAGTATTCGCAATAACGCGGTTTGATCTCAAGGAACCATACCAAGCTCCACAGCCCAACATATGCGAAACCGTTCCGTTGAAGCCCAGAAAGTATTGAGACTATTCATGTAAGGGAAGACCGAGATGCATGTAGAATAGCTTCTTTCATTTCTATCATTATATCTTTGCTGGGAACAATTCTATTTTTGTTCTAGAGAACTAATGGAATTCCATTTTAATGAAGGAGATTAGATTTATTCCGAATGGGGGAGTGACGCACAAGGGTTATGCGTCGTTATTATTGAACGACGCACAACCAACGACGCACAAGGATTATGCGTTGTTCAAAGACGCATAAGCATTATGCGTCGTACCCTAATGATGCATAACTCTTATGCGTCACACTGGTAAGCATTCCCGCCTGTTACCCGGGTGACCTGGGTTCGATCCCTGGCAATGGTGCATTTTTAAAGTGATTTTTAAGTGATTAGTATTTGATAAAAATGAGTTATTCTAAACATTTGTTTTTGGCAAATAGATATTACTCTTATAAAAGAATTAATTAAAGAAGTTAAGAATAAATGCCCAATCTAATTGGTCCCCCAAAACGAATACATGTACGTTGACAAATTAATTTATACTTCTATTATCTATGACCACTGTTTATTTTATTTTATATATTAAGTTTATTTTCGAATATCTTAAAAAGTACTATTGTTTATGCCGTTAATTGTATAATAACATATAAATCAAAACTTTATTCACTTATAGATTACGCTTATATAGAATACATGGCATAATATTATATACTATTAATTAAATAATCCAAGTCTTTATGTTATAAGAAAATAAAATAATGCTTATTATAAAATAATTTCAAAAAGTTCTTGCTGCAATAGTAATAATAATAGTAAAAATGCGCCGTTGCCAGGGATCGAACCCGGGTCACCCGGGTGACAGGCAGGAATACTTACAATTGTGACTCATAGGGTTATGCGTCATTAGGGTACGACGCATAATTCTTATGCGTCCTTGAACGACGCATAATCCTTATGCGTCGTTAACCAACTACGCATAAGGGTTGTGCGTCGTTCAATAATAACGACGCATAAACCTTGTGCATCACTCCCCCATTCGGAATAAATCTAATCTCCTTCATTAAAATTGAATTCCATTAATTCTCTAGAACAAAAGTAGAATTGTCTCATCTTTGCGGCCATCTCTTGTTTCAAAAAAAAAAAGGAAAAAGAACAAACTAAGCTATAATGAAAAATAATATATCCTCCGTTCCATTAAAGACGACCCACTTTCTTTTTTAGTTTATCACAACCAAAATGACTCATTACTAAAATTGGAAATACATTTATCTCTACTTTATTCCCTCTCTCTTACTTCACTCTATCTACTTAAGACACAAAATAAAGTTGCATAAAATTCCGAACCGCCCAAGGAAGGGTCATCTTCCTTGGGACGGAGGGAGTATAAATTAACTCCACTTGCAAACAAACTGAAACGAACATACAATTTCGTCGAGAAATCCTCGTGTCTCACACTTTACTGTTACAACAAATTATCAAGATGTCTAGAAACTGTAAAACCAGCTATGTTTGACATAATAAAAACAACATGATATTCAACTCCATCCTCACAAATCTTTAAAGTCTTCGGTCAAGAAGAACAACGTCCCTTGTACCATCACCTTGAGCCCGGCGTCAAGCACCTTCATCCCAAGCGACAGCTTTGGCGCCAAAAACTTGTTTCCAAAATTATACAAAATGTTAAGTTTCCCGCCCTCTGCCCCGTCCACGGTGTAGGTCAGCACATTTTCAACCCTAGGTCCGTAGTCAAAGAGACCCTTGACCGATATATTGACCTCACCGATATACCTATCTCCCAGGGTCCTCTCACAGTAGAGCTTCACCCCAACCACCAATCCGGGATTCTGGAGAGAGGCCTCCTCAATCGTGTATTCGAGAGGGAAGTTCCATCTAGGGTTTGTCTCTCCGTCCGTGTCAACAGTGGTACGCATGCTTGTGTCGGGTTCTCCATTGATGGACACCTCCGCGTAGACTTTCAACCTCCCAAAGCTCCGGACGTCTGGAAGATTGTTGGCTGAAACAAGGATTATTTCGAATTTTCTGCACTCCATCAAAAGAAAATATGAGGTTGTGTTTTGTGGGATTTGTGTTGGAATTGGGGATTTTTGTTGTGCTTGCTTCTTCGTGAATGTAGCATAGCTATTTATAAGAGCATCTCCAATGCACGGATGTCCCATTCGGACATCCACTAGGACTTCCCAAAAACACCTCATGCCACGTCACTAGGACTTCTCATCCCACTGCCACGTCACTAGGACATCCCCTTCACAATCCGCCCTTCCCATCGCCCTTCCCACTAGGACTTCCCGCATAAAAAATCACAATTATTTATAAACATAGCGGAATTATAATTTTGATACGGAATACGGGAAAATTGCGAATGCTTCATTAAAAAAAATTACATAAAAAAAGAAAAAAAATACATAATAAAAAAGTAAAAAATTACATAATATGGGAAAGTTTAGACTCGGCTCACTCCGCGTTGTCTTCGTCGCCCGTGTCGCCCTCGCCGTCGCCCATGCCACCCTCGCCGTCGCCCGTGCCGCCCCCGTCGTCCCCGCCTAGCCATCATCTCCAATGGGTGGCATCCCCAAATCTCGCCGACATCCATCGATGACATCCTTCAACATCCTTTTGTACACAGGATCTGTCGTGCTATGCCACCTATGCATGGTCCGGACCAAACTAGTCATTATCTGCGCGCGGGCGAGACGGTCGTACTCTTCTGGGGGAGCAGGGACCTCCGATTGGACCTCGAACGACCCGCTACCGCTGCTGTTTCCCCTAGCCTTTCGCTGCGCAGCCTTTTGCACAATCGGGCGACGACGCCGGCGGGAGTCTGATTGAGGTAGCGGGGACACTTCCTCAGCTTCTGGGAGCTCGTGCGAACTAGCACTGCTGCTGTATTCACCGGAAGCGTTGATCTTCGTCCGCTTCGACACCCCCACAAAACTTTTGGGAATCCTTCACCATGAGATAGACCTCCCACTGGTCGAACTGTTTGAACTTCAAGGCTCTGTCGGGGTACTGAGCAAAGGCACGGTTCCTTACATCCTCCTCGGACATACCGCTGGTTGCCTGGCGGAGATTGTTTTGGTAGAGGCCGGCAAATCGACTAAGTTTAGGCCTCAACTGCTCCCACTATTTCTGGTATTGTTCGGGAACGCGACGCTTCGCCCCAGCCGGTTTGTGTGTGAGGTAGGCTTCAGCGATGCGATGGCACAGTCTGTCAATATGCTGGTTAGCACCGACATAGGGATCCTCGACTATTGAAACCCAAGCCTTCGCAAGCGCGATGTTTTCCCACACACTCCAGACCGTCCTCTTTCCCGTCTTCTCATCATCCTCCTCCTCAACCACCGTTCGCGAGGAAGAGCCCGTGGCTTTCCCCTTGCCCTTGCCCCTGCCCCTTGCCGCTGTCCCCACATCATCGGGAGTCTCCCCGACTGGAGATAGCCTCAACTCCTCAAAAGAGAAAGTTTCCACGCCGGTGAACTGAGTCTCCGGAACAAAACTGGAGGGGGTATCAGTAGACAGCATATCGATAACCGGCCGATAGACATCGTCCACTAGTGGTTCAGGGCCCTGCCACCCCCTCCCCCAAGCATGGTCTGCATCATCCCCGACATCATCCCACCCATCCCCGTTATATCTGGGGTCATGCCCCCCATCCCTATCATATTTGGGGTCATGCCCCCCATCCCCGCTGCCCTGGGCATCATACCACCCATACCACCCATCCAATAGTACATATTGCAGTAAGGGGACATCATCCCACCCATTCCACCCATCCCCATTTAGGACTGCAGCCCCCACATTGCCGGAACCGTTGTCGCATTTCCGCTAACGTTTCCCTCTAGTTCGGCGGAAAACGTCGGAGTCTGCGACTCGCTCATGACGGGGGAGTTCCTGTCGTTCTCCATTAAGTAGAAATGAAATTTGTAGTAAAAGAAGAGAGAAACTTGTTAACACAAGTGGTGTGAATGAAATGAAGTTCAACGAGCCGTATATATAGAGTTTTTTTTTAAAAAAAAATAAAATAACATACCGGACGTCCGACCCACGTCACAATGGCGGATGTCCGCCCGCCCGTCGCCTGCACGTTCGAGGACATCCGACGTCCTCACGGGACGTCCGTATCCGACTTGCCACGCCACAATGGCGGATGTCCCGGTCGCCCGTCGCGGATGTCTGACCGGACGTCCGCCATTGGAGATGCTCTAAGTGTACAAGTTATTAGGAAGCTTCACTTACTCAAATGGTTGGTGGTGTAATTGTAAATACAAAAGGAAACTTCATATGCATAGGGTTGGTTGAGACTTGAGGCGGCTTAGCCATCATCTATCTTCCTCGTGTGTGGGATAAGAGATATGATCGTCACCAAGTCGATGTGGGACAAGATTCTCTAGATTTAACACGCCTCTGCACATGTAGACCGAAATTCAGACTTCCATCACCTGGGCAGGCAAGACAAGAAGAGATAAGAACCATAATCGATGTGGGCCAGAATTAACATTGGACTTCCACTCGTAAGGTAGATAAGAGATAAAGAAAATCCATCATCGACTTGTGACAAACACAGATTTTGCATGTTTTTAAGGGCTAGATTTGACTTGTTTTAAATGTCAATCATGCAAATTATGTTCATAAATTACTTATTTTATACATTTGGTATTTTTGACGTGTTTGTTGATAAATGGTAGAAAAAGATAGAAAAAGGTGGAAAAAAGGCCAATCAGTGCTTACTGTATGTCATTCTCTTTGTCTTCGAAAGAGCTTCACGTGGATACCTTAAACGTCTCAATCGGAGTTCTGTGGAGAAAGTTATGACAATTCTACGAACATTGCGCATTGCTGTCAAAGCTTGCGGGAATTTAGGCGGAAATTCAAGAAAGAGAATAAATTATTAAATTGTGAAACCAAATCTCTCTCCTTTCTTGTAGGGCACGAAAATAACCAAGATTAACCCTTTTTCTAGCCTATAAATACCCAAACCTAATTCATAATCTTCATCTCAGAGCCTCCAATCCTTCTCCCTCTCTACACTTCTTCCATTCCATATTCCATCCTTAAATTCATCCATCTTCCATTGGAGCGGAGTTCTGCAGATCCAGGCATGAGAAGACTGAAGATTGAAGATTCAATCTTGGGTTTTATCAATTTCTTTCATGTCTCGTACTTTAATTGTAGGTTTTACTTGTCTATGAGTAGAACATCTTTTGTAGAATTTTTGGTAAAGATATTCGATTGATTTTCCTTGTTAGCTCTTGCAGTTACTTGATTTATCCGGTGCTTTCTATGTTCAACTGATTAGCTACCTCTTGAATACATGTTAGAGTTGATTAGAGTACTCGGGAGACGTAATAATTGACTTGGAAAAGGGATAATTCACACCTTAATTCAATAGAACTCGGGAGAGTTGAGGTTTTGAGTGAGGTCTTTGATCTTATATGCTTTTAGGAGTTAGGGGTTTAGGGTTAGAAGGGGACTTCAATCCTATCACCTAATCTACAGGTTTCTCACCTCGGGAGGGGGTTTAATCTATAATTGTGATCGACTTAATAGCTCTGGAGACCGTAATTCAAGAAAGTCGATTGTGTTTTTGGATCCTAAAATTCTACATTCTTAAGCCTGCTTTGTATTATTTCTTTTTATGATTTCTTTTATTTGTTCATTTATTTCTGTCTAATTTATAAAATCAATCCAAAAATAGTCTATGTCTCTAGATAGTATATGACGCTTAGTATATGGTAGTCAGTTGCAATCTTATTCCCTGCGTTCGATATCCGGTACTGACCTTTAGCTATACTAGATCTACCCTGTATGCTTGCATGTATTTTTAGTGCTAATAAATAGTGCATCAACTTGGGCCCGCTCTTATACCATATTAGAAATGAGCCATTCACCCTTAAAAGGCTAAAGGGGAGGGTTATTCATGATCATCATCAGGTCGACATGAGACAAGATTCAAGAAATATAACAATTAGCTTTATTTTTTCCCCATCTATATTTATTTTTATTTTAATACTTTACAACTTTTTATCTGATTGATTAATATATAAATTAAGTAAATGTCTTGATTTTTTCGTTTTTCATTCAACCATGAAATAAATGATCAGAAAGAGGGATACTATTTTTTTAAATTTACACACTCATGCACAAGAGATGACTCGAAGAGCTTAGAGGTGAACAATATATGTATTAGCTCCATCATATGCTCAACCACCAATTAGTATTTTTAATATCAATATAACACATAAACCTGATTCTATTTTCTAAACTCGAAATAGAATATAATAATTCATTCTTTTCTATCCTCTTTTACTTTATTTTTTTAATCTTTTTTTTTCGGCATCTACCCCCAACTCCCTATGTATTGATTAGAACATAAGCATCTTGCCAATTGAATTGTACTTAGACTATATCAATATTATATTAATTAGGTTGCATTTATATATTTTTCTATATATTATATGTAAGACCTTATAAATAAGCTTATCTTCATTTTTGTGAATATATTTGACACCACATACAATAGTTAGTTAGCTATCTTGTATATTTTCTTGCATTAGTGAAACATAAATATAAGTAAGACAAGTTGAGTTGACGAAGACGACGACTCATATTGCCGTTGATCACATAAATACAATGAATAGACATCATGACAGTCTGGAAATTGTTTACATTTGTTTCTTAAAATTTGGATGTTAAAATTTGCAAAATTGGTCAAATATATCTACACACCACAAATTATTTTCATAAGGTTTTGTCATTGTGTTCATTTTTATAATTTTAGGAAGAGTTCGAACAAATTATAAGATAGGAAATCTTTCTATTGTGTACATTAATATAACTTTTATCGGTACTTACTCTATGTCATCATAATTTACTTTAGGCTATCTAGTTTATAACAAAAGTTTGAAATGTTACTATTTTATTCCTAACTTAGAAAAAAATTTAATTTGATACTAGCACGTGTAATTAATACTATTTTCATCATTCATATGTCCACCAAAAATAGACTTATTTTTTCATTTATGGAATCTCTCTCTCTCCCATTGATTTTCATGTGAATATGAATTTTTTACGATTTCATCAAGGGATCCCGAAACCTTCGACTGATCCCAAATCAAATGCCTTAACGTTAATCTCACCACAAGTTTTAAATCTACGGAGGATTGAGTAAACGGTTAATCGATAATCGAAACGATCGAAATTCTATTATTAGTTTAGTTTTGTCCGAGTTATTATTTTCATAGAAAATCGATTATCCATTTCTTACTCATTTCGTTCAAATTCAATAGGCTTATTAGATAAAAAAGAGTTGCAATTTACTGACGGGCATTTGTCCATCGGAATTAAGTATAAACTTTTTGTTAAAATCATATTTTCGATTAATTGATAGCAAGTACTAGCTAATTGGTTGGTGAATTAACTTTTGAAAAGAAAAATTATTACAAACAAAAGCGTCCATCAAAAATTTACGATGACGATGCCTGTCGGTAAAGTTGACGGTAAAGAAATTTGACGATGTGCATAGTCCATTGGATGATGAGGAAGTTTATTTGGCTTTGGGACTTAGTATACTCATATTCCACGGGATGTTTTACCTTCAAATGACGTGGAGAGTACCATATCCCCCACCGGTTCCAAATGGATAGACTTTCTTGCAATTATGAGCGCAAATAAGGTAAACAACTTGATCAATTAAAGAGAATGAGGATAGAGAATAGAGAAATTGAGATTGAGAAGAGAAAGACTTGTTAACACAAGAATGAGGTGAGTAGAAATGAAGAGGAATGTGGTATTTATAGTGGAAAAATGTGATTAAATTAAATAAAAAAACTTTCAAAAATTCAAATTTTTGAAAAACCGGCGGAATCGCCGGTTTCGTCAACGGTTTCTGACGAAATACGACGGTTCCGCTGGAAAAACCTAGTGTGTAGGTCGGAAATAGGCCTGAAAAGCTGCCGGAACCGCCGGTTGCGACGAAACCGTCGGTTCAAAACCGCCTGTTACTGTTTGCGCACAATTGGAACCTGAACCTGCCCAGGGGAACCGGCGGTTCCGGGCACAGTTCGAACCGTCGCTGATGGTTCCGGGCCGGTTCGGTTCGGTTGGGGGACGTCTACTTGTGAGTCAAGTGGAGCCAAGTATATTAATTTTGTGAGAGTTCAGTTAGTGAAGACTTGTGAGTCAAGTGGAGCCATGTATATTAATTTTGTGAGAGTGCAGTCAGTGAAATGACAAGTATTGGTTGATCAAGACATGATTGCTCATGTTGCTGATTTCGGTATTTCCAAGCTTTTTTATGGAGGGACAACTATCATCCAAACTCAAACAATGGCGACAATCGGTTATGCATGATGCTTGTTTTTTAAAGTTATATTTCAGCATTTTTTTTAAAACTGATCATGGCAATATACTGAATGCATGTTATATAATTAAGAGTTTTTTCCAGTTAGTATTCGCAATAACGCGGTTTGATCTCAAGGAACCATACCAAGCTCCACAGCCCAACATATGGGATCCGTTCGGTCGAAGCCCAGAAAGTACTATTCATGTAAGGGAAGGCCGAGATGCATGTAGAATAGTTTCTTTCATTTTTATCATTATATCTGTAAAATCCCAACAATATCTTTGCTGCCATCTCTTGTTTCAAAAAAAAAGGAAAAAGAACAAACTAAGCTATAATGAAAAATAGAACGACCCACTTTCTTTTTTGGTTTGTCTCAACCAAAATGACTCATTACTAAAATTGAAAATACATTTATCTATAATTTATACCATCTCGCTTACTTTACTCTATCCACTTAACACACAAAATAAAGTTGCATAAAATTCCGAGCCGCCCAAGGAAGGGTCATCTTCCTTGGGACAGAGAGAGTATAAATTAACTCCACTTGCAAACAAACTGAAACAAACATACAATTTCGTCGAGAAATCCTCGTGTCACACACTTTCATAATACTATTACAACAAATTATCAAGATGTCTAGAAACTGTAAAACAAGCTATGTTTGACATAATAAAAACAACATGATATTCAACTCCATCCTCACAAATCTTGAAAGTCTCCGTTCAAGTAGGACAACGTCCCTTGTACCATCACCTTGAGCCCGGCGTCAAGCACCTTCTTCCCAAGCGACGGCTTTGGCGCCAAAAACTTGTTTCCAAAACTATACAAAATGTTAAGTTTACCGCCCTCGGTCCCGTCCACGGTGTAGGTCAGCACATTTTCAACCCTAGGTCCATAGTCAAAGAGACCCTTGACCGATATATTGACCTCACCGATATACCTATTTCCCAGGGTCCTCTCACAGTAGAGCTTCACCCCAACCACCAATCCCGGATTCTGGAGAAAGGCCTCCTCAAACGTGTATTCGAGAGGGAAGTTCCATCTAGGGTTTGTCTCTCCGTCCGTGTCAACAGTGGTACGCGTGCTTGTGTCTTCTCCAATGATGGACACCTCCGCGTAGACTTTCATCCTCCCAAAGCTCCGGACGTCTGGAAGATTGTTGGCTGAAACAAGGATTATTTCTAATTTTCTGCACTCCATCAAAAGAAAATATGTAGCTTGTATTTTGTTGTATTTGTGTTGGAATTGGGGATTTGTGTTGTGCTTGCTTCTTCGTGAATGTAGCATAGCTATTTATAAGTGTACAAGTTATTAGGAAGCTTCACTTACTCAAATGGTTGGTGGTGTAATTGTAAATAAAAAAGGAAACTTCATATGCATAGGGTTGGTTGAGACTTGAGGCGGCTTAGCCATCATCTATCTTCCTCGTGTGTTCTTAATCCTAACATATTCCCAAACTGTAATACTCTATATGTCTCTTACAAATAGAGGTTAAAATATAAATGATATCAAAAGAATAAAAAAGCATAGAAAATGATTACCGAGTCTCATTTCTTTAAAAAAAGTTTATTAAAAATATGAGTAAATTAATTTTTTAGAATGGAAGAAAATGGAAAAAAAATACTTTTAACCAAGCCATTATCAAATACCCAAAAAATTTCTTAAGACATGACGACCTTGAGCACTTTTTGTGGACACTGTTAATGTTTAGTCCACATTAATATTAGAAATGTGCTCTTCACTCCTTAAAAGGCCTTATAAGGAGATGGTTTTCCACGTTAATATAGATGAGATAGGATTGTCACCAAGTCGATGTGGGACAAGATTCTCTAGATTTAACACGCCCCTGCATGTGTAGATCGAAATGACACGTCAGACTTCCATCACTTGGGTAGGCAAGACAAGAAGAGATAATATTCATCATCGATGTGGGCCGGAATTAACATTGGACTTCCACTCGTGGGGTAGATAAGAGATAAAGAAAATCCATCATCGACTTGGGCACGCTTTTATACCATATTAGAAATGAGCCCTTCACCCTTAAAAGGCTAAAGGGGAGGGTTATCCACGATCGTCACCAAGTCGATATGAGACAAGATTCAAGAGAAATAACAATTAGCTCTATTTTTTTCCCATCTATATTTATTTTTATTTCAATACTTTACAACTTTTTATCTGACATTGATTAATTTATAAATTAAGTAAATGTCTTGATTTTTTCGTTTTTCATTCAACCATGAAATAAATGATCAGAAAGAGGGATACTATTTTTTAAAATTTACACACTCATGCACAAGAGATGACTCGATGAGCTTAGAGGTGAACAATATATGTATTAGCTCCATCATATGCTCAACCACCAATTAGTATTTTTAATATCAATATAACACATAAACCTGATTCTATTTTCTAAACTCGAAATAGAATATAATAATTCATTCTTTTCTATTATTATTTCCATGCATTATTAAGGTTGAAATTCAATCTTAATTTCCCCACCACATATAGGTCGATGATATTATCCAAGCATAAGTATCCAATTATACGTACAATATATATTCAAAAAATTCATCCTTCGAAGAAGAATAGTCCGCTGCGCGTTGACGAAGACTCAAACATCGATTTCACATAAATAATACTTAGTACTCTCTTCGTCCCATTGTAGCTAGTCACGTTCTTTTTTGGGTTGTTTCCCTATAGTCGAATCATTTCTTTTTTAGGCTAGCAACATATCCTCTCTTTTACTTTATTTTTTTAATCTTTTTTTTCGGCATCTACCCCCAACTCCCTATGTATTGATTAGAACATAAGCATCTTGCCAATTGAATTGTACTTAGACTATATTAATATTATATTAATTAGGTTGCATTTATATATTTTTCTATATATTATATGTAAGACCTTCTAAATAAGTTTATCTTCATTTTTGTGAATATATTTGACACCACATACAATAGTTAGTTAGCTATCTTAGTATATTTGCTTGCATTCGTGAAACATAAATATAAGTGAGACAAGTTGAGTTGACGAAGACGACGACTCATATTGCCGTTGATCACATAAATACAATGTATATGTAGACATCATGACAGTCTGGAAATTGTTTACATTTGTTTCTTAAAATTTGGATGTTAAAATTTGCAAAATTGGTCATATCTACACACCACAAATTATTTTCATAAGGTTTTCTCATCATTTTTATAATTTTAGGAAGAGTTCGAACAAATTATAAGATAGGAAATCTTTCTATTGTGTACATTAATGTAACTTTTATCGGTACTTACTTTATGTCATCATAATTTACTTTACGCTATCTAGTTTATAACAAAAGTTTGAAATGTTACTATTTTATTCCTAACTTGGAAAAAAATTTAATTTGATACTAGCACGTGTAATTAATACTATTTTCATCATTCACATGTCCACCAAAAATAGACTTATTTTTTCATTTATAGAATCTCTTTCTCCCAAGTGCGCGTTAAAATATGTGCTATATAAAAGTGAGATTATTTTTCTATGGACCGTTCCGATCTCTTTCACCCTAGTTTGTGATATTAATTTGAAGCCAAAAAAATTTCTAAACCATTGTTTTGTGGAGTAATTACATGAAAGTTAGAATTCGAGCTTAATGGAACTGGATCAATACTAACTAGATTAGAATTCTACGTTACACCTTGTAAAGCTTACCAAAGTCCTACTATACACCTTTTCATCAATATTTGGATTACCTTCACGCTTGTACGATTTCAAATTAGACTTTCTTAATATTTTCTTCTAATTTTATACACTTATAGGCTATAGCCAACTTGTAATATAGGGCATTAGAATGGCCAGAGTTTTCTTCATAAATATAACTAAGAAATATATAGATGGTATATAATCTACAATGGAATAATTGCAAATTTAGATATTTCTTGATATTTTTTGCCGAAATTAAAAGTCATGAGACCAGAATTCGACCAAATATTGTAATTGATTTTGTATGAACCTTTGATTTTTTGCATCGCGTAAAATCATTCATTTTGTGAACTTTTGATATTGTTTCAATTTATGTGATTGTATGAAACTTTGGTTCCGCATAAATCTTTGATTTTCATACATGAATTCGCACGAACCCTTGATTTTCATGTGAATATGAATTTTTTTCAATTTGATCAAGGGATCCCGAAACCTTCGACTGATACACACGGATTTTATACGTTTTTAGGAGTTATACATTTCAATTGATTAAATATTGCATGATTATGCGTTGAAAATTTTCTTATTATTGTATATATTTGGAAACGCCCCTCAAAAAAGTGCAGATTCTTAACCACTTATGGAGTCCTATTGTATTATATACAAATAATAAGAAAGGTATTCTTTTTATTTGAAATTAGAAAGTAAATAATAGAACCATAAATGAAGGTAAATGCAAATATTGGGCTTCAGATTTTTGTAAGTTTGAACCCTACCCCTTCTTAAAAGCCAATATCTTATCGGGCCAAGCCCATAACAGTTGAAGTGTTTAGTTTGAAATGAGTTATTGGGCCCAATCAAATGCCTTAACGTTAATCTCACCACAAGTTTTAAATCTACGGAGGATTGAGCAAACGGTTAATCGATAATCGAACCGATCGAAATTCCTATTATTAGTTTAGTTTTTTCCGAGTTATTATTTTCATAGAAAATCGATTATCCATTTCTTACTCATTTCGTTCAAATTCAATAGGCTTATTAGATTAAAAAAGAGTTACAATTTACTGACGGGCATTTGTCCATCGGGATTAAGTATAAACTTTTTGTTAAAATCATATTTTCGAGTAGTTGATAGCAAGTACTAGCTAATTCGTTGGTGAATTAACTTTTGAAAAGAAAATTTATTACAAACAAAAGCGTTCATCAAAAATTTACGATGACGATGCATATCGGAAAAGTTAACGGTAAAGAAATTTGACGATAAGCATAGTCCATTGGTATCGGAAAAGTTAACAACGGAAAATCTGTAAGCAATTCGTTTGTAATAAGCAATTTGTTTGTAATGATTACTAACCGTTAGAAATCACTCCCTCCGTTTGTCATTAAATGCCCCATTTTTCTTTTTTAGTTCGTCCACCAATAAAAATCTCATTTTACGTTTACTATTCACCCATTTTATTATAAAATCAATATATAAAAATAGGACCCGCATTACACTAACTTTTTCTACCACTTTATTTTATAAAGTCGAATTTTTTTCTAAAACTTGAGTCGATAAAAATGGGACATATATTCACGGAAGGAGGGAGTATATCGATAAACTGGTTTTTTTTTCTTCCAGTGGCGGAGTATAAGACAACATAGAAATCAAACCAAAGTTCAAATATAATACGACCAACTAGGTCTTGGGAGTATCACTACCATTTTATAATTCCAGATGCTCTAAAACCGAAATCAGAAAATTATAAAATAATTATTAATAAATCCAGTAGCGAAATTTGATTATATGGTACTACATTAATTCACTAGTGACTAATTCATGAGTTTCTCATCCTAGAAAACAAAGTGCCAATACTTCTTCTGATGAGAAATGGAAAACAAACTAAGGGAGAGAACAAAGACATATATAAATTAATTTTTTTTGAAAGTCCTCGTGTTGCACCATTTCTGAATTATACACTAGAAATTATATAAAATAAGCTATTTTTGAAATGATACAGCAACATTAATCAAATTGATACTCCTCCTTACAAATCACCGATGTCTCCGGTCAAGAGGAACACCACCCCTTCTATCATCACCGCGAGCCCAACCTCGAGCACCTTCTTCCAAACCGAGGACTTCGGCGCCTCAAACATGCTTCCAAAACTATACAAAATGTTAAGCTTCCCATCCCCGGCCCCAGCCACATTGTAGCTCAGCTCATTCTCAGACCTAGATCCGGAGTCAAAGAGACCCTTGACCGATATCTTGACCTCACCGATATACCTGTCTCCCAGAGTCCTCTCACAGTAGAGCTTCACCACAACCACCAATCCCAGATTCTTGAGAGAGGCCTCCTCAATCGTGTAATCGAGAGAGAAGTTCCATCTAGGGTTTGTCTCTCCGTCCGTGTTCACAGTGGTTCGCTTGCTTGTTTTGGGATCTCCGTTGATGGACACCTCGGCGTAGACTTTCATCTGCCCGAAGCTACGGACGTTTGGAAGATTTTCGGCCGAAACAAGGGTTATTTGGAATTTTCTGTACCCCATGAAAAAATGTTGCTTATGTTTTGTTTGATTTGTGATGGAATTGAGGATTTGTGTTGTGCTTGTCTAATCATGGATGTAGCATAGCTATTATATATGAGTGCAATTCTCAAGGAATCTTCGTATGCATAGCTTTGTTTGAGGGGACCTAGTTATCATCTATCTTCCTCGTGTGTTCATTACCAATTGTCAAATTGTAATATAATTATTGCCAAATTGTAATATAATTATTGTGAGAGGGTTCGTCGATGTACATTCGAACTGCATCTCAACACTAGTGTAATGTAACCTGTTTTGGACTATGCCCTCACAGTTTTGCTTTGGGTTACTTTCCCAAAGACCGCATATTTATGAAGTTCGGATAATACTTATATAATGCTTGCAACTTTATTTATTTTCCGGTGTGGAATGTGGTTTACATCTCAACATAGTGGGAATGTAAATGTGAGATTTAAGATACGAACTCATTTATTGAAGCAACCTTATGACCTTATACATGAAGGGTCAGCCAATAAAATTTCAGAAGTTTCATTCCGAAACTAATTAGTGACGAGTATATTCATTAGTAGATATTTAAAATAATCTACTTTTTTACTTCATATTTTCGGCATGAAACAACTCACAGATTACGAAGAAGGGAAGTCCAATTTACATGGGAATCTTTCTCCATCTTCCTAAATACCCAATTGGTTTAGCTGTATATATTCATGCCCTTGGTTTAATTATGAATCTTTCATAAATAAATCTCCTAATTCTGTGTTGTTATAACTAAACTAGTTGAAGCCCTTATTACTTAAATATTTATGTCACTTGTTTCAAGTTGCACGGCCAAGTTGAAGTAGTGTACGTGATGAGTTAGTAAATTCATGAGCTAGGCAAGTTGATCTCGATTTTACTCATTGGGCCAAGACTTGATTTAGTCAACAACAACATACGAGTCAACCAACATGAATTAAAATAATAATCCAATTGAAATCCATTTTGTTTGTGAGGGAATCTTGCGGCATCGATATATCATTACTACTTTACTAGTGGTATATACTCCCCCGCCAATAGTCATGACAGTAGATAATAGAAGTTTCAATACAAAAAACCATTCTTCCGTTCTGGCTAAGATGACACATTTCTTAATCGGTATCAGATTTTAGGAGTTGTTGGTTAATGTGTTTAATTGGAGAGAGAAAAAGTGAGTGTAAATATTAAATGGAGAGAGAAGAAGAGTAGAATATTTAATTGGAGAGAGGAAAAAGTGGTTGATTGTATTAATTGGAGATAAAAAGTTACCATAAATAGAAATGTGTCGTCTTGATTGAGACAAATAAAAAGGAAAGTGTGTCATCTTAAATGCGACGGAGTGAGTAATACAGATGAGAGAATTAGAGATACAAAATGGAGTAGTTAAAGAGTAGCATTTCTCAAATGGCTTATACTTTTCCTTTTTTAGTTCTTAGCTTCTTTTCTTTTATGAGTCGTATACCAATGATAAAATTTTATCTTTTCATTTATTCTTTGAATGTCCACAAGTCAAACGACGTATAAACCAACTAGAATTAAAAAATACTCCCTCCGTCCCCCAATTTGAGTCACTCTTTGACTCGGCACGAGTTTTAAGGAAAAGTTTGAATGTGTGGTGTAATAAATGGAGTTAGGTAGTGAAATGTGGGGCCCCTTTGACTTTTGGTGTAATGAAGGGTAATTTTGATGTCCAAAAATGGTAAGTGGGAAGAGTGACTCTTATTGGGGGACGGCCCAAAATGGAAAAGAGTGACTCAAATTGGGGGACGGAGGGAGTAGTACAACTTTTTCGAGAAGTCCTCGTGTTGCACTCTTTCTAAGAGCGTCCACTATAAGGTGGACGCGGCTATAGCCGCGAAGGGGGGCGGTGGGGGGCGGTAGGCGCGGCTATTATAGTGGAGGGGGTGTCCGCCACGAGGGTGGACGCGGCTGGGGGGGGGAGGGAGGCGGACGAGGCTTCGCCGCGAGTGGGGCGAGGACGCGGCGTTGAGTGTATAGGCCGCGGCTATTATAGTGACGAAAATCCGCCGCGGCTATAGCCGCATTGTTTGAATTTTTTTTTTTTCGTTTTTTCATATCTATAAATACCACTCTCCCTCCTCCCCCACTCCCATTTTCACAAAATCCATACACCCACTTTCTACAAAAACACTCTCTATAAAATGCACCGAGGAGACGACGAATCACCCGACACTGAGGAATCGGGATATGACAGCAGCGAGAGAGGAGGAAGAGGAGAAGAAGACGAAGAGGAAGACGAGGAAGCCGACTCCGACACCGAGTAGACGGTGCCGGAGTTTTGTAGTTGTATTTTATTTTAATTATTCGTTGTATAATTTTACCGGATTGCAATACAACGAATATTCGGGCCTAATTACCTTGTATTCTAGTTATTTACACTGCGATTATTTAAATTACACTTGATTGAAACAAAGAAATATTTAAAAATGAAAATTGATTATAAAATTTGGGGGCTATTGGAGTTGTCCACTATAGTGGCGAAAATAGAATTTTGGGGCTATGGTCAAAAACTGGGGCGGGGCTATTGGGCGTGTCCGCCTTATAGTGGACACTCTAAATACTTCTACCACGAATTATCAATGCTCTAAAAAGTAGAAACTTTAGAACAAGCAATGTTTGACATGATAAAACAACATGATACTATTACCACAAATTATCAATTGTCTAGAAATTGTAAAACAAGCTATGCTTGACATGATAAAACAACATTAAAAATCTTCGGACAAGAAGAACAACGTCCCTTGTTCCATCACCGAGAGACCAACATCAAGCACCTTCTCACCAAAGGAGGGCTTTGGCGCCATAAACATATTTCCAAAACTATATAAAATGTTAAGCTTCCCGTCCCCGGCCCCATCCACGGTGTAGGTCAACACATTTTCAACCCTAGGTCGGTAATCAAAGAGACCCTTGACCGATATATTGACCTCACCGATATACCTATCTCCTAGAGTCCTCTCACAGTAGAGCTTCACCCCAACCACCAATCCCGGATTCTGGAGAGAGGCCTCCTCAATCGTGTAGTCAAGAGGGAAGTTCCATCTAGGGTTTGTCTCTCCTTCCGTGTCCACAGTGGTAAGCTTGCTTGTGTCGGGTTCTCCATTGATGGACACCTCCGCGTAGACTTTCATCCTCCCAAAGCTCCGGACGTCTGGAAGATTGTTGGCCGAAACAATGATAATTTCGAATTTTCTGCACTCCATCAAAATATATTGCTTGTATTTTGTGGGATTTGTGTTGTGCTTGCTTCTACATGGATGTATTATAGCTATTTATAAGTGTAGAATTCATTAGAAAGCTTCACTTACATAAGTGGCAAAAAAAAAAGGAAACTTCATATGCATAGGGTTGGTTGAGGCGGCTTAGCCATCATCATCTTCCTCGTGTGTTCCTAACATATTGCCAAAAGTGTAATATTCCATACATCTCATACAAATGAAGGTTTTGGGACAATACGCGAGTTTTAATGCGCAACTGGTAAAATAGAAACGTTATCAAAAGAAAAAAAATGATAGAAAATGATTATGGATCTCATTTCATTAAAGAAAAAAGTTTATAAAAAATATAAGTAGATTAATTTTATAGAAATGGAAGAAAATGGAAAAAAAAAACTTCTAACCATGCCATTATGAAATTCCCAAACGATTAATACGTTTTCATAAATTACGTGTCACATAATCGATTGCGAGTAAGAGGAAGCACAAATATCTTATTTTCATGTTATCTCTTAAATTTGCATTTTTAACAACAAAACTCATAACAATATCAATAATAATTACTATTTTCATATCATTATAAAATCACAATGAAATTCTACCTGTATTTTGTTGGGAAAACCAGATACTACTAATATTACATTTTTTCTACAATTCGTCAAAATCCAAAATGTTTTCATATTTTCATGTTTAGTCTACATTAGCTTTAATTTTTTCCACATCTACATTTATTTTTATTTCAATACTTTACATATTATGTAAATATCTTGATTTATTTTTTCCTTCAACAATCAAATAAATGACCAGAAGCAGAAAGAGGGATACTATAATTTAAAATTTACACACTCATGCACAAGATGCCTCGAAGAGCTTAGAGTTGAACAATATATGTATTGGCTCCATCATATGCTCAACCAGCAATTAGTATTTTTAGTATCAATAACACATAAACCTGATTCTATTTTCTAAACTCGAAATAGAATATAATTGTTCATTCTTTTCTATTATTATTTCCATTATTAAGGTTGATATTCAATCTTAATTTCCCCACCACATATATGTCGATGATATTATCCAAGCATAAGGATCCAATTATACATATACAATATATATTCAAAAAAATTATTCCATCCTTCGAAGAAGACCGCTGCGCGCTGACGAAAACTCAAACCTCGATTTCACATTAAAAATACTTAAATAGTACTCTCTTCGTCTCTTTTTTGGGTTGTTTTCCTTATAGTCGAATCGTATCTTTCTTTTTTTTTGGCAAAAAGCAACATATCTCCTCTCTGTTTTTCATTTCTTTACGTACTTTATTAAACTATTTTTTACTTTACTTTCTCTCTATTTAACTCAATTAACATAATTTTCTTAAATCTTTTACCAAAAAAATGTCTCTACTATATAGAGGGACGGATGAAGTATATATCATGTAGTATCTTGTAGTAGAAGGGCAGTGAAAATCTATTGAAATTTTTTTATACTAATAGCTAGGTATTCTGTTGAGGTACATTAGAATAAAATTAGGCTTGTGAGATAATAAGAAACAAATGGTTAGGATAAGATTAGACTTTTAAATCATTGTACAAATCGGATTCCGATCAAATAGTAAGAAAATTATCCTTCAAAACCTTAAACTCAAAATTTAGAAACATTCAGCCTCCATCTGGATTTTCCGGCTTGTACGCCCAACTCCCTATATATTGATTAGAAGACAAGCGTCTTTTCAATTGAATTCGACTGCGACAAATCAATATTATATTAGGTTGCATTTATATAAATTTCTATATATTATATGTAAGATCTTCTAAATAAGTTTTATCTCCATTTTTGCGAATATAATTGACACCACATACAATAGCTATCTTGTATATTTGCTTGCATTAGTAAAACATAAATATAAGTGTGCCAAGTTGAGTTGACAAAGACGACGACTCATATTGCCGTTGATCACATAAATACAATGTAATAACATCATGACAGTCTGGAAATTGTTTACATTTGTTTCTTAAAATTTAGGTTTTAAAATTTGCAAAATTGGTCGTATCTACACACTACAAATTATTTTCATGAGGTTTTGTCATTATGTTCATTTTCCCTCTAATTTAATTTAGGAAGAGTTCGAACCAAGATAGGAAATCTTTCAGTTGTGTACATTAATGTAACTTTTATCAGTACTTACTTTATGTAATCATAATTTACTTTATGCTATTTTAATATTATGATTGATTTTGCATGAACCTTTGATTTTTGTTTCGCGCAAACTCGTCCATTTCTGGAATCTTTGATTTTGTTTCATGAATTTATACTATCACTTAAAATCTTTTAATTTATGCGACTGCATGAAACTTTGGTTCCACATAAACGTTTGATTTTCATAAATGTTATTTTTTTACAATTTGATCAAGGGATCCCGAACTAGACAATTTTGTCGAAACATATTCTTGTTCTGACTAACTAGTTATCCGTGGTTCGTGCAAACAAATGTGTTTAATTATTTTAATGTGTCGAAACAAGATTTGTCGAACACATTTAGGAATTATTTTTTAATGTGTTTAATTCAATATTGGATGTATTAATTGGAGAGAATTTTTTTTTAAAATATAAATATGTCATTTTATATGGGATCGTGGGACAGAGGAAGTAGTATTTACCAAGAGAAACATCCATCAACAATTTACAATGACGATGCCCATCTGTAAAGTCGACGGTAAAAGCATAGTCCGTCGGAGAATATAACGGAAAATTTAACATCAGAGATTTGTCTGCAATTCGTTGGTAATTGATGACGGATTACTATCTGTTAATAATTATGTCGGTTAATTGTGTTTTCTTTTTTTTTTTAATTGTAGACAGCATATAAGTCAAACCAAAATTTCAAATATAATATGAGTCATGACCAACTAGGTCTTAGGGGTATCACTACCATTTTCTAATTCAAGATGCTCTAAAACTGAAATTAGAAAATTATATTATTATTAATAAATCCTGTAGCGAAATTTGATGATATGGCATTTACTAGTGACCATGAAATTCATGGACAAATTCATGAGTTTCTAAGCCTAGCTAGAAACAAAGTGCCAATAGTGCCGCTGATGAGAAAGGGAAAACAAACTAAGAGAGTGATTAAAGAGATAAATTAACTTCACTTCCCAAATTGTAGTACAGAGTCAAAGGATCATACGATTTCTTTAGGGAAGTCCTTGTGTTGCACCCTTTCTGAATTAAATACTGCTAGAAATTATAAAATAAGCTATTTTTGAAATAATACACCAACATTAATCAACTTAATCATCCTCTTTACCAATCTCCGATGTCTGCGGACAAGAGGAACCACGTCCCTTGTACCATCACCCTGAGCGCCTTCTTCCAAACCGAGGGCTTTGGCGCCATAAACGTGTTTCCAAAACAATACGTAATGTTAACCTTCCCTTCCCCGGCCCCATCCACGGTGTAGGTCAGCACATTTTTAACCCTAGGTCCGTAGTCAAAGAGAGCTGATACAGACCAAACGGGAGAACTCATCCCAAAAGACTAGCCTGTTAGGAGAGAGAGCCCATTTAGTCTATATAGACCACATCAGTTGTTCTCATAACCGATGTGGGAATTGAGTCCTTAACATTCGACCCTCCTTTAAGGGCCAACGTCCTCGTTGGTCACGGCTGGTTCTTTGCCAGGCCATCACTCCGTGGGCCACCACTCCGAGTTCTCGTTGGTCACGGCCACGTTGGTCACGGCGGATTCTTTGCCCGGCCACCACTCCGTGGGTCACCACTCCGAGCGGTCCCAAACGCACTCGTTGGTCACGGCGAGTTCGTTGCCCGGCCACCACTCCGAGTCGTTTGGGCTCTCAATGAAAGCACCAATTGATACAGACCAAACGGGAGAACTCATCCCAAAAGACTAGCCTGTTAGGAGAGAGAGCCCATTTAGTCTATGTAGACCACATCAGTTGTTCTCATAACCGATATGGGAATTGAGTCCTTAACAAGAGCCTTGACCGATAAATTGACCTCATCGATATACTTGTCTCCCAGAGTCCTCTCACAGTAGAGCTTCACCTTAACCACCAATTCCGATTTCTGGAGAGAGGCCTCCTCAAACGTGTAATCGAGAGAGAAGTTCCATCTAGGGTTTGTCTGTCCGGCCAAATCCACGGTGGTTTGCTTGCTTGTGTTGGGTTCTCCACTGATGGACACCTCCGCGTAGACTCTCATCCTCCCAAAGCTCCGGGGAAGATTGTCGGCCGAAACAATGATTATTTCAAATTTTCTGAACTCCATCAAAATTTGTTGCTTATGCTTTTGTGTGATTTTTGTTGGAATTGAGGATTTGTTTTGTGCTTGTTTAGTCATGGATGTAGCATAGCTATTATATAGAGTATAATTTATAAGGAAGCTTCAATTACTTAAATGGTTGGTGGTGTAAAAAGCTAAAGGAATCTTCATATGCATAGCGTTGGTTGAGGCGACCTAGTCATCATCTATCTTATTCGTGAGTTCCTTTGTCCTTACCTATTGCCAAATTGTAATACTATAATTATAGTGCAAGGGTTCGTCAATGCACATTCGAACTCAATACAGGATGATATTATCCATTTCAGAATAAGCCCTCTCGGTTTTGCTTTTCAGTTACTCTCCCAAAAGATCTCATATATATGAAGTTAGGATAACACACATATATTGCTTGCAGCTTTATTTAATTTCCGATGTGGAATATGGTTACATCTCACATATAGGAAATGGAAATTTGAGATTTAACATGGGCTAAGTACGCACTCTTTTACTGAATCGACCTCATACGTAAAGGGTTTGCCAGTAATGAGTGTATTCATCTATAAATATCTAAGTTGATTTTTTTTATAAGTATTTTTATATGAACCAATTTATGTGTGAATAACAATGGTTAATACAAATAAATTACGAAGAAGGGAGCTATATACGAACTCATTTATTGAATCGACCTGATAAGGTTTGGCCAATAAAATCTCATAAGTTTCATTCCAAAACTAATTAGTGATGAGTGTATTCATCAATAAATATCTAAGTTGACTTAATTTTTCTTTTATAGGAGTATTTTTTATATGAAACAATTCATGAGTGAACAATTCGATGATTAATACATAAAAAAACAAATTCGATGATTAATAAAATAAATTACAAAGAAGGGCAGTCCAATTTGCATGGGAATCTTTCTCTTCTTCCAACCATACCTGTGGTGAAGCAAACCATATCCCACATCAGAGAATGAACAAGAGTTGCAAGCATATAAATGGGGTACCCCAACTCCATTAGTATGAGGCCTTTTGGGAGTACCCCAAGGGCAAAACCGTGAGGGCTTTGCCCAAAGCGGACAATATCATACTAATGTAGAGTTCGGGTGTGCACCACCGATACCCAACAGTGGTATCAGAGCCCTGGTTCAGGGGCTGGGCCTGTGTGGCTCGGGGTTCGGTGGGTTGCGCTTGCAAGTTCTCCGATGTGGTGTGTGAGCTCGACCAAGACCCGGGGTGACCTGGTGACCTGTAACATGGGGGCAGAGAGACATGTGGTCTTGGTCTGGTGGTCTTGGTTTGAGGGGAGGATTGTAGTGAAGCAAACCATATCCCACATCGGAGAATGAACAAGAGTTGCAAGCATATAAATGGGGTACCCCAACTCCATTAGTATGAGGCCTTTTGGGAGTACCCCAAGGGCAAAACCGTGAGGGCTTTGCCCAAAGCGGACAATATCATACTAATGTAGAGTTCGGGTGTGCACCACCGATACCCAACAGTGGTATCAGAGCCCTGGTTCAGGGGCTGGGCCTGTGTGGCTCGGGGTTCGGTGGGTTGCGCTTGCAAGTTCTCCGATGTGGTGTGTGAGCTCGACCAAGACCCGGGGTGACCTGGTGACCTGTAACATGGGGGCAGAGAGACATGTGGTCTTGGTCTGGTGGTCTTGGTTTGAGGGGAGGATTGTAGTGAAGCAAACCATATCCCACATCGGAGAATGAACAAGAGTTGCAAGCATATAAATGGGGTACCCCAACTCCATTAGTATGAGGCCTTTTAGGAGTACCCCAAGAGCAAAACCGTGAGGGCTTTGCCCAAAGCGGACAATATCATACTAATGTGGAGTTCGGGTGTGCATCACCGATACCCAACAATACCATTATAAAATACCCAATTGGTTTTAACTGTATTCATGCCCTTGGTTTAATCATGAATCTTTCATAAATAAATCTCCTAAATATATGTAGTGATAACTCAACTAGTGGAAGCCATTAGTTAAATATTTATGTCACATGCTTCAAGTTGCACGGCCAAGTTGAAGTAGTGTACTTGATGAGTTAATAAACTCATGAGCTAGGCTAGTTAGATCTCGATTTACGTATTGGGCCAAGTCTTGATTTAGTCAACAGCATACGAGTCAAAATCATGTGATATTCTACCATATCAATTATTGATGCTATTTAGTAGTACTCCATGTCAAGCTAATAAAACAGACATTTCACCTTTTTCCATATTATTCTCCAAATTATTCCTTTCTTTTTTTCCTTTTAAGAAGACTCTATTTTTTATATACCAATGGAGAATTCTACTTTTCATTTCACTCGCATTTTACTACTTCATCCGTCCCTAATAATTTGTCACCATTTGAACTGACACGGATTATAGAAATGCACTCCCTCCGTTCCTTGTTAATAGAGGCATTTCTTTTCGGCATGGAGTTTAAGAATAGTGTTAAATGGATGGTGAAAAGCAAGAGAAAATAAAGTAAGAGAGATAAAGAGAGAATAAAGTAAAATGGAGAATTACTTTTTGCCTAAAATAGAAATGACTCAATTAACTTAGAACTTTCCAAAATAGAAAAATGAGTCTATTAACATGGAACGGAGGGAGTAATAGAAAGTGGATTGAAAAAGTTAGTGACATGTGGGTTCTATTTTTATATATTAGTCTGATAATAATATATGAGTGAAAATGAATTAGTTGAATGTAGAGTCCACTACCAAAAATGGTTGAGGTAAAAGTTGATAAATTTTTTGTGACGAACGAAAATAGAAATAAGTGACGGACGGAGTATAAAATTGATTATATAAAAGTATGGCTCATATTCCATTAACTTTTTTCACCAACTTTTCATTATATTTCTTAAAATTCGTGTCAAGTCAACCGATGTCAATTAATAAAAGATGGAGGGAGTATATAGTTATAAAATTTATACGCTAGTTTAAAAGTTAAGATAATAATCAAATTTAAAATGATTAATGTTGAATCTTGGGGAGTTGTATCTCCAAAGAGAATAATTTTGTGAGAGAATGCGATAGAGATAGCGATGACTTTAATCAAAAATCAATATATGAAACCACAAAACGTGCTTTGTGGTAAATACGTCTTCCATTCTTAAAAATATGAACTTTGAAAATGTCACAAGTTTAATACAAAATTAGAAATAAAAGAAACAAGAGAAAAGATGATAAAATAAGATAGAAGATACAAAAATAATAATAAAATTAATATTAGTAAAAACAAAAGAGTATAATTTAAGAAATTGAGGAAATATATAGTTATTCACTAAAAAGTAGTAGTACTTCATTCGCACCACTGGAAATAAGTCATTTGAAGTGATATATTTTACAAATGAAAATATCAATCATTCTATTGTATTTGTATTTCCCTTATTATTTATATATAAATGAAATAGAAGAAAGATTGATATTTCATTTAAATAACAAATCAATAGTACTATATAAATGGAGCGGAGGTAGCGTATATTTATAATGTGGCATATTAATATGACAACTCACTTTATTGTAACATCATACCACCATTTTATGCCATTAGATTTGAAGATCGTTTGATACTCAAGTTGTCATGTGGTAGCCCAGATTAAAAAGAAATGAGACTCATATTCATGGACGAAGAAATTTTCGTATCAGAAGCCTACAAGCAGAGAATAATTCACATCATATAATACTCTCTCCTTTGCACGACAGTTAAGTCGACTTATAAGCAGTGGCGGATCCAGGGGGGCAGGAGGGGGCGGTCGCCCCCTCCTGGCGACTAATTTTCCCTTATCTCGGATGTATATTTTCCATATCCGCCCCCTCCGTTGTCTCCGACGTCGCCCCGTTGACCGAAAAAAAACTAAAGAAAAGGAATATCGAATTCGATTGACTGCAACTGTTGATGTAGTTCGTTTTCTTTTGATTCAAGGTTTGCCTTTTAGGGGACATGACGAGTCATATACGTCTTTGAACAAAGGTAATTTTCTTGAGTTATTAGAATGGTATGGTTTGAGGAATGATGAAGTTGGTAAAGTGATTTTGAAAAATGCCCCTGGAAATAACCAAATGACTTCTCCATCAGTCCAAAAAGATATGGCTAATGCTTGTGCGGTGGAAACCACACTTGATATATTGGGAGAACTTGGAGACAGACACTTTTCAATCCTAGTTGATGAGTCACGTGATTGCTCAACAAAGGAGCAAATGGCAATTGTCATAAGATTTGTGAACAAGGATGGCCAGATAATTGAAAGGTTTTTAGCATTGGTTCTGTTGAAAGGCTCAATTTTTATTCATCTTTCTTGATTGATTTACAGTGAGGAGTACATAGCCTCAAATACACACCAAGATCCCTCTATACATGGTAAGATTTACCCTAGTATCAATTACAATTAATGTATGCAAATCAATCTAATTCCCTAATTGATTCTTAATTGATCTCTTTCCAACACTCCCCCTCAAGTTAAGTGATGGGGTCACCCATTCTTAACTTGCCTAATACTCCACGGAAGCTTCTCGAATCTACTGCCTTTGTGAGGATGTCAGCCAGTTGGTCTTCAGATCTAACAAAAGGGATTTCCACCACTTTAGCTTCAATGTTATCTTTGATGAAGTGTCGGTCTACCTCGACATGCTTCGTTCGATCATGTTGAACTGGGTTCTCAGATATACTGATTGCTGCCTTGTTATCGCAGAAAAGTTTGCAGGACTCCTGTGAGATCAAGTCTAGCTCCGTCATCAACTTCCTTAGCCATAGGATTTCAGTCAATCCACTTCTAATCCCTCGAAACTCTGCCTCAGCGCTTGACAGTGCCACTACTTTTTTGCTTCTTGCTTCTCCAAGTGACAAGATTTCCCCCTACAAAGGTAAAGTATCCGGCGGTCGACTTTCTGTCGTTTGGATTTCCGGCCCAATCTGCGTCTGTGAAGCCATGAATCTCCAAGTGTCCATGTTTTTCAAACATGATCCCATGTCCCGGTGTTCCCTTAAGGTAACGAACAATTCTCAAGGCTGCTTCCCAGTGAGTGGCTTGTGGTGCATGCATGAACTGACTGACCACTCCTACTGCATATGCAATGTCGGGCCTGGTGTGGGATAAGTATATCAATTTCCCCACTAGGCGCTGGTACCTCGTGCGAGGGGTTGATTCCGCCCCTTCAACTATCTGGAGTCCATGATTCTGCACCATAGGAGTTTCTGCTGGCTTGCAATCAAGTAGACCAGTTTCAGCTAGGAGATCGAGCACATATTTCCTTTGGTTAATGAAGATCCCCGTTCTTGATCTCAATACTTCTATTCCCAAGAAATACTTAAGTAATCCCAAGTCCTTCATCTGAAATTCAGTGAACAAGTTTTTCCTCAACTGGTTGATCTCATCTTCATCATCTCCTGTGAGTATCATATCATCTACATAAATGATTAAGCATGTGATCTTACCCTCCTTTTTCTTCAGAAAGAGTGTGTGATCGGAGTTGCTTTGACTGTACCCATACTTCTTCATTACCTCTGTGAATCTTCCAAACCAGGCTCGAGGTGACTGTTTGAGCCCATACAAAGTCTTCTTTAGTTTACACACCTTTCCTCCTTCAAACTCCCCTGAAAAACCCGGAGGTGCCTCCATGTAAATAGGTTTCGCCAGTTCACCGTGTAGGAATGCATTGGTTACGTCAAACTGGTGTAGTGGCCAATCTCTGTTTGCTGCTATCGAGAACAGTACCCGAATAGTGCTCATTTTTGCAACTGGGGAGAATGTTTCGGCGTAGTCGACTCCATATGTCTGTGTATACCCTTTTGCCACCAGTCTTGCCTTATATCGTTCAATAGAGCCATCTGGCTTTCTCTTTATGGTGAAGACCCACCGACATCCCACTGTGCGGACTCCATCTGGCTTTAGGCACGTCTCCCACGTTTTGTTCTTCATCAGGGCTTTCATTTCTACTAGCATCGCCTCTCTCCAATGGTCAATTTTCATGGCTTCCTCTGCTGTACTTGGTAACTCTTCTTCTTCATAGAGGGCTGCTGCAAATGCTCTAGCCATCTCACTCAAGTTTGCTTTAGCTAGATTAGCCACTGAATACCGACTCCTCAAACTCTTCTTTTCGGGGCTGTAGCGTTTTGCCGGAATACCCCGTGTGCTTCTTGGTGGCAGAACATAACGTCCTGTGTCACCATCAACTGTCGCATTTTCTTCTGCACCAGGCTCATTAGGAGTAACAATTGTACTATCTGAGTTGGTTTCAGGAATTACCTGGGATATCACTGGAGGAGGATCTAACTGCGGTGTAAGCGACCGAGGAGGCTCCACAGTGGACGTGATAGGCTCGGCGGTGACACTAGCTTGCTCTGTTGGTTCCGCCAGTGAGTTGTCTGATTGTGGCGACACAGCCCAACTAAGGGGTCTAATGTTATCACTCGTGTTCTCCCCCTGGCTGCTATTATAACTCTCCCCCTGACCCCGAGTTTGGGCTTGGAAAAAATATTCACACTCCAGAAAATTACAATTCATGGTTGTTATTATTTTTCTAGAGGTTGGATCATAACAACGGTACCCCTTCTGATTAGTTCCATACCCGAGAAAAACACACTTAAGAGCACATGCAGAAAATTTACTTCTTTCATGTTTGGGAATATGCACATAAACTGAGCAACCAAAAACACGAAGGGGAAGAGTAAAAGGTTCAGGAATTTTTGCAAGGGATGAAAGTACCTGCAGGGGGGTTTTCATGCCCAAAATTTTTGTAGGGAGACGATTAATCAAGTACACTGCGGTAGCAACGGCTTCGGGCCACAAGAACTTTGGGACATTTGAGTCAAAAAACAGGGCTCGGGTGACCTCCAAGATTAATCTATTTTTTCGTTCTGCTACGCCGTTCTGTTCTGGAGTATAGGGACAAGTGGTTTGATGAACAAGGCCCTGATTCTTAAAAAATTCTGCCATTTCTTTGTTAACAAATTCCCTACCATTATCAGACCGAAGAATTCTAATCGACGTTTGAAATTGTGTCTGAATTAAGGTGAAGAAATTGACAAATTTTTCAAAAACTTCTGACTTATTTTTCAAAAAATATATCCAAGTTAACCTTGTACAGTCATCCACGAAAATCAGAAAGTATTTAAAACCATGATCACCAGTAATAGGCGCAGGGCCCCACACATCAGCATGCACCAAAGAAAAAATATCCTTAACTCGTGTATCACGAGTTTTGAACGATTGTCTGTGGCTTTTCGCCAAAACACAAGATTCACACGAAATGTCTTTAAATTTAGAAAACTTGGGAAATAGAATTTTAAGATAACCCGAGGATGGATGTCCCAATCTGCGGTGCCACAACCAGGCTTCTCGATTAGCAGATCCGTGAGCAAGCATCGCGGTGCCACCTTGTTGAGTAATCTCATCCACATAGTAGAGGCCTTGACGCTCAGTGCCACGCCCAATTATCCTCCTCGTCCTGATATCCTGTAATACGCAGAAATTAGGATGCATCAGTAAAGTACAATTGAGCTCCTTAGTCACGTGACTAATGGACATGAGTTTATGAGATAATTTGGGCACATAAAGACAGTTGGATAATTTCAAGGTGGGTGAAATTTCTATGGTTCCACTTCCACCTACGGCTGTCAGTTCCCCATCGGCAGTTTGAATCACACTCTTTGTAGCTTCATTGATTACAGAAAAATCATTTTTATCATATGTCATTGTATCCGTGGCCCCGCAATCAAATATCCACCCACTTTCCTTAGAATCAGTTATACTTCGAGCCATGTACGCAGCGGAAATGCTTTCTAAGGGTGCAAAGGGATTTGGGGTCACATATGAAATTTCAGATACATTTGGGGCTATTTTTCGATTTTTAACATGCTGGGGACTAAATTGAGCATCATTCTTAATATGGGGGGCAAATTGCAAATTCTGGGACTGATGGGGTGGCTTTCCTATATTACTCAGATTAGGAGGACTTGATTGCAAAACAAAAGAAGGATTAGGGTTGTTAAACCCCAATCCGTTACCTCCTATCCCGACGGCTCCTCTCCTCTCGGCGAACGCTGCTTCTCCGATCACGTCCGCCTCCCCACGCTTGCCGCCCCCGCCGGTTCGGGAATCTCCATCTCCGTTCCTCCCCCGAGGGTTGGTGGCCTCGCGGTTGCCCCCTCCGACTGGAAACAGTCCACCGTTTCCGCCTTCCTCCACCCCGATCGCTAATCGGGCTTTCGCCTTTTGGTTTTCGTCCCACCAATCGGGAAATCCGACCAAGAGGAAACACGATTCTCTGGTGTGCTTCTGCTTCCCACAGTGAGAACACCACAATTTTGATTTGTCCGGTTTAAATCCTGTCTTGCGGTTGGGTCCGGTGGCGCGTGGTGGTGGCGGTTGATTATGTCGTTGCTGAGGTAGATTCCGGGCAGCGAAACCGAGTCCTACTCCGCCCGATGATGAATCGTCGTTCGTCGCGCCGGTTGGGAGGTCCGAGTTTGCTGCCGGCGGCATTATTTTGAGCCGGGTAGCCTCTCATTTCACCCTACCGTACGCAACTTCGGCTGAGGGCAGCGGCTGTTCTTTGAGGATATCTCGCCGGATTCCATCGAATTTTTCGTTCAATCCGGTGAGAAATTTGAACAATCGCCTTGTCCCGATGTATGTTCGGAACTGTCCGACCCCTTTGTCGCAACAATCGATTGGTCGATTTTCGCATCGATCTATCTCGATCCAGATTCCATGGAGACGCCGCCAGTAAGTCTCGAGTCCTTGTTCTCCTTGCACTATCTTACTCGCCTTTTCCTCCAAATCATACAACAGGTACGGATCGGAAGTGCTTGCGAAGGTGACGAACAAGCTCTCCCACAGAGCTTGTGCGGTTTGGTGGTGCGCAAAATCCACAACAATATCAGTTTCGATATTGTCGACTATCCACGAGAATACTATCATGTCGGTCTCCTCCCATTCAGCATAGTCTTTTGCCCCCGGTAGTGGTGGTTCTGGTACGCCCGTGATGTATCGGTTTGCCCGTCTTCCTCCGATGGCTATCCTCATCAATTTTTGCCAGAGAGGATAGTTGTGTCCATTGAGCTTGACTGCCAGAGTAACTTGTTTACTCATCCTTAATCTTGAATCCTCTGCATATGGCTTCTCTTCTTTGTTGTCCGCCATTGCAGGTATGGATGGAGTTTCTGCCTTGGTTTTGGTCGAAGGGTTTGAGAGGGGTATTGAACTGTGATGAATCAATTTCTGAGTTCACCAATTAGGATCGAAAAAGCATGCTCTGATGCCATGTTGAAAGGCTCAATTTTTATTCATCTTTCTTGATTGATTTACAGTGAGGAGTACGTAGCCTCAAATACACACCAAGATCCCTCTATACATGGTAAGATTTACCCTAGTATCAATTACAATTAATGTGTGCAAATCAATCTAATTCCCTAATTGATTCTTAATTGATCTCTTTCCAACAGGTTCATGTCAAAAAAAACTACATCTGTTTGTTTGAAAGAGGCAATTGACTCCGTATTTGCTAAGTTTAAGTTATCTTTGTCAAGATTGAGAGGCCAAGGATACGATGGAGCATCAAACATGCGAGGTGAATGCAATGGATTGAAAGCTTGGTAGTATACAATGAAAGATAGTGTTTCTAATGAAAGAATCTTGAAACGTTTTCAAGATATGGATACCCGTAGAAATCAGTTGTCTCGGTTAACAGATGCTAGAGCTACTTGAATTGTAATAGACTTTCATTTTGCTAAAAAAACATATTAAAGTATTATACTTAATATTTTATTATTTATTATTTTATATTTTATTCCGCCCCCTCCGTTTTTTAATCCTGGATCCGCCACTGCTTATAAGATTACTTGGGTCTAACTTTTCTTTTCTACTTGACATAGTACTTATCTGTTCCACTCAAGATGTTCACATTTATCTTTTAATTATTCTTAATTAAATGTCTATTTTCTATATTTAAAAATAAATTTCTATTTCCTTATTAAAATATTTCTATTTTATTTTTACTTCATTTAATCTAGGAGCACTTATTTTTTCATATGCGTGTCAAACACTATATGGAGACTTTGAGTTGATGGGACTCAGTCTCCTTTGCTCGGCCCATCGATCACGTAAAGTAAAGAATATACACACAACTGTTTATAGTCGTGCATATAAATTCTAACAGTCAAATTCATTATGTACCAAAATTGGGTGATTGAATTACATATACTTTACAGAGTTTTAAATTACTTCGTAGGAATCATCAAAACAGAATGGTACAAATAGGTGGGGAGAAAGCTAGAAATATATAATAAATAATAGACATGAAAAAGTAAAAGAGTTAAAAAGTGAATAAAATTAAAAGAGAGATAGAATAAAGTAGGAAATAGGTAATAAACTAAAAGAATAAAAGTGTTAGCTTTTTGAAATCACGAGTTTTGTGGACATTTGGCTATGTGAAACTAAGCTTCAAAATGAAACGGCAAGCAAATGTCCAAGTTTATCCTTTTTCAGCAGATATTAAATTCCTAATTAAATACTAGTTCTTCATCCATTCATAAAAATATCCCTAATTAAATACTAGTTTTTCATCCGTTCATAAAAATAGTTTTATTTGTGCAAGATACGAATCTTACTGAGAAATTATTAAACTAAGATAAAAGGAAAAAAATATATAAAGTAAGAGGAACATAGAGAAAAGAAAGTAAAGGATGAGAGATGGGAAAAAGTGGGTAAATTGTAAGGGAGAAATTTTTTATATTTAGAAATAAGACTATTTTTGTGGACATTGTAAATGGCAAAATAAAACTAAGATTTAAAAAAAAGATCTGATGCAATTAATGGCAAAATAAAACTAAGATTTAAAAAAAAGATCTGATGCAATTAATCCCAATATTTGGACGAATATTTCGGTTGACGAAGACTCATCTTTATAATCTAAAAGGAGCTGAAATAAAAATCATTTATGAAATTAGTTATACTCCACATACATACTAATACTATCATACTAACTATATATATGAAGGATAGAAATGTTTTAAAGAACGCAGTCTATCAAATGAAATCAATCACCAAATTAGTGGAGTCTTCTATCTTCTTCGTTGCTCTTTCAATCTTATTCTTAAGTAGCTTTATCCTCTCCTTGAATTCTATCATCACAGATGAGCAAGCTCTTATTTCCATCCAAAACTCCATCTCTTCAGACCCTTATGCTACCTTGAGCAACAATTGGTCTCAAAATACATCAGTTTGTAATTGGATTGGTGTGTCATGCGGCCTCAAACACCGCCGTGTCACTGCTCTTAATCTCTCTCGCTACGGCCTTGTTGGAACTATTGCTCCACATCTCGGAAACCTAACGTTTCTCAGATATTTGGACATCAGTTTCAACAGCTTTAGTGGGATACTACCCTTTGAGCTATCGAAACTGCGTCGTTTGAAGGTGATGAATGTGGGAGTGAATTCATTCACTGGAGAAATACCAACATGGTTGGGCAATTTCCCTCAACTTGAAAAACTCTATTTGTACAACAACACTTTCTTAGGTACAATTCAATGAAAGCACCAGTTGTTAAGGACCTAAATCCCTAACGATCCGATAAAACGGACAATAACGAGATAAAGATAATTCGGCGCCCGTGAGGGTCGGCGGAGATAAAGATCTGGGCGGCTGTGCGCGGGTTCCAACCCGTCGGGCAACGGCTATAGATCAGATATACGTTCCGGCTGTGCGCGGAGACCTTCCGTCAGGCAGCAGGTAGCGTAGGGAATTACGGATTCAAAGCATAACTCGAGGCATTTGGCCAAAATAATATATTCATTGATTCATTGTTGGATGATTAAATATGATAACAAGCTCTCCTATTTATAATAGTAGAATACTACCCTAACTTATTGAATAAGAAAACTAAGATATGAAACAGATATGGCGAATCAAAAGATACTAAATAATTGAGATTTCCTAGATGTTAAGGGGATCGCATCATACACTTAGACTATAATTGTTTTCTAGATATAACCATCTCATCTTCCTTTAATATGTGACAGTTGTAATGTTCAAAAACTTCAAACACTCTCCTAATTTATGAAACTAGTCATGGTCTACACACCTCAAATTATTTTTATAAGGCTTCTCATTATGTTATTTTTTACAATTTCAGGAGGAGTTCCGACAGAAATTGGAAATCTTTCAAGACTAGAGATATTAAATATTGACAGTGCTACTCTCATTGGAGATATTCCATCTTCGATTTTTAACATGTCTTCCTTAACATACTTGAGCTTAACTGACAATAATTTATCAGGAAATATCCCAACTTTCTACAATCTACCGAACCTTCAGATGTTATATCTTTATAATAACAAGTTAACAGGTATGTATGTGAATCTTTAACATTTCTTCCTTGACATACTTTTGGCTTCTTTGACAATAGTTTTCAGGAAGTATTCCAAATCTCCACAATCTACCGCACCTTCAAGTGTTGTATCTGAATAATAACAAGTTGACAGGTATGGTAATCACAAATTCACATAGCTCTTCAAAAATACTCCCTCCGTCCATAGAAATAGGTCATTTAGGGTTGACATGAGTTTTAATGCATAACTGGTAAAGTAAGAAAGAAGTAGAAAAAGTTGTTGAAATTGTGCAATGGATGGCGGGGTCCATAAACAATAAAGTAAAATAGATGGAGAAAAATATAACAAATGAATATGGACTATTTCTATGGGACTAAAAAGGAAATATGGTATATTTCTATGGAATGGAGGGAGTATATGAAATAAACATCTCAAAATATAGCAGTCGGGTTCAAAAATTAATAAAAATTTTGACCCCCAATCGTAGAAAAAACCAAGATTAATTGTGATGTGGGACACTTGATAAGTACCATTCTCCCTTCTATTTCCCTTCTCACACGTTTTTCTCTTTTTCTCTCTATTTATTTATTCTCATTTGACCTATTTTAGTGATTAAATAAGTCAATTCATTTGAATTGGATCCCAACATTTCCAACCGTGATAAGTTGGATTCCATGCGAGCCATAATAAATTCTACTCTCTCCATACAAGGAAGATGATTCCTTCCTTGGGCGCCATGAGATTTTATGCAATTTTATTTTGTTGGATATTTGACACACAAAATATAGGAGCACTGATTAAGGATGAAATACGGAGGATAAGTATTAATAGGCTTCTCACAAAAGGGATTACAAAATACACACAAACAATGCTTCAGCACTACAAAACACTCTTCCCTCTTTCTAACTTGCTATGGCTCTTTCTCTCTAACTCACTCAATTCTCTCTTTCTAACTTAGCTATGGCTCTTTCTCTCTAACTCACTCAATTCTCTTGTTTTCTTGATTATACAATGAACTACAACTTACACCTATTTATAGATATTCAAAGATGGATAAACTAGCTACCTAGTATACACATATCCACTACGTGTCATGATTAGCTTAATTAGAAAGCCATCACATACTAACCATATATTCCACCGCCTATTACATATTGGAATTGTGGCTTCATTTTGACTATGAACAAATAAGTATTCTTCCACTATATGATGTAGAGGATTTGTAAGCATCTTTTTAGCCATGAGAAATCACAAAATTTTCACCACTATTATGAGGTGGTGATGCAGCAGCTTCATCATTTTCCTTAATCTTGAAGTAATTGAGTTTAATAAACTCAACATATTATATGTGTTAGTGGAAAAAGTAAAATAAGAGAGAAAAATATGGTAGGGTGAGCAAAAAATAACTAAAAATCAAATATTCGATCCGAACCAAATCGAAATTTAAATTCGGTTCGGTTTAAACTTTTAGCTAATTTTATTTTTCGGTTCTTATAGGCAAACAAACCGAAAAACAAAATTTTGTTTTAATATAATATAGTGCATTATATCTAAAAATAAATTATATTTTTGTTGATTTATATTATTAAATGTAATACTCCCACGTCCTTAAAAAATAGAGAAGATTGTAAACGACACGAGTTTTAATATGCAATTGGTAAAATAAAAGAAATATGAGAAAAAGTAAGTGAGAGAAGGGGAAAATCTAGTGGCAGGATTGTTAGTGGATTGTGAAGTCCACATTATAAATGATGTGTTCGATTATTATTTGTTATAAACTTTCTATGTTTAGACTTGGTTTAAATTTGGGGGATGGCCTAAAATGGTAAAATTGGTCTAGTTTATTGAACGGAGGGAGTAATAATTAGATTTATAAATACTGTAATTGTTTGGATATATATTAATTGGATGATATATTTTTTCTGTTAATTATAGAAAATTAATTTTTGAAATTTTATTTTATTTTGATTTTTTGGCAATATTTATGAAATTTCGGTTTTTTATTTAGTTTGGTTTTTTATAGTTCAGATTTCAGTTATTTGGGTTCAGTTTTAGATAAAATTCGATTCGGATCGGTTTTCAAATTCGTAAAATTTCAGTTTTTCAGTTCGGTTCGATTCAGCCAAAAAACTGAACTAAAAAACCAAATGCGCCCTAGAATAAAATAGAGGCAAAAGTGTTTTCATTTTTAAGTTCTATTAACTTAAATTTCAAATATTAAGCTCTTTTATACTAGACATAATTAAGATATAAATCCCTAAAATATTTTTATTACAAATGCACTAATATATTAGGTCAAAAACTATAGGCTGGGTCAAAAATGAGATGTGCAATAGTATGCCATACGTCAAAGTACTTGGTCTCGCAGAAAACTTTCTTGAAGGGAATATTCCACCCAATATATGGAAATGCACGAATCTTGAGGTATTGGGTTTATATAACAACAATATCAGTGGCAACATTCCACGTGAAATTGGGAGATTAAGCATGCTTAGAGAATTGTACTTGGGAAATAATGGTTTTCGAGGTATAAATTTCGCATTATATGTGATTTTACCAGTAATCTGTATATCTAAATTTCTGATTATTTTCTTTTTATATTTTCAGGAGGCATTCCAAGCGATATAGGAAACCTTTCAAAACTAGAGATATTAAGCATTGAAAACGCTTCTCTAACGGGAGATATTCCGTCTTCAATTTTCAACATGTCTTCCTTGAAAGTTATTAGCTTATCTCACAATAGTTTATCTGGTAAGTATCGCTAATGTATTCATTTACAACTAATAGTTCAAATCTCATAATTGAATTTTTTAACATTGATACTCATTTCTTATATTATACTCCTAATAAGATATCTTTCCCTGAAACATCTTTCGAAAACCAATGGGCAAATAATATTATTGTTAAAACACTCTTAGGTTGGGCCACAAATGAGATGTGAATATTAATTACTATGTCCTGATTCAAAGTAGTTGATTTCTCAGAAAACAATCTTGAAGAGCATATTCCACCCAATATTTGGCAATGTAGACATCTTGAGACACTGAGCTTATCCTACAATAATTTCAATGGAAACATCCCACGTCAAATTGGGAGGTTGAGACAACTTAGAAAGTTGTACTTGGGGCATAATAATGGTTTTCAAGGTACATATTTCTTCTTATTCCAGTATGTGATTATTGTAATTAATGTTTGTAAAACACTAATCTTTGTATCCTAACATGCAAAATTGATCATTATCTATATTCTCTACATATGATTACTTAATATGAGGTTTATAATTGCTTTCATTTTATAATTTCAGGAGGAGTTCTAATAGAATTAGGGAATCTTTCAAAACTGGAGATATTGAATATCGACAGGGCTTCTCTAACCGGAGATATTCCACCTTCGATTTTCAACATGTCTTCCTTGACATACTTGAGCTTATCTGACAATCGTTTGTCGGGAAGTATCCCAACTTTCCAAAATCTACCGCAGCTTGTGGAGTTATATCTTGAGGATAACATGTTGACAGGTATCTATGTTAATCTAGTACCCGACTTAGGTAACAAAATTTTGTGAATATATTCCATTTGCAAAAAAAAGATTTGGTAATTTAACACGGTAAGAAGTGACTAATTTGAACCCCCTATAATTTTAGGTCATATTCCACAATATATATGGAAATGCAAACATCTTGATACCTTAATCTTATACAACAACAATCTTAGTGGAACCATCTCTCGTGCAATTGGAAATACGAGCATGCTTAGAAGGTTGGACTTGTCGTACAATCATTTCACAGGTATACTATACTTGATCATTTCTTCTTTTCGTTTATGATTTTGCCAAATTATATTTGGATGAAGTTCGATGCTTAATTAAATTTCTCACATGGATTTTACCAATTTACCAACTTTTCCCTTTTGGCTTCTACGCACTTTTACAATTTTTATGATAACAAAAATTCACTAGTAAATAATCATATAAAATACTATTGTTTTTAAAATTGAGAAAAAAAAAATCTTCTTATGTAGTATGGTAATTTTCAACATGGATATACACGGCAGGTGAATTACCGAAAGAGATTGGCACTCTACCAAAACTTGAGACTTTCACTGTGAGAAATAATTCTTTATATGGATCCATCCCAACTTCCATATTCAACATTTCAACAATGAAGGTTTTTGAAGCTGCAAATAATGAGTTTTCAGGCACTCTTCCATCAGATTTCGGGAATTCACTAGTAATTCTTGAACGACTCTATTTGGATAATAATAGACTCAGTGGCCCGATTCCAAGCTCTATCGCCAATGCTTCTAAACTTACTTCGTTGAACATGAATACGAACTCCTTTAGTGGCTCCATACCCGACTTTGGTAATTTGAAGCTTCTACAATCACTTCGGCTTTGGGAAAATAATTTAAGCGGAGCTGAATTCCCAACTCGGGAATTGACATTTCTCTCTTCGTTAACTAATTGTCGATATTTGAAGAGTTTGGGAATATCAGACAATCCATTGAACGGCATTCTACCGGCTTCAATTGGCAATTTTTCCTCATCTCTTAAGTATATTGTAGCATCAAACAGTAACATCATGGGTGTCATTCCTTCTGAAATAGGAAACTTAAGTAGTTTGCTAAACATATTTTTGGCTGGTAATCAGATGAGTGGGCTCATTCCACCAACAATAGGAAATTTGAAACAACTCCAAATGCTATATCTTTTTGACAATCATTTGGCGGGATCTATCCCTAACGATATTTGCCGGTTGTATCATTTGGGGGAGTTGAGCCTTGATGAGAACATGCTTGTGGGTCCAATCCCTGAATGTTTGGGTGATGTTAAATCCTTGAGATTGATCTACTTAAATTCCAACCAATTGAATTCCACCATCCCTCCTACCTTATGGATGCTCACAGACCTTGTCATTCTGAACTTGTCTTCCAATCATTTGAGCGGTCAATTGTCATCTCAAGTTGGAAATTTAAAGATGATCAACTCCTTGGATTTGTCATCCAATCAATTTTCAGATGTTATTCCCAACTCAACTGATGGTTGCCAATCACTAACATTTCTTCACTTATCAAATAATATGTTTAGTGGCTCCATTCCTCAATCACTTGGAGAAATAAAGGGTTTGACTACGTTAGATTTATCTTACAATAATCTATCTGGATCAATACCCAAGTCCTTAGAAGACCTTCCCTTTCTTCAAAATTTTAATGTTTCCTACAACAAGCTAGAGGGAAAAATTCCAGATGGGGGCAATTTTCCTAATTTCAGTGCTATGTCTTTTTCCCACAACTTAGCTCTTTGTGGTCCTATAAAATTTCAAGTTGCACCTTGCTCAGAAAATCATCATAGATCATGGTTAAAGAAACTCATTGTGTCATCAGTGGTTTTAGTTGTCGTCGTGGTCATCGTAATGCTTATTCTCATCAGAAAGTGTAAACAGAAAACATTGGCACTCTCTGCTGATATTCCACCATTAACTACTGAATGTAGGAGAATTTCTTATATAGAACTTGAACGAGGAACTAGTTCATTTAGTGAAACAAACCTACTTGGAAGGGGTAGTTTTGGTTCTGTATTCGAAGCAACACTTTCTGATGGGTTGAAAGTTGCAGTAAAAGTGTTCAACTTGGAACTGCAAGGAGCAACAAGGAGCTTTCACGCCGAAACTGCTATATTGAGCAACATTCGACACAGAAACTTAGTTCGAGTTATTGGATGTTGTTCTAATATGGAGTTTAAAGCATTGATCCTCACATATATGCGTAATGGGAGCTTGGATACATGGCTGCATTCCGACGTGTATCATTTGGATCTTATACAGAGACTGAAGATAGCACTCGATGTTGCAGCAGCCTTGGAATATCTTCACCATGGTCACACATTCCCCGTTGTTCATTGTGATATAAAACCAAGCAATGTATTGCTGGATGAAGACATGACTGCTCATCTTACTGATTTTGGTATTTCCAAGCTTTTCGATGGAGGAGAAACGTTCATCCAAACTCAAACAATGGCAACCATCGGTTACGCAGCACCAGGTGATTCATTAAACAGATTTTTTTAACTTTAATTTCATCCGATATAAATGTTTTACCTAGTTCTAACAAAATTTTGAATGCATGCGACACAATTAGAGTTTGGAATGGAAGGCAAAGTGTCGACAAATGGGGATGTATACAGTTTTGGGATATTGCTGTTAGAGATGTTCACTGGAAAAAGGCCAACAGACGATATGTTCGGTGAAGAAAGGAGCATAAAAGAATGGGTAAGTGAAGCATTAGAGCAAAATACAACAACTGAATTGGTGGCGCTTGCTCTATTATCAAGGGAAGATCAACATTTTTCTGCCAAGATGCAATGTTTATTGTCAATGTTTGAATTGGCAATGAAATGTTTAGCTGATTCAGCAGATGAAAGAATCAACATGAATGAAGCAGCAACTGCTCTGCACAAGATCTATGCTAAAATTGTGGCAGCTACAAGTACTCGTCGTCCACGATCTGCTTTTTCTGTTAGTATCGCCAACAATGGGGTTTGATAGCTCGGATGTATATTTTCTGAAATCACTCTGTTTGTCACTCTTTTATGTGAACACTAATCTAGAGTATTGGAGTTTAACTATTGTTTGTTAGTGCATTTTAGTAGTAGTTCATGATTTAATGAATGATTCAGCTATCTTGCTTTTTAATGTGTTTTTTTCATAATATTGATGAAGATATATAACTTTCAGATCGGGATAAGGAACACAAAGACAATGATACAATGTAGGAATTGCACATGCTAATTAAGTGTAATTTAGTGGGCAAGGTGGCTACTAATTTTTCACCAATTTTGGGCTCCTTCGTGTACAAAAAAAAAGAGAATAAGCCCTCAAATAATTAAATCAATCTGGGTTAGGCTTTTATATTCACTAAGCTTCCAGAGCATTTACTATTTAATTCTCATGGGTTGTTTCCTTTAATTTAATTCTTGGACTCTTCTAATTTAATGGCTTAGGTTATATAAAATTGTTTTATCACAATGTAACCTAATTCTCGAATGTAATTAGGTTATTAATTGCCTGATTAATTATTTCGTTGTGTTTAAATCTCCAAAATTGGTTACTTAATTACGTAATTCCATGAAATTAAAACTTCCGACTTAATTGATCCCAAAGTGATTAAATCTTCCAATTTAATTAAGTCTCGGTTACGTATAATCGAGTAATTAGTTTTGATATAAGCTCTATTACCCTGTATTGTTAGGTTAGGTTGTTTGCGTTAAATTCTTCCTCTTTCTATTGTCCTCATTACAAATCCATCTTGGATTTTGTTATCCTTGGCAGAAAAAATATTAGTAGGGGCTCAACTTATTCGAATTAGTATAATTATTCGAATTTAGATGTATAAATATTTTGGGTTCACATTAATTATGAAAAGTATGAACATGTATACCCAATGTTTTCCCTACTTGTAAATATTGTTCCCAATTGAGTCCCACTTAAAAAATTTAATAAGAAATTAAGAAATACTCTCTTAATTAGCATATAAATCAAATTATTTGAGTTTGTATTAGGTAGGAGTCATGGTAAAATGATGATATTATATTTATCTCATAATTACTAATTTATGTTTATAATATTATTTGTAAAAAATATCATTCATAAATAGATGTGAAAATTTACGGTTGAAGCTCAATTCATGGTTCCATATGTGATTTTATAGGTGTTATTATGGTGATTGTGATCATTCCCACTTAAAAAGCAAAAAATAAATAAAAATCTCTTAATTAGTAGCTAAAGAAAATTATTTGAGTTTGTATTGTGTAGGAGTCATGGTGAAATAAATTATGATATTATATTTATTTCATAACTACTTATTTATTTTAAAATATTTGTAAAAAATATCATTCATAAATATATATATGAAAATTTACGGTTGAAGCCTCAACCCATAAGTCCATCAGTGAGACAGTGATTGTCACGCCCGCCCACCCCAGGGGTGTTGCAAACGAGGCGATCGTGACCAAGGGACAAACATTAAGAATAGCATTTAAGGATAACAGTTCATAAGAACGGCTCAATTAGCTTAAAAGATTAATATATATCTGAGTGTACGATACACAGAGTGCACACTCGAATAAAATCAGAGTATCTCAACAATCAGCAACTCAAAACAAATATTATTCAAACAATATTTGTTGAAAGAAACAATATTCAGCGGAAACATTCGAGAGTAGAATATTATTATGTATGAAGACATAATATATTCAGAAAGTTTTCTTTACTATCTTCTTTACTTTCATGCTCAACACCCACCGTGCTCGTCACCGCTCAACCTGCACATTTAGAAATATATGCAGGGCTGAGTACAAAAGTACTCAGTGAACACATTGCCGAAAAATATAATTATACATTTTAAAATATTGTCAAGCCATCATCACAGTAACACTCGGGGTTTTTCTTAAAGGCCCGAGTTTACTAAGTTCATTTTCATAAAGTCCGTCTGATCAGACTAAGTTCATTCTTGTAATCCGTCATATCTGATAATTCATAGTGTGTCGGGAAGGTGGCCACCTTCCACGATCACATTGACCGGCCAACCCTTACGATGACACACGGTCCATTCCTTTGTGTACACTAACTCGAATAGGATTTGCGGTCCTATTGGAGTCCGAATTCGTTTCATTCATTCATTTTGGCATAGCACATTCGGTATAACCAAACAGATAGGCATCACTACATAAAACAAAGCATTTATGGCAAGACAACATCTTTAAACATCACGAACATGTGTTCGTGTTCTCATAAAATACGATTTGTATTTTTTTTTGTATAAGAAAGCTCACCTCGTTCGTTTAAAGCCTTAACTTTTGTCCCTTCCATTCTCGAAATGCACATGTGAAGGCGCCCGACTCTCCTTCTTCCCCTCCTTCCTTTAACCTCTTTCGACTCCTTTATATATATAGGTTTACCGAAGCTTACTTCATAAGCTAACCCGAAGCTTACTTCCTAAGCTAAATACGAAGCTTACCTCATAAGCTAAATACGAAGCTTACCTCATAAGCTAAATTAATACAAAGAGTTACTTTCTTTTCTCGACAAAAGAAACAAGGTCGAAAAATTTTCAAGTGCACAAACGACGGTCATTTCAAGATCAAAATAAAAAGGTAGAAAAAGTCGGGGTGTTACAATCTACCCATCTTAACAAAAATTTCGTCCCGAAATTTGCTTACGTCCTTCGAATATAGCATTTCTCCATCATCTTTCTTTCTCAAAAATAATCTCATTTCAAAACATTTTACCTTATCTCTGGTTGAGCGCGACGAGACGGAATGTTGAGCCTTCAATGAATACACTTTTAGTCTAGCGAAACGAGTCTAGACTAGATTGAATAAGAGACTCTCGGTCCAGAGCGGAAAGAAAAATTGCTCTGATACCATTCTGTCACGCCCGCCCACCCCAGGGGTGTTGCAAACGAGGCGATCGTGACCAAGGGACAAACATTAAGAATAGCATTTAAGGATAACAGTTCATAAGAACGGCTCAATTAGCTTAAAAGATTAATATATATCTGAGTGTACGATACACAGAGTGCACACTCGAATAAAATCAGAGTATCTCAACAATCAGCAACTCAAAACAAATATTATTCAAACAATATTTGTTGAAAGAAACAATATTCAGCGGAAACATTCGAGAGTAGAATATTATTATGTATGAAGACATAATATATTCAGAAAGTTTTCTTTACTATCTTCTTTACTTTCATGCTCAACACCCACCGTGCTCGTCACCGCTCAACCTGCACATTTAGAAATATATGCAGGGCTGAGTACAAAAGTACTCAGTGAACACATTGCCGAAAAATACAATTATACATTTTAAAATATTGTCAAGCCATCATCACAGTAACACTCGGGGTTTTTCTTAAAGGCCCGAGTTTACTAAGTTCATTTTCATAAAGTCCGTCTGATCAGACTAAGTTCATTCTTGTAATCCGCCATATCTGATAATTCATAGTGTGTCGGGAAGGTGGCCACCTTCCACGATCACATTGACCGGCCAACCCTTACGATGACACACGGTCCATTCCTTTGTGTACACTAACTCGAATAGGATTTGCGGTCCTATTGGAGTCCGAATTCGTTTCATTCATTCATTTTGGCATAGCACATTCGGTATAACCAAACAGATAGGCATCACTACATAAAACAAAGCATTTATGGCAAGACAACATCTTTAAACATCACGAACATGTGTTCGTGTTCTCATAAAATACGATTTGTATTTTTTTTTGTATAAGAAAGCTCACCTCGTTCGTTTAAAGCCTTAACTTTTGTCCCTTCCATTCTCGAAATGCACATGTGAAGGCGCCCGACTCTCCTTCTTCCCCTCCTTCCTTTAACCTCTTTCGACTCCTTTATATATATAGGTTTACCGAAGCTTACTTCATAAGCTAACCCGAAGCTTACTTCATAAGCTAAACCGAAGCTTACCTCCTAAGCTAAATACGAAGCTTACCTCATAAGCTAAATACGAAGCTTACCTCATAAGCTAAATTAATACAAAGAGTTACTTTCTTTTCTCGACAAAAGAAACAAGGTCGAAAAATTTTCAAGTGCACAAACGACGGTCATTTCAAGATCAAAATAAAAAGGTAGAAAAAGTCGGGGTGTTACAGTGATTTTAGGTGTTATTTTAGTGATTGTAGTCTTCTTATTATAAAGATGCGTAAACAAAAAAAGTAGCACTATTTATTTATACCAACTACATTGAAAGACTGGTGTATTGATTGAGCGTCTATCATGACATATTAAAGTGTCACTAAAAATGCATATTATCAACATTTGCATTGGCAATGAAATGTTTAGCAATTTTCAGTAGATAAAAGAAAGAACATGATTGAAAGTTGAAACAATGCTTTTGATGTTAGTATTCGCAACAAGGTGATATGAGATTACGAGAGAGAAATAACAAGCTATGGAGTAAATTATGATTAAATTCATGTTAATAGAAAATAATATTAAAGCTTATGATAGAAAATAAACCCTTATTTTTACATAAATACTTTCATATAGCACCTATGAACATTTCATCAAAGTGAAATCATTAGGTGTAAAACCATTCACCGAAATTAATCTCAACCATAAGGTGCAAATGCCCCTTCTCAACATATTTTATTTATACCATTTTGTTCTTCAATTTTTTCCACTTCCTTGATAAATGTCTCACTTCAAATTCTTCAAAATTTTGTTATATGGAGTATATAATTTTGCCCCTTCTGGACTGAATTTCTGGCTCCGCCCCTTATTTTGCATTGCAATAATTCCATGTAAAAATCAACTCATACAAAAAAAAACGTTAATAAAGTGGAGAAAACAATAACGAGAAGAAGACCCTAATATAAACATGAAGAAACATTCCAATAGCAAAGAAATTAGAAAACAAGCTATGTTTGACATGATATATCAATATTAATTTATTAGCGCCATCCTCCTCGTCCTGATCCTCGTCCTCACAAATTTTAGGGGCCTCCGGTCAAGACTAACCACGTCCCATGTACCAACACTACATACACGACCTTTAGCCCGGCCTTGAGCGCCTTCTTCCAAGCCGAGGGCTCTTGATCCGTAAACGTCTTCCCAAAACTATACAAAATGTTGAGCCTCCCATCCCCGGCCCCAGCCACATTAAATCTCAGTTCTTTTTTAGCCTTACGCCCGGAGTCAAAGAGACCCTTGACCGGTATCTTGACTTCACCAATGTACACTTCCCTCAGATTTCCCTGACAGTAGAGCTTCACCACCACCTCCAGCCCCGGGTTCCGGAGAGAGGCCTTGTTGATCGTGTAATTGAAAGTGGAGTTCCATCTAGGGTTTGACCCTCCGGCCGTGTCCACGTTGGTTAGCATGCTTGTTTTGGGATCTCCGTTGAAGGAAACCTTCGCGTAGACTTTCATGTTCCCGAAACACAGGACATATGGAAGATTGTCAGCTGAAACAAGGGTAAGATCAAATTTTCTGAATTCCATCAATATATGTGGGTGTGATTTTGTTAGAATTGAGTCAACTTTTATAGATCTTACTTTGATCATAATTATTATATCTTGGTAAGAAGCTTCAACGAAAATTGAAAACATTAAATTATGTTACTATTGTAATGTGAATCAATAACAACTATGATAATAAAATTCAAAATTGAAATACATTGAAATGTCAACCATATATAGCAGTAAAAGAGGGTAAACAATACTAGAATCATTTTAAAAATATTCAAACCCGGTAGTAAAAACTCAATCCTAAGAGAAAAACTTCAACCCCAATACCAAACAATCTTTTTTTAATAAATCACATAATCTTATTGTATAAATTTAAAATACAAACCAAAATATGCATAGCTTTTTGCACATTTTATTCTTAATTTCTCATAATGTAATATAAATTAAAATACAAACCTACAATAAATATACAGAATTGTACAAAACGAACTTTTGTGTGATTAAAATTAATGATAAGTAAAACATAAGAAAATAAAGAATCTTTATAGTTTTAATCTAGGGTTTTTAAACTGGTACCTATCAAAATCAATTAGTACTAATTCAGCAATGAAAATATACTTTTTAATGGATAAATGAATATTTTATTGAGTACAACCATGATTATTTTAGACAAAGTAAACTAATGGGCTTACAAGTAGCACCAATTTTAAAATCTAAATAAGAAAATAATGAAAAAAAAGTGTGCATTATCTGTTGCGCTTGTCAATTAATATTCTAAACTCAACCATATAGATTTTATGGTTTTGTTTTAATTATGTTTCAATTCGAAATCCTAATCCTCAACTAAGTAAGTTGTATGACTATTTCAACTAAAACTAAAAAATTAGAGTTATTCAATGGTGCACTAAAAGTAAATTAACAATTTAGTTATAATATATAAATCTTATGTACATTTTTTGAATATATTGCAATTGTAAAATATTATTTTAAAACAAATTAATGTATTATATTTATCCTTTAATTTTTTAAGTTAAATATATATGTTCAAATTTAGAAGAAGAAAAAATCAGCTTTTACAATATATATTTGAATGCTTATTTTTAAATTAAAAATTATATGTAAATTACAAATGTTTTGAATCAAATAATTATATTCACTAATGAAATATTAATAATACAACTGAATTAAATCAAATAAATCAGTTCGATTTGAAATTTAGGAATATTATGTTTGCAAAATTTATGTTTATTCTCTTACGTTTGTTTGATATTCCTACCAAAACATTAAATCCAACATAAAATGGTACTAATACTCAATTTTCAGCTATATATAGATAGTACAATGTTATAACTATTGTAATGTGAATTCATGGCAACTACTATGATATTAGCATTCAAATTAAAGTAAATTGAAATGTCACCCACAGATGGCAGTGAAATATGGTAAACAATACTTGAATCATTTTTAAAATATTCAAACCCTCGTAGTTTAAACTCAAACCAAAGAGAAAAACTTCAACCGAATACCAAACAAATAACGCATAATCTTTATATAAATTTAAAATAAAAACCTAATGCGTAGCTTTAATTCACATGTTATTCTCAATTTCTCATAATATAATATATAAATATACAGAATTGTACAAAACAAACTTTTTGTAATGTTAAAATTGAAAAGAGAACAAAAGCGAAATAAAGAATCAGCATAATTTTAATCTAGGGTTTTTAACTTGAAGTGAATCTATTTATAAAGCACTTACTTTAATTTGTCAAACTAAGAAGATTTAGTAGTTAAAATAACATTTCATCCTTCCTCGAAAATAAATTCTCATTTTTTGGGCATATTATGACATAAATAAACCAATCGTGAAAAGCATGTTCTTTAATAAAATGTACACCATCCGTCCACCAAAACTTCGGGTTGTCCATCATTTAACGACATTATTTTTTCTTTTTTTAGTGAGTGGTCTCTATGTTCCATCAACTCATTACGCTCTTATTCTACTATAAAAATTAATATAGTACAAAAATAGGATTCAAATTTCAGTAATTTCTTTACTAATTTCCCTTTTAGAGTAAAACAACTTCTTAAATTTATGCTTAGACAAAACGTGTTTTTAAATAGCGGCGGAGGTGTAAAAAGTAAAAATCAATTATTGATACAGCAATCATTTTAAACTCGTACCTACTAAAATTAATTTGTACTAGTACTAATTATGCAATGAAAAGGTATAGATATCAAAATATTTTATTGAGTACAACTATGATTAGTTTAGACAAAGTCAACTAATGGATTACAAGGTCCAAGTCATAGCCGCTGAGAGACGAGAGGAAGCACTAATGATGGAAATATTTAATTTGGTAAAATATAAACTAATATTATATTTGTTTACAAAAAAAATAGATGAAATTATAAATGACATGGGTTTTAATGCCCAATTAGTAATATAAGAGAGAAGGAGGATATATGTGCTGAGAATAGTGTAATGGATTATGAGATCAACATTAATTTAGAATAATATTTAGAGTCTTTACTCCATTTATTTAAAATATTTTATATTTGAAATCGGTCTCGCTTTGGAAAAATTGAAAATGATTAGGATTATTTAATTCAAATACCAACAATTTCAGCATATGAATCCATAAAATGCACCCAACCTTCTACTCCCTCCATCCATCTGTTTCAATTTTACTTTTCTTTTGCAAAAAAAATATCGTATTTTACTTTTACTATTATTTATAACAAGTGGACTCCTTACTTTTACTATTTTTTTTTGCCAAAAAAAATTTTTGTAAAAATTTTCCTTACTATTATTATCCGTCACTAATCAGTGAAATTTCTTCACTGCATTTTATTAATTTATATTATTCACATTTTATCATAAATTAATTTATAAAAATAGGATCCATATTCTAATAACTTTTTCTTCCCACTTTTTCTTACAAATCTAACAATTTTTAAAAAAAATCGGAGCGAGTAAAAAATAGAATGTTTATTGTGGGATGGAGGGAACAGCACATAATGCACATAATCAAGTAAATACTACTTTTACATCCGTCATCTTAGTCTATTTCACTTGTAAATACTAACCACCAGTCAGTGTTGAAATTTATTTATTTGCAAATAAAAGTTGTAACATACACTCATCTATTCCATTCTAAGTGAAATATTTTGTAATCACCACAAAATTTTATGTAATTTTATTTTGTGAGTTAAATGAAAAGAAATAAAGTAAGAGAGGAAAAAAAATTATTTTAAGAAATGTGTTATTTAGATTAGAATATCTTAAAGGGGTAAATGTGTCAATTAAAATGTGAGAAGGGAGTATTTTTTTAAAAAATATTAAGTATTTTAGACTATGAAATTTGGTGATAGAGCCAATGTTTTAAAAACTGGACCGATGAGCGAACTGGTGAAGCTACTGGTTCATGGTTCAACCGGTCCAACCGATTTAATCACTGGTCGAACCGTTATACTAATGCAAATACATATAATTAAATATACAATATACAAAATATATTAAATTTACATATACTTAATAGTATATCAAAAACATAAACCTTATATATAATTAGTTGTAAATAAAAATATTAAAATTTAATAAATGATAAAATTTCCTTAAATATATCAATAATTAGTTATTGTATATAAAAAAATTAATACTATATATATAAATAAATAAAGTTTATTTTAACTGAAAAAAGCATGTTGGGAGAAATAATATTGTAATATGAAGTAAAACATGAATTATTATTTATTTTAAGTAAAACTATGTATTAATATCAATAGTAAGTTTATATAAATTAAATATATATAGTAAAAATATTAATATCAGATAACAATAAATTATAATTGATAATATTAAAAACTATTAAACTCTATCTATAATTATAGACTTCTATATTATAAAATATCATTGATTGTAAAATATAATTAAAATTTTCTTAAAAGAATATAAAATTAAAATGAATTACTGTATTAGTTTTGGTGGACAAAAAATTTCATATTTAATGTATAAGAATAATTAATGTTCGGTCCATGGTTAGTGGTTTTTAGGGGTGAACCGGACCGGGCTACCTGTCGGTTCATGGTTGAATCGGTTGAACCGACCGGTCCGGTCCGATTTTTAAAACACTAGAGCACTTCTTTTAGTATTGTACATATTTAATAAGTTAAGTGAATAGAGAAAACGTATGAGATAGTAAAATAAAAATGAAATAAAGTAATATGGACAAGTGGATTATATTTTCTAAGAAAAGGAAATGGTCCAACTCAAATGGAATGGCTTAAAAGGAATATGTTCCAACACTAATAAACAGGAGGGATGTGATCAAAATAAAACTATACAAAATATTATACTCTAAATTAGTATTATCAACCGTTCTACAATATCAGCTTAAAGCAATAATATTCTCCGGCAACGGCGCCAAAAACTTGATGCACTATTTATTAGCACTAAAAATACCTGCAAGCATACAGGGTAGATCTAGTATAGCTAAAGGTCAGTACCGGGATATCGAACACAGGGAATAAGATTCCAACTGGCTATCATATACTAAGCGTCATATACTATTTAGATACACCGAGTTTTTTGAATTTTATAAACTAGACAAACAAAAAAAACAAAAAGCATAAAAATAAAATAATACAAAGCAGGCTAAAGAAAGTAGAGTTTTAGGATCCAACTACTATAACCTAGTGATGATTAATCTTATAGAACCTTTACCCTTATGTGTCTCCAGGATTATTAGGAAAGTCGCGATTCTAGGACAAGCCCTCTCTCGAGTGCACTTATCCAGTAGATTAGACTCTAACTATCAAAGTCTTCTTCCAATAGATTAGATTCTAACTCCTTAAGTTCCTAAGACTCAAGTCCTCACAAAGGGTCCCCTCTCTCGAGTGCAGATAAACCTATGTGTTGTACTCGTTCCTTTTACCACATAAAACTAGTTATCTCTCGATTAATCTAGTTAAACGAACATAGTTCTCAAGTTGGCCAGACAAAAGAACAATAAAAGCACAAGAACAAGCAAAATAATCACAAGAGCTAGGAAAAAGTTCAATTCAATAAATCAAAACATGTTCATAATAGTCTTCACCAGAAAAAACTACAAATGATGTTTAACTACTCATAGACAAGTAGTAAAAACAATAAAAGCACGAGACATGAAAGAAACTGATAGAACGCAAGGTTGAATCTTCAATCTTCTGTCTTTTCTTGCCTGGATCTGCAGAGCTCCGCTCCAATGGAAGATGGATGAATTATGTGTGGAAGATGGAATGGAAGAATGTGTAGAGGGGGAAGGATTGGAGGCTCTGAGATGAAGATTATGAATTAGGTTTGGGTATTTATAGGCTAGAAAAAGGGTTAATCTAGGTTATTTTCGTGCCCTACAAGAAAGGAGAGAGATTTGGTTTCACAAATTAATAATTTATTCTCTTTCTTGAATTTCCGCCCAAATTTCCGCCAGCTTTGACTGCATTGCGCAATGTTCGTATAATGGTCATAACTTTCTCTACAGAACTCCGATTGAGACGTTTAAGGTATCCACGCGAAGCTCTTTCGAAGACGAAGAGAATGACATCTAGTAAGCACTGATTGGACATCAAAATCCCTGGCAGAATAGGCTCGAACAGAGGCTGCTGCACGTTGGCCTTTTTTTCACCATTTTCTATCTTTTTCTATCATTTATCAACAAACACGTCAAAAATACCAAATGTATAACATATGCAATTTAAGAACATAATTTGCATGATTGACATTTAAAACAAGTCAAATCTAGTCCTTAAAAACATGCAAAATCTGTGTTTGTCACCAGTTCCACCAGTTCACGGCGGTTCAACATGCTAGTGGTTTTTAGGGGTGAACCGGACCGGGCTACCTGTCGGTTCATGGTTGAATCGGTTGAACCGACCGGTCCGGTCCGGTTTTTAAAACACTAGAGCACTTCTTTTAGTATTGTACATATTTAATAAGTTAAGTGAATAGAGAAAACGTATAAGATAGTAAAATAAAAATGAAATAAAGTAATATGGACAAGTGGATTATATTTTCTAAGAAAAGGAAATGGTCCAACTCAAATGGAATGGCTTAAAAGGAATATGTTCCAACACTAATGAAACAGAAATATGTTCCAACACTAATGAAACAGGAGGGATGTGATCAATTGCTACTAATTAGCTAATTCTTAACTATTTCCAATTCCTAGCTATTAGATTTATAGGTCTAGTGGTATTTAGTGGTGTTATTTGAAATTTCATTTTGTATTAATTAATTCAAAATGGGTATTTTATACATTTTCTTTAAATGGTAGTTTTTGTGATTCTCGTGATGTCAACACGATATAATAAAAAATGTCAAAAGGAGTGCAAAAATGTAAGATAAATAATAATATAGATAAGAATCTTCTTTATATTATTCTCTCTTATATTACATTATCTACGCTTTAACTATTTATTACTACTATTATTTTTTTCAAAACTAGTGAAGAAAAAAATGTCTCGCTTAAAGTGCGACGTAAGGAATAACATATTTTGTTAAAATGGACTAAAAAGAAACGGATGGAATATTAATCTTAGCAAATTATTACTCCCTCCAACCGTGAAATGTTGTCCAGTTTTGCCATTTCGGTCCGTCCGCGAAATGTTCCCCAATTTGCTTTTTTACCGTTTTTGGTAAATGGACCCACTTTCAACTAACTCATTACACTCACATCCTATTATAAAAACAATATATAAATATGAGACCTACATTGCACTAACTTTTTTCACTCACTTTTCTTCACATTTTTAAAACCCGTGACAAGTTAAACTTTGACGATATTTCGTAAACGGAGGGAGTCCTATTTGTCAAAAATATCGAAACTTTCCAACCAACGTGGAGTGGTCCCACACGCATAACAAAGATGACGATAAACCTTTGCATAAATATTAGAGTAATTCATTAAATTATAGTCTTCTAGACTATATTACCCTTGCATTGACCTCATTCCTTAAAAGTCTACTTTAATTGCAACCAAATTAAAAGACATATATGGTCCATGTCGTATGTCGTACAGGTCTTGTTAAATTTCATGTGTCTCTTTAATAGTAGAATTTTAGAATGGCAGACTACTGAAAAAAGTCATAAATATTGGACCAATTCTATTCGTAGCCAAAATTAATACTCTCTGTATTTCATTAAATATCAAATATTTTTTAAATTATTCTATTTAAAATAAAATATTTATATAAATGAAAACAATAGCATCTCTAATATTTTCTTTCGCAGATATAGTTGGTTTTGTGCCCAATTTTGGAGAAAAACACTTTTCAGTGTACATGCTTCAGTTCTGTTTGGCCGAAGGCCTACATTATTGAAGACTTATTCCACCATAATTCTCTCTCTCACAAAAAGTATGGGTTTTATTTCTAGTTGTACCAATGAATTGGACAGGTTTTATTTCTAGTTGTACCAACTTGATCAAAAATCAAATATTTCATTTATTAAGGCGAAAAGAGTATATATTAACATTTTTCTTTTATTTTTTTTTCAGGGGGCATAATTTGTAGTAGTATATCAATTAATTGTGTAGAATAAATGCACCTCAAACGTTTGTTGTGGTAAAATTTATAAATGTCGGACTTTTTTTGTTCAATAAAAATATTGGACATACATATCCCTAGTTTACAGCATTCATAACCCAAACAGGAGATGGATGCTGATGGAGTACGTACTAAACAAGCCCAAGAAAGAGTATCAGTTCGGCACGACTAAAGAGTATCAGTCCGGCATGACTAAAGAGTTCAGTTCGGCACAACCAAAGAGTTCGGCCCCAGCCTACAAGCTCGGTAAAAGCCAACCAATCAAACTCTGCTCTCAGGTCGGCATCAAGCTCTGCTCTCAGATCGGCAAAAGCTGCTCGGCAATAATTCAGCAGTTCGGTCTCAGTATTCGACCGAACTAGGAGATAGTGGACTCATGCAGGATTTCCACCTCCACTACACCCACGATCTATTTAGTGGTGTCAAGCAGTCATTAACTCATGCAGGATAGTGGACCCATGCAAGATCGCCACGATCTCCACGACATCCACTACCTAGTAAATAGCTGCATGCCACGATCTTGGTCCTTTGTATAAATAGAACCTAGATCAGATAGATAGGGTTACATTCTCTCAATCTCTAGAGATAGAATACAAAATAGCAAGTCTGTATTGTAAGCTGTAGAAAACAGATCAAGCAATACAACTCTGCCCTCTCTTCTTCCCGTGGACGTAGATTTACTTCAGTAAATCGAACCACGTAAATTCTCTGTGTCGTGATCTGCGTTTTTCCTGCATTCACTAACATCAAATTTTCGCCGACTCATCACTGGCGCCGTCTGTGGGAAACAGAGAACCAAATTTGTGATAAAAGCGAATTTTTGACCCTTTTTCCACCCCAAAAAAAAAATGCATACCAGATCACACACTACCCGTAATACCGTTCGTGATAACCGTGAGGAAGCTAGTCCAGCTCGCAGGTCTGAAAAACGGCCTCGGGAGACATCTACCTCCAGTTCTCACGAAGAAGGAACAAGCCCCTCCAGGAGTCATCGCACCGAGTCTTCCCAGCAGCCCGATTTAAATGAAGCTGTCAAGCTGTTCTTGGCCGAGAAGCAGGAGGAGTTCTTAACCTTCCTGCAGAAGAGCCAACAGCCGGAGAAGACAACGACGGATTCTCCCTCCTCATCTAGGCATGAAAGTTACTACCGCAGTAGTGACGTGTCTTCCAGGAGAAAGAATCCTCAACCCCGACATGTTCCTGTTCCTCCTCGGTACCGGAACCACAGGAGAACTCCATCTCCTCCGTACCGAAGAGATGTCGGGTTCGCCATGTACGGAGCATTAAAAACTCCGTTCTCGGACGATATCACCCGAACTCCTTTGCCGCGGAACTACCGAACTCCGTCGATAACCTACGACGGACTCGTGGATCCTCATGATTTCTTGGGACGCTATCAATATAACATGGCGAACCAGGGTCTCAACGAGGTCCACATGTGCAAGCTGTTCCCCGAGCTGCTCATCGGGAACGCCAGAAGGTGGTTCGACAGCCTTCCTCAAGGCAGCATTAGATCCTACCGAGATCTAATGGATGCTTTCCACAGGAGGTTCTTTCAGAAAGCGGAAGCCCGGATCACTTCGGCTCAGCTGCTTTCTATACGTCAAGGTCGCGACGAAAAGATCAGCGACTTCCTGACGAGATTCCACAAGGAATGCCTACAAGTAGATGATCTCAACGATCTACTTGTCATTTCGGCATTCCAAAATGGAATCCAGCCCGGAGCTCTCTACAGAAAGCTCGTGGAATGCAGTCCGCAAACAGCTCAAGAGATGTGGGACATTGCGGACCAGTACTCCCGGGCCGATGAGGCAGACCATCGCAAACGGTCGTTAGACAGCTCATCGTCCCGAGAAGACAGAAGGAAGCCCGATCATAGCGATCAAGGGCATCCTCGCCGGACTCCATTTGAAAGAATTCAAAGGGCTCCGGTGCAAGACAGATTGGGACCCCGTCTCAATCCCGAGAAGCCGCCCGCTCAGTTCGTACCGCTGAACAAGTCAAGAGCGGAAATTTTCGAACTACATTCCGATATGTTCGAAAGACCAAAGCGGATGACGAAATCAGCCGCGCGGCGACCTCAGGATCAATATTGCTCCTTCCATCAAACCCACGGTCACGATACCGAGGAGTGCCGAGATTTGGCTGCAGGTATTGATGTTCTTGTGAAAACAGGAACGTTAAAAAAATACCAAAGCAAGCAGCCGAAAAAGAACAAAAGGCAGAGAGGTGCGAACTGCAATCCTCAGGATCCGAAAAGGCATGAGGATCCCGAAGACGACGACGAGCCGCAATATTATGGAGTAATCCTGACTATTGATGCTCTCCCTGCCGGGAAGACTAAGTCGTCCCTAAAAGCAGAACGCAGAGGTTCCAATCAAGAGGAGCCAACACATAAAAGGCTGAAGAAAGACGAAGTGATTACATTTTCAGACGCCGATCCCGTCCCAGCCATCTCTCCTCACCAAGACGCTATTGTCATTCAAGCCGGAGTGGCAAACAAACTGATCCACAGAGTATTGGTGGATACGGGAGCGTCAGTCAGCATTCTTTTTAAAGAATGTTTCGATAAAATGGAAGTGGATCCAGCTCGGCTCAGTCCGGCTCCACTTCCTCTGAAAAGTTTCGCCCAGGAGGACACCCGCCCTGAAGGTATTATCAGCCTTCCGATCACGGTGGGAAAAGCGCCTACAATCTCCAATACGATGATCGAGTTCTTTGTGGTGAAAGCTCGGTCCCCGTACAACATCATCCTGGGGAGAGACTGGCTCAACACAGTTCGGGCCGTTTGCTCTACTTATCACCTCACCATCAAGATCCCCACTAAAGGTGGGATAGCGGTCATCCGAGGTGATCAAAAGAGAGCAAAAGAATGTCTGCAGGTTGCGCTTAAAAGTGCCGAACAATCAGTTCGGCACCATCAAGCATAGCAATCACAGCAACCGGAGTCAGAGGCAAGCGAGATGACCGAAGTCACTTCAGAGTCGAACTCAATGACCGTTCAGTTATACGAAGATGATCCATCCAGAGCGGTCAAGATCGGCTTCGCAGGAACGCCTCTACTCCGGGAAAAGACCATTCAGCTCCTCAAGGAGTACAAAGATGTCTTTGCATGGTCTCCGTTGGACATGACCGGAGTGCCCCCCGAGGTAATCACTCATCGGTTAAATATTGATCCTTCAATCCGGCCAGTAAAACAGAAGCAAAGACTCTTTGCGGCAGAAAGAAGCCAAGTCATCCATGACGAAGTCCGCCAATTACTAAAAGCGGATGTACTATTCGAGGTGAAATATCCTTCCTGGGTGGCCAATCCTGTGATGATCAAGAAAAAAGAAGGAGGATGGCGGATGTGCATAGATTTTACCGATCTAAACAAGCACTGTCCTAAAGATTGCTATCCCCTTCCGAATATAGATAAAAAAGTAGAAGCTTTGATCGGCTTCGAAATTTTCTGTTTTCTTGATTTATACAAAGGATATCACCAAGTATTGATGGATGAGAGTGACGCTCCGAAAACAGCTTTCATTACCGATTTCGGCATTTTCGCTTATAAAAAGATGCCATTCGGTTTAAAGAATGCCGGAGCCACTTATCAAAGGATGGTAGACAAGCTTTTTCGGCACCTGATCGGAAAGGAGGTCGAAGTGTATGTTGACGATATCGTCGTCAAAAGCAAAAGCACTTCGGAGTACGAGCACAACCTCAAGTCCACTCTCAACGTGCTCAAGAAAGCCAACCTCAAACTTAATCCCCAAAAGTGTACCTTTTTGGTAGATTCGGGAAAGTTTCTGGGTTGTTGGGTTTCAAAGGACGGACTCAAGGCAAACCCCTCAAAAATTCAAGTCGTTCAGAACATGGCAATGCCGAAGTCCATACATGACGTGCAAAGGCTAACCGGATGTCTAGCCGCACTGAATCGATTCCTTTCCCAAGCAGCCGAAAAGCAACTGCCGTTCTTCAAGGTGTTGAAAAAGGCACCAAAGTTCGAGTGGGGAGCCGAGCAGAAAAAGGCCTTTGACGAGCTCAAAAGTTATCTAGCCGAGCTTCCTATTCTCTCTGCTCCAACCGAAGCCGAAGTAATATTTTTATACTTAGCGGCATCAGATCAAACCATCAGCGCGGTGCTTGTACGAGAAGAAGGCCTAAAGCAGTTTCCCATCTACTTTACAAGCCGAGCATTAAGAGGTCCAGAAACAAGGTATCAACCTCTGGAAAAAATTGCTCTGGCGCTAGTAAATGCAGCAAGGAGACTGCGGCCATACTTCTATGCTCACAAGGTATGCGTCTTAACCGATCTGCCTCTTCGGCAAGTTTTGACCAAGCCAGAAGCATCAGGCAGAATCGCCAAATGGGCCATAGAGCTGGGAGAACACTCAATCGAGTACCTACCTCGGAAAGCCATCAAGGGACAAGCCTTGGCAGATTTTCTTGCAGAGGCCAAGTTCGATCAAGCAATCCCTGTCATTGCCGAACAGAAAAATTCTACCAATGCCGAACTAGCACAGCCCTTGGAATCCGAAGTAGAGCCGCCGGACTGCTGGAGCGGATTCGTAGATGGAGCTTCAAACAAGATGGGAAGTGGAGCTGGTATTTTACTTGTCGCTCCCGACGGACACGAGGTAACCTACTCATTTCGGTTCCTATTCCCCACTACTAATAATGAAGCCGAGTACGAAGCCCTCCTGGCCGGACTCCAGTTAGCGCAAAGTCTGCTCGTCAAATCTCTCAAAGTCCATTGTGATTCACAAGTCATAGTAAATCACATGTTGGGTACAAGTGAAGCCCGTGACGAGAGAATGAAGAAGTATTTGGACAAAGCGCAAAACCTCAGCCGAAGTTTCTCCTATTTTCGGATAATCCGCGTTCCCAGAGCGGAAAATAGCCGAGCAGATACCTTAAGTAAGTTGGCCTCAGATCCGAGCTCAAAGGCGGAAGAATTAATGCATCGAAGCATTGATGAAGCCGAGGTACATTCAGTATCCAGCTCGCCGAACTGGATGACGCCGATCTTGCAGTATCTGGATCAAGGACAATTGCCCGAGGATAAGAGAGAAGCTCGGAAGATCACATGCCGAGCACTTCGGTACGAACTTCATGAAGGAGTCCTCTTTAGAAAGTCTTACCTCCAGCCGTTATTGCGGTGCGTAGGACCAGAAGAGACGGACTACATCCTCAGAGAAGTTCATGAAGGATCGTGCGGCAGCCACATCGGAGCTAGAGCTTTAGCTAAAAAAGTTCTAAGATGGGGATATTATTGGCCAACCTTGGTACAAGAAGCAGTGCAGCTCGTCAAGACATGCCCGAAGTGCCAAATCCATGCAAATATCCCAAGGATGCCGCAGACCGATCTATTCACTATGCAAAGCCCTTGGCCTTTCATGCAATGGGGCATAGACATAGTGGGACCACTTCCTCAAGCTCCTCGGCAAATGAAATTCCTAATCGTTGCCGTGGACTACTTACGAAGTGGGTGGAAGCTGAACCATTAGCTACGATAACGAGCTCGAAGGCATTGGACTTCGTCTGGAAGAACATAGTGTGCCGATTTGGCATACCCCACATCCTCATCTCGGATAACGGGACTCAGTTCACCGACAAGACGTTCAAGAATTGGTGCCAAGAGCTGAATATTCAACAGCGGTTCACTTCGGTCTCTCATCCACAAGCAAACGGACAAACGGAGGTAACAAATCGTATCCTGGTGAAAGGGTTAAAAGCTCGGTTAGAACAAGCCAAAGGACAATGGGTAGAAAATCTCCCTCAAGTCCTATGGTCCTACCGAACTACACCCACAACCTCCAACGGTGAAACTCCGTACAGTCTTGTGTACGGCACTGAAGCCGTGATTCCGGTGGAGATCGGCGTACCCAGTCCCCGAACTCTAAATTTCTCCTCAGAAATGAATGACGACGGACTGAGAGCCGAGCTAGATCTTGCCGAAGAAAGAAGAGAATTGGCATGCATAAAAGCAGCCAAGTACAAGGAGCAAGCAGCCCGGTATTACAACCAAAGGGTGAAGAAGCTACAATTTCAAGTGGGAGATCTCGTCTTGAGAAACAACGAAGTAAGCCGAGCAGAAAAGCTGGGCAAGCTCGAACCCACATGGGAAGGTCCGTATCGGGTGTCAGAAGTCCTCGGCAAAGGGTCTTACAAATTGGCTCACATGTCAGGAGAACAGGTACCCCGATCATGGCACATTTCCAACCTCAAAAAGTTCCATTTGTAAGAGACAGTCCGGTCAGTCAGTCTTGAGTTCTGTTTCGGTCAATGTGCTTTATTTGGTTTGCTTGGTCTTTGTTTGTCTTTATGTGCTTTCTATGTGTCTATATGCGTTTTGTCTGTCTATGTGCGTGTCGTCTCTTACAAATGTTACTGAGGTATCTTGTTCTTCGAAGGCTGATCCCCTTCTTAGAACATATATAAGCCCACGATTGTGAGTCAAAGCTTCTACAGAAGATACAAGACTACAATTCAGCTTAAACAAGCAGTTCGTCCGAAACGAGCTGCAACAAGCCAACGATTGTAAGTCAAAGCTTCTACAGAAGATACAAGACCGCAATTCAGCTTAAACAAGCAGTTCGTCTGAAACGAGCTGCAACAAGCCAACGATTGTGAAGTCAAAGCTTCTACAGAAGATACAAGACCACAATTCAGCTTAAACAAGCAGTTCGTCTGAAACGAGCTGCAACAAGCCAACGATTGTGAAGTCAAAGCTTCTACAGAAGATACAAGACTACAATTCAGCTTAAACAAGCAGTTCGTCCGAAACGAGCTGCAACAAGCCAACGATTGTAAGTCAAAGCTTCTACAGAAGATACAAGACCGCAATTCAGCTTAAGAATCAAGCACTTCGTCTGAAACGAACTGCAACGAAAGTCCGATTCTCGCGATAAAACTTGCCTGAATTAGGACAAGGGAAAGTCCGATCCACGCGATAAAACTCGCCGAATTAGGACAAGGGAAAGTCCGATCCCCAAATTAGGACAACGGAAAGTTCGATCCGAGCGATAAAACTCGCCAAATTAGGACACAAACCAAGTCCGGTCAAAGAAGAGTTCACTTCATCAGACCGAGGACAAACATCAACTTACCCCGTACCTTTATCCAGAATGCCGAACTAATTCACTTCGCTTTCCGGGGGGGGGTAGTGATGGAGTACGTACTAAACAAGCCCAAGAAAGAGTATCAGTTCGGCACGACTAAAGAGTATCAGTCCGGCATGACTAAAGAGTTCAGTTCGGCACAACCAAAGAGTTCGGCCCCAGCCTACAAGCTCGGTAAAAGCCAACCAATCAAACTCTGCTCTCAGGTCGGCATCAAGCTCTGCTCTCAGATCGGCAAAAGCTGCTCGGCAATAATTCAGCAGTTCGGTCTCAGTATTCGACCGAACTAGGAGATAGTGGACTCATGCAGGATTTCCACCTCCACTACACCCACGATCTATTTAGTGGTGTCAAGCAGTCATTAACTCATGCAGGATAGTGGACCCATGCAAGATCGCCACGATCTCCACGACATCCACTACCTAGTAAATAGCTGCATGCCACGATCTTGGTCCTTTGTATAAATAGAACCTAGATCAGATAGATAGGGTTACATTCTCTCAATCTCTAGAGATAGAATACAAAATAGCAAGTCTGTATTGTAAGCTGTAGAAAACAGATCAAGCAATACAACTCTGCCCTCTCTTCTTCCCGTGGACGTAGATTTACTTCAGTAAATCGAACCACGTAAATTCTCTGTGTCGTGATCTGCGTTTTTCCTGCATTCACTAACATCAAATTTTCGCCGACTCATCAGATGCCGCGGCGGAACACTGGCGAGGCGAGTCGAGTCGGCGACGCGAGACATGCGAAAAAATATCACCAATATTTTATTTATATTTCAAAATAAAACCATTCATAAGTCACCGAAATTAATATCAAGTATTTTCAGGCCAATAATATTGGCTGGAAAAAATTTCCTTGCGTGTGAGGACCAAGGTGGAATTTCGTTGCCGACTACACGGTGCCTTCTAATGACCGGAAACGAGACCGGTGCAGATTATACCCTAGATTTGCTTGATAAAAAAAGTGAAGAAGAGAAGACACATTTTGCTTTCTTGTACATGCATATCTTGTCGTTCTACAACATGGGTGATATGAGATTACGAGATATATATAGATGGTAACGAGAGATAAATAACAAGTAATGGATTAAATTAGGACTATATTCATGTTATTACAGCCAGAAATTAATGTTTATGATAAAAAATAAAACTAAGGGAGAGATTAAACGTATAAATAACTTCACTTTCCCAAATTATAGTACAAAGTCAAAGGATCATACGATTCCTTTAGAGAAGTCCTCGGTTGCACCATTTCTGAATTATATACTGCTAGAAATTATAAATAAGCTATTTTTGAAATAATACACCAACATTAATCAACTCCATCCTCCTTTTTACAAACCACCGATGATACGGAGAAAACTCGTATCGAGAGATAACTGCGAGAGATGTGCGGAGAAGATGTTGGTTCGTTCGCGGGGTCCAGCCAACTATCGTTCAACTAGGGTTTTTGATAAAGTAAATAGCAGAGAAAAGTAAAAGACGATAAAAAGATAAAAGATAAATGTATTTCTTCAAATGGATGATTCAAAAGATAACAAAGGCTCCTATTTATAATAGGAGTAACCTAACTTAATGATCAAGAAATAAATATCATAATTATATAAAAAGATATAGAAAATCACTAATTAACTAATTAACTAAATAATAGAGATATGGTGGTATTCCATAAATATTCTCGTATCATCTCTAGCCAAGAGGAACCACGTCCCATGTTACATCACCCAGACCGCCTTCTTCCAAACCGAGGGCTTTGGCGCCATAAACATGTTTCCAAAACTATACAAAATGTTAAGCTTCCCGTCCCCGGCCCCATCCACGGTGTAGGTCAACACATTTTCAACCCTAGGTCCGTAGTCGAAGAGAGCCTTGACCGGTAATTTGACCTCACCGATGTACCTGTCTTCCAGAGTCCTCTCACAGTAGAGCTTCACCACAACCAGCAATCCCTGATTCTGGAGAGAGGCCTCCTTAAACGTGTAATCGAGAGAGCAGATCCATCTAGGGTTTGTCCCTCTGTCCTTGTCCACAGTGGTTCGCTTGCTTGTCTTGGATTCTCCGTTGATGGACACCTCCGCGTAGACTTTCATCCTCCCAAAGTTCCGGACGACTGGAAGATTGTCGGCCGAAACAATGATTATTTCTAATTTTCTGCACTCCATCAAAATAAGTTGATTATGTTTTTGTGTGATTTTTGTTGGAATTGAGGATTTGTGTTGTGCTTGTTTAGTAATGGATGTAGCATAGCTATTATATAGAGTACAATCTATAAAGAAGCCCCACTTACTTAAATGGTTGGTGGTGTAAAAAGCAAAAGGAATCTTCATATGCATAGCGTTGGTTGAGGTGACCTAGTCATCATCTATCTTATGTGTGTGTTCCTGGACTAATTCTTTCTTCCATAAATGGACTTTAGAGTCCTGTCATGTTTCTATTGGACGTGTGATATCTTTTAAATTAAATGTAAATGAACAATGCTGTTGATAATTATTCAATAAATAAAATAAAATAAAATAATTTTTTATTGCATGCTTCAATGTCCATGCAATCTATAATTCCCACCTATTTCAATATTTGAGAGATATTAGTCTGGCTATGTTTTGCACATATTTGTAGTTTTGTTTGAGTAGTCTTTGTGGAGTAGATTGTACATGTGTATAATAATGAGAAAAATATACTCCACTTTTAATTGAAATGAGTTATTGATAAATAGAATTTATTTTAGTTTGTAGTTGGAACGTGAAGGTATAAGGTCCCACCGAATTAATTTTATAAAACTATTTTCTTCATATGATCTCTATGTAAATTATTATGAAAAACCCATATGGATCGAGCGACTAAATTAACAGAAAATTACATCATAGAGAAAATTCAAGAAATATAGCCTGTCCATGTCAAGTTTTTTTGTAAATAAAGAATTAACCTTCCTCAAAATTTTTGACCCCAATATTTATATTTTATTAAAAGACATTAAACTTTTATAAAACAAAACATTTTAATAAGACACATTTTAGGCTATTTTAGATTAGATAACTCCAAGACAGAAGAGTTACCTATTTTACCAAATGGACCCTTAGGTCTTTCTTAGTAAGATGGAATGGAATATGAGTCCTACTTTCATTCTTTTCATTTGCTTGGTATAGTGGAATGAATGAGGAAATTGAATGAAAATGCAAAAGAAATACTCCCTCTGTCCAGGCCAAATTTTCATTTTTTCTTCCGTCTCATATAAATAGTTTAAAGCTTTGGTGCTCACATATATGCCGAATGGGAGCTTGGATAAATGGTTATATTCCAACATGCATTGTCTAGATCTTATCCAGAGACTGAAGATAGCAATAGATGTTGCAGCAGCCTTGGAATATCTTCCCATGTCCATGGCCATACATTTCCAGTTGTCCATTGTGATGTAAAGCCAAGCAATGTTTTGCTCGATGAAGACATGGTCGCTCATCTTGGTGATTTTGGTATTGGCAAGCTTTTTGACGATGGAGAAGTTGTCGTTCAAACACAAACATTGGCGACTATCGGCTATGCAGCACCAGGTATGCATAATGCTAAACTTTTCATCTTCAATTATATTGCTATATTTTTTTCTTTATAAAAATATCAATGTTTAATCGAATACTAATGATGCATGGTTAGAGTTGGGAATGGAAGGGAAAGTGTCCACACATGGGGATGTGTACAGTTTCGGGATAATGTTGCTCGAGATGTTTACACGGAAGAAGCCAACAGATGATATGTTAGATGGGGAAATGAGGTTGAAAGAGTGGGTAAGTGAATCATTACAAAAAAAAGGAAATGGTCCAACTCAAATGGAATGGTTTAAAAGGAATATGTTCCAACACTAACGAAACATAGGGATGCGATCAATTGCTACTAATTAGCTAATTCTTAACTACTACCAATTCCTAGCTATTAGATTTATAGGATCTAATGGTATTTAGTGGTGTTATTTGAAAATTCATTTTGTATTAATTAATTCAAAATGGGTATTTTAGACATTTCTTTTACATGGTAGTTTTTGTGATTCTCGTGATGTCAACACGATATAATAAAAAATGTCAAAAGGAGTGCAAAAATGTAAGATAAATAATAATATAGATAAGAATCTTCTTTATATTATTCTCTCTTATATTACAATATTATCTACGCTTTAACTATTTATTACAACTATTATTTTTTTCAAAAAGAGTGAAGAAAAAAACGTCTCGCTTATAGTGCGGCGGAAGTAATAACATATTTTGTTAAAATGGACTAAAAAGAAACGGATGGAATATTAATCTTAGCAAATTATTATCAAGCATTTTCACGCCAATAATATTCCCTGGAAAAAATTTCCTTGCGTGTGGAAACGAGACCGGTGCAGACTATACCCTAGATTTGCTTGATAACAAAAAAGAGAAGAAGAGAAGACACATTTTGCTTTCTTGTACATGCATATCTTGTCGTTCTACAACATGGGTGATATGAGATTACGAGATATATATAGATGGTAACGAGAGATAAATAACAAGTTGGGGAGTAAATTAGGACTATATTCATGTTATTACAACCAGAAATTAATGTTTATGATAAAAAAATAAACCCTTATTTTTACATAAATACTTTTATACTACTCCCTCCGTCCCAACTTAATTGTCACTCTTGAAGTGGGCACGAATATTAAGAAATGTAAAAAAAAGTTGGTTGGAAAAGTTAGTGGAATGTGAGACTCATTTTTTAATATTATTTTTATAGTAATAAAATGTGAGTAGAGTGAGTTAGTGGAATGTGGGACCTACTTACCATTTGTGGTAAAAATGAAGTGTGACAATTAAGTTGGGACGGACCGAAATGGAAAAGAGTGACAATTAAGTTGGGACGGAGGGAGTATAATGCAATAAAATCATTCACCATTCACCAAAATTAATCTCAACCTTTCCCACTCCAATAATTCCCTGCAAAAATCAACTAAGACATCAAATTTACATTAATGAAGTGCAGAAAATAGCCACATCGACCGCGTTTGGGACCGAAGAACCGGTTACGAGACCGATGGAGATTGAACCCTAAATATATTTGATAAAAAAGGGGTGATGAAGAAGAAGAAGACAATTTAAAGTGAGATCAAAATCATAGAGACATGTATACAAATACACATTTTGCTACTTTCTTAGAGAAGAAAGACCTAATATAAATATGTAGAAGAGTAAAAGTCAATTTCGGTCCTAAACATATGACCAAAATACGAATTCGGCCGAAAACATTCACTTTTTGAAAAACAGATCCATGACAAATGAAAAACTAACATGCAACACTAAATGCACAGTGGCATGACTGTTAGTTTTTTGACGGAACTGTAAAAAAATGATCATTCCGACAAGGATTTCATTTGTTATGAACCTATTTTTCAAAAAGTGTATGATTCAAGAGTAATACTGAAATGGTGTGTAAAAAATATAAAGGAAATTTACTAGGACGAAAAAACCAAAACAAATTGATTTTTTAATGAATATATGTATGTTCTAAGTAATCTATATACTAGTGTGTGTGAAAAAGGCAATATTCCGTTAACAATCAAAATGTAACTATGTATACAAATTGTTTCCCTTGTAGTAAATGTTTGTGAGGAAGTTTCCCTTATTCCAATGGTCGGTTGGTATAAGAAATTTAAGGAGGCTTAGTAGGGTGCACAAAAGAAAACAACATTGATAGGGACTTCACTAAAGTCCTACTATTATACATTTATACTGCAAAATACATCTCTCTTATAAATTACTAGTATACAAATTAAATTTGTACCATTAAATTTTAAAATTTGATGTCAATAGATAATAAATAACGTAAAAAAATGTCACTCGACGTTGTAGTGACGTTATTTGTCATCTGTTGATATCAAATCTGGAAATATAATAGTCTACAATGGATTACACCTCGACTTCACTACATATATTGTATGTATATGTATATGTGGATGTGTGAAAAAACAATACTCCTTCCGTCTAGACCTGCCCAAAGTTTACCGAACCGGCGGTTAAAACCGAAACCTTAACCGCTGGTTACGGTTCTGAACTGAAACTGTGAGAATTTAACCGAACCGAAACCGTCGATTTTTGAACCGTGGTTCGGTTCAGGTTCAAAAAATTTTGAACCAAAACCGTGCCAGAACCGCCGGAACCGCGAAAAACCATCGAAAAACCGTAAAACCAAGCAGGAACCGCAAAAAACCGGCGGTTCGGAACCGGAACCGGAACTGTAACCGCGAAACACCCTCGCGGTTCGGTTCTGGTTCGGCAATTTCCAAAACCGTAACCGTCGGTTCCGGAACCATGGGCACCTCTACTTCCGTCTCAACTAAGTTGAGTCGTATTGCTTTTTGGAACAAAGTGAAGTCATTTCCTTCTTTACAAAAAAACAAAACAACATTCTTACTTTATTTCATCACCTATTTTACTATCTCCTAGAGCACCCGTAACGGTGATCAGGGGGAAGGGCTAGCATGTCACGGCGTACCACCATTGTGAGGCGCCCGACGCAGGGAGAATATCTTGATCTGGCTAGACCACGCGCCCCACCACGTGAATATAACCGATTAATATCGCTTTTCTCACATTTTTTAATTTTTTTTCATCTTTTTTATCCTTCAATTCATCCTCAAATCATCTATAAATACTCCATTCATCTATAAAAATTCACACTAATCTCTCAACATTTTCATTTTCTCTCTAATATTACATACTTATTTTATTATAATATTTGATATTTTAGAATAAAAATAGAGAATTGCAACCAAAAAATTCTACGTGAATATTTCAACGAATTCCACTTGCGCATTAATTATCAATAAGAATAGATCTGTTCAAAACTTCAAATCAAATAACGTGTGTTACGGACGTTCTCCGTAACGGCTCCGTGATCTTCCTTCTCGGCGGAACCACGAGCAATTTCCACGACAAACTCGCGGCAATTGATCGAACCCCTGCTGATTTGGTGGACGTCTTCCACAAAGCAACAAGAAACGTAAGGATAATTGCTTGTTTCACAAGATAGGTTTAGGGAAAATATTTCATTCATAAAAATAATGTGTTGATGAAATACCCTATTTTATACTAGAAACCCTAGGGCGGTTCGACGTATCCTAATTCATCCGGGAAAGAACCGCAAAGAAAACCCGAACGGGGCTTATAAATCAGGCCCGACTCAACAGTAAGTAAATTAATGTTTCAAAAATACTAAAACATAAAAGGAAAGAAATAAAAAGGAAACAAAAAGAATCGGCTAACTCTTGAACTTGTTCGGCGCCTTGAGCTTGTCTCTCGGCCTCAAGGATCTCTTCGACACAATCAATTCTTCACTTCGGTCATTCACGCATTGCGTCGTGCTGCTCGGCTGCTTCGTGCTGCTCGGCTCCGGAAGCGCTGCGTCGAGCTGCTCGGCTGTTGTCGCCTCCAGCTCGGCATGCTGCTCGGCTGTTGTCGCCTCCAGCTCGGCATGCTGCTCGGCTGTTGTCGCCTCCAGCTCGGCATGCTGCTCTGCTGTTGCGTCTGGTGTCGGGGGTCTCGTATCAACCCCCCCTCCGTTAAAAATCGCCTTGTCCACAAGGCGAACCTCCGGGAACTGCCTACCAATCGCCTCAACCGGCTCCCACGTTGGCGTGAACGCATCATCTTCCCACTGCACCAGGCATTGCTTCTCTGGTCGGCCCTCGCGCCAACTAACGCGTTCTTCCAGCAACGCTACTGGCCGTGCCACCGGCCTATTCCCAACGAACTCCGGAGGGAGTTTCACCCCGTCTACATCACCTTCCCCCGCCACAAACTCCCGCAATAGACTTACGTGAAACACATTGTGGATCCGACTTCCATCTGGGAGGCGCAATCTGTAGGCTACTCTTCAAAAGGCCCATAGAACCTCGGGGCTAGCTTAGCCGATAGTGGCTTCGCAACCGAATGTTGTCGGTACGGTTGCAGCTTAAGCCAAACGATATCCCCGACCTCAAACTCGACGTGGCGACGGTGCCGGTTCGCCACGTCTGCCATACGCTGCTGGGCGCGCAAAAGGTTACGCCGGAGGGTGATCAATAACTCCCCTCGCTGCTTGATAATGTCTGCGACGTTAGGTGGTGTCTTTACCGATGGAGGGGCTGCGACCAGGGACGGAGGCTCTCTCCCATACAAAGCGCGATACGGTGACGTGCCCAACCCGGAATGGTGAAAACAATTGAGAGCGAGCTCCGCCCACGGGAGAAAATTTGTCCATTTCGAGGGTTTATCCGAAACAAACGCGCGCAAATACTGCTCCAAACCCCGGTTACGGACCTCCGTCTGCCCGTCCGACTGCGGATGGTAAGCCGTGGAGAAGTGAAGTTTGGTCCCACTCAACCGCATCATTTCCTCCCAGGTTGCGTTAAGGAACACCGAGTCTCTATCCGAGACTAATGTCGTAGGGAAACCGTGGTGCCGCACCACTGTATTAACGAAAAGGTGCGCTACTCGGAGAGCGTCGAACTTGGTGGGAAGGGGGGCAAAGTGAGCATACTTTGAAAGCCTATCCACCACCACCATGATGACCGTATACCCGCGGGATTGTGGAAGCCCCGTGACGAAATCCATGGAGACATCTTCCCACACTTGCGATGGGACCGGGAGTGGCTGCAATAAACCCGCTGGTTTGCGGGTCGAATATTTCGTGGATTGACACACCACACATTCATTAACAAATGTCACCACGTCCTTGCGCATTTTTGGCCAATAAAAACTACTCGCCAGAAGACGGAACGTCCTCTCGTGGCCCGGGTGACCCGCCGACGGTGCACAATGGTGTTCTTTCAGCAATGTCCTCTTTGTCTTGGACTCCGTACTCACAAGCACCCTACGATGATAATATATGAGGCCATCCGCCCACGTCAAATGAGGGGGGGCGTCACCAGACTTGATTTTCGACGTTAATTCGACCAAATCGGGCAGTGATGCGGTCTCCTCTTGCAGAACTCGCATTACATCCGGTACTGGTCGGGCCAGCGCAACGAGCAGCTGGTCGTCGGTTACTGTCGTCCCATCCTTGGCGCGAGGCGACTCCCTGGGGGTATCGTCGGTCTGTACCCCCGACGTGTCGTGTCGGCGGGACAAGGCGTCTGCTGCCTTATTTGTGATTCCACGTTTATATTCTATCACGAATTTGTACCCCATAAGTTTCCGGACATAAAGCTGTTGGTCCGGAGTTTGGACTACCTGTTGCAACAAGTCCTTTAGACTCCTTTGGTCCGTGCGAATAACGAACTCACGCCCCAATAAATATTGACGCCACTTTTTCACTGCCTCCACAATAGCGTATAATTCCTTATGATACGTCGATGCTGCTCTCCTGCGAGGACCCAATTTCTTACTAAAGAACGCGATTGGATGATTTAGCTGCATTAGGACTGCGCCAATCCCCACCTCACAAGCATCCGTCTCGACGCAAAAAGGCAAACTGAAATTCGGTAGTTGCAGGACTGGTGCCGAGGTCATTGCCGTCTTCAGCGCTGCAAAGGCGGTCTCGGCCTCGGACGACCATCGAAACGCCTCTTTTTTAAGTAAATCCGTCAACGGGGCGGCTATCGTCGCATAGTGAGCGACGAATCGGCGATAATAGCCTGTCAAACCCAAGAAGCCCCGTAACTGTCTGACTGTTCCCGGCGTAGGCCATGCCGTCATTGCTTCTATCTTAGTTGGGTCAGCCTTGAGTTTGCCATTGTCAATGATGTGCCCCAAGTATTCCACCGAAACACTACAAAATGAGCATTTGGAAAGCTTGACAAAGAAGCTATTCGCGTGGAGTAACTCTAGGACTGCCTCCAAATGCTGGCCATGCAATTCTAGGGACGGGCTGTAAATCAAGATATCATCGAAGAAGACGATAACGCACTGTCTGAGGAGCGGCTGAAAAATGGCATTCATAGCCGCCTGAAAAGTGGAGGGTGCATTTGTGAGGCCGAAAGGCATCACAAGAAACTCGAAGTGGCCGTCATGAGTCCTGAAGGCTGTCTTAAAGATGTCACCCTCATTCATTCGAATTTGATGATACCCTGATCGAAGGTCCAACTTTGTAAAATATTTCGCACTGCCCAACTCATCAAAAAGTTCCTCTGCCGTAGGTATGGGAAAATGATCCGGGACTGTTGCCTTATTGAGGGCACGGTAATCGATGCAAAAGCGAAAAGTGCCATCCTTTTTGCGGATCAGCAGTACCGGGGACGAGAAAGGGCTGTGACTGTGGCGAATTATACCCTGCTCCAACATATCGTGCACTTGTTTTTCAATTTCAGTCTTTTGGAAGTATGGGTATCTGTAAGGTCGAACGTTAATCGGTCTTGTCCCTGGTAACAGATGAATCCGGTGGTCAAATAAGCGGGCCGGGGGGACGCCGCGAGGCTGCTCGAACACCGCCCGGTGCGCCGTCAATACCTCCAGTATCTCGGCTGGAAGGTTAGGAGGAAAGCCTTCTAGTTCCTTGGTGGCCCCTGTCTCGAAAACCCTGTCAATTGGCACGATTTCATAGAACTCATGGTCTGCTGGCTGTGTTGTTAGTGTGTACAGCGAGTGTAGAGAAATCTGTCTCGGACCCGGCATTACTCCCTGCAAAAATACCGTCCGATCCCCTTGAGTAAATTCTAACGTTTTTCTGACAAAATCTGCCGATACTTTCCCTAGTGATTCCAACCAGTTCATTCCCAATATCACATCCGGTCCATGGTGAGCGAGAATGTGAAGATCTACCACAAATAAGCTACCCTGCATAGCTAACTTAGTGCCCCGCGAAATATGGGTGCAAAGCAGGGATGCCCCGTTGCCCACCAGCACTCGGAACGGTCTAATTGGAGTTAGTTCCAATTGGAGTCTCTCTGCAATCCGTGGATGGAGGAAATCAAGTGTCGCTCCTGTGTCAATTAATACCCGGACGGTAGAGTCCCCTAATGTCCCCTGGACAATAAACGGTTTGGAACTCCCACGGCCATCTAAGGCGTGCAGGTGTGATAAGTCTGCCGTAATCAATTCCTCGCCGGGAAGCTGTTCTCCCGCACTGACCTCGTGCGGGTCGTCCGTCTCATCGTCCATATAGCAGAGCAACTTGACTTTACAAACGTGGCCCGCGACCCATTTCTCGGGGCAATGATAACAGAGCCATCGACGGGCTCGCTCCGATTTTTCCGCATTCGACACCCTAATTGGGTATGCTCGTGATCTGTCCGCCTCCCGGACAAACGAGTCCTGTGGTTGTGGCATGGCGGTTTGGTTAGAAACCGGAGCCGGGGTGGCTCGTTGCTCCTTGCCAGGCCACGGTCGGCGCTGATATGTCGACGTGTGCTGTGGTCGCTCATCATGAGTTGCGGCCAAACGCAACGCTAAGGCCATTGCCTCTGCCAACGACTCTGGGTTCTGTAGTTCGACCTTTTCTTGCAGAGGTTGTTTCAGCCCTTGAATAAAGATTGGAATCAAAGCAGACTCCGATAAATCGGTCACCCTATTGAGATACCGTTCGAACGTCGCGTGGTAGTCAGCCACGGTGGTCGTCTGAACCAGCTTGGCGATCAAACCTGTATAGTTCCTGAAGCTCTGGGGATCGAATCGATGCCTCACGTCATTCAAAAACTCTGGCCAAGTAACAAAACCATTCGTCTCCCGATAATTAAATATCCACTCCGAAGCGGGAGGGTCGAATAGCATTACTACATAATGCAAGCGCTCAGCCTCCGGAACCCGCTTGTGATCGAAGTAGTATTGCACGCGCGAGATCCAGTTTGGCGCGTCTGCCCCATTAAAGTGTGGCGCATCCATCTTTACGCCGGATGAATAATCTGACGACTGGCGGCTAAAACGCTCCCGATTTTGGGGCGGGTCCCAGCAGGTTACCCCGCGCTCCTCGTACGTCTCCTCGTCCCAATCGTCGTGTCGCTGTGGTAGGTCCCAATTATCTCGACGGCGACCCATTCCATACCCTGCGTCGCCCCGTCGCTGACCAGGGCGGCTTCCTCGGCCGGGAAGCGCTCCCTCCCCACAACGATCGCCGCGTCCACCCCGATAAGGTCGAACACGGCCCCGACCCTGATGGTGGTAGGGGCGGTCATACTCCTCACGGTCGCTCCGTCCCTTCCCGCGGTGGTCCTCCCACGCGTGGTCGGCTTCTTCCCAATCAGGTTCATGGCCCTCTGTCTGCAGCGTCGGGCGTCGTTCCAAGGTATCGACCCGACGATCCATCTTGTCAAATCGCGCGTTCAACTGCGCAAAACCTAACGTGACTGGGTCGACGTGTTGTTGTCTTCCGTCGACGTCGCCCGAATTCCTCTGCCGCGTCGGGCCCAACTGCAGCCCCGAAGAGGACTCTGCCGGCGGAAATTCCGCCGCCATCGATTGCGTAACTAACTAAAACTTGAGTAATCGGGATGAAAGCACCAGATGTTACGGACGTTCTCCGTAACGGCTCCGTGATCTTCCTTCTCGGCGGAACCACGAGCAATTTCCACGACAAACTCGCGGCAATTGATCGAACCCCTGCTGATTTGGTGGACGTCTTCCACAAAGCAACAAGAAACGTAAGGATAATTGCTTGTTTCACAAGATAGGTTTAGGAAAAATATTTCATTCATAAAAATAATGTGTTGATGAAATACCCTATTTTATACTAGAAACCCTAGGGCGGTTCGACGTATCCTAATTCATCCGGGAAAGAACCGCAAAGAAAACCCGAACGGGGCTTATAAATCAGGCCCGACTCAACAGTAAGTAAATTAATGTTTCAAAAATACTAAAACATAAAAGGAAAGAAATAAAAAGGAAACAAAAAGAATCGGCTAACTCTTGAACTTGTTCGGCGCCTTGAGCTTGTCTCTCGGCCTCAAGGATCTCTTCGACACAATCAATTCTTCACTTCGGTCATTCACGCATTGCGTCGTGCTGCTCGGCTGCTTCGTGCTGCTCGGCTCCGGAAGCGCTGCGTCGAGCTGCTCGGCTGTTGTCGCCTCCAGCTCGGCATGCTGCTCGGCTGTTGTCGCCTCCAGCTCGGCATGCTGCTCGGCTGTTGTCGCCTCCAGCTCGGCATGCTGCTCTGCTGTTGCGTCTGGTGTCGGGGGTCTCGTATCAACGTGTCTCTTAAATTTTATCACATTTTAACGGGCATGAGTTTTAATAAATGTAATAGAAAATGAATTGAAAAGGTTAATCGAGAGTGAATCCTACTTTATTATATACTTATTTTATTATAATATTTGATATTTTAGAATAAAAATGGAGAATTGCAACCAAAAAATTCCCCGTGAATATTTCAACGAATTCCACTTGCGCATTAATTATCAATAAGAATAGACCAGTTCAAAACTTCAAATCAAATAACGCGTCTCTTAAATTTTGTCACATTTTGACGGGCATGAATTTTAAGAAATGTAATAGAAAATAATTTGAAAAAGTTAATGGAAAGTGAATCCTACTTTTATATATTAATTTTATAATAAAATGTGTGTTGAAATGAGTTAGTGGAATATGAGATCCACTAATAAAAATAGTAAAAAGTAAAACGTGACAAATTTTTTGGGACGGACGGAAATGGAAAAATATGACAAAATTTAAGGAATTGGGAGTATTAAGCAATGAAATGTATTGGAATTGGGATATGTCTCTATTCGTGATTTATTGCCAAGGGAGTATTAAGCAATGAAATGTATTGGAATTAGGATATGTCTCAATTCGTGATTTATTGCCAAAATAACATCAGTTTCAACATTTAATAATATTTTTAAAAAAATGTGTGCATGAATGTGAGTGGATCGATCAACTATCACACACTGAAAATGATAACTTGTGGAGTAGGATAGGACGCGTAGTTACAAACTTGTTTCCCGTTACTTACGATCAATACTATTCCACACCTAACAAATTTAAATGCGTAACTACTAAAATTTAGTGTTTAATTAAGTAATATACAAATACTTCAAATGTCTCTATGGAAGTAAAAATTATTTTATAATTAATTAGACCATTAGTATTTATTTCAAAACAATTTGTCATTAACAGTTTGGTTTCTGGCTCTCTCTAGTTTATGCAAAACAATTTGTCATTAACAGTTTGGTTTCTGGCTCTCTCTAGTTTATGTCATATCAAGTGCGGACGTTTCTGATGGATCCGCGAATTTCTGATGTTAGTAAATGCTGGTAGAGAATAAAGACTACGACACAATGAATTTACGTGGTTCGATTTACTGAAGTAAATCTACGTCCACGGGAAGAAGGGAGGGCAAGATTGTATTGCTTGATCTGGGATTACCGCTTACAACACAGACTTGCTATATGATATTTTATCTCTAGAGAGCTTAACCCTTGTCTATCAGATCTAAGTTCTATTTATATATTGAACTAAGATCGTGGCTTGCATCACCACCCTAAGTCGTGGATGTCGTGTAGGTCATGGCCTAAGATCGTGGATGTAGCGTAGGTCATGGCCTACGATCGTGGCCTGAGTTGACACCACGTGGCAGTGGGTGTGTTGGAAGTTGTGGAAATCCTGTATGGGTCCACTAACTCCTTGTTCGGTCGAATACTGAGACCGAACTGCTTTGGTTGCCGATCTGAGAGTAGAGCTTGATGCCGACCTGAGAGCAGAGCTTGATTGGTTGGCTTTTACCGAGCTGTAGGCTGAGGCCGAACTCTTTGGTAATGCCGAACTCATACTCTTCCTTGGGCTTTGGGCTGATGGGCCGTCGTTGCTGTTGGGCTTGTTTAGTACGCACCCCATCACTACCCCCCCCCGAAGGGCGAAGTGAATCACTTCGGCGAAGTGAGTCACTTCGGCATTCTGGATAAAGGCAAGGGGGAGGCTGATGTCAGGGGACGTGCCTTGCACGTGACTGCATTAAATGCGACAGTAAAATCCGGCCGTTGAATCCTGAAAAGGTGGGATTCGAAACGGTGCGACGATTTTGAAATCTTCGCCGAATCTGATAAATACCTCCTTTCTTCATCATTGAAGCACTTTTGCGACTGCTTCTTCTGCACTCTCTCTTTTTTGCGAAAATTCTCTCTCCGCTTTCAAGAATTTCTTCAGACTTTCTTCACCTTCAAAAAGTAAGGAAAATGTCTTCTTCTTCTTCTTCGGAGTCGGGTAGCGGTAGGAGAGGCGGTAAGGGGTCTTCTGGCCGGAAAGAGTCCGGGGAGAAGACCGTAGAGTATTTCCATAGTATTTTGAGTAAGGATACTGTGATATCCCTACCCGAAAAATACTTTTTTCCTGGGGGGAAGGCGGTGGTACCTGACGGTGATCATAGGGCTGACTCCCCGCCGGAGGGTTACGCCACCGTGTACGAGGCCTGCTTAGAATGCGGGCTTCGTTTCCCCCTCCCTTCTGCCTTTATAGATTTACTAGATTTTTTTCAGCTTCCTTTAGGCCAGGTGACTCCGAACTCTTGGAGGCACTTGTCGGCCTTCGCTGCCGAACTCCGTAAGTTAGGAAGGGATTTGTCTTTGAAGGCGATCCTTAAATTCTTTCAATTTAAGAGGAAGGGGTCTTGGTTTTACTTGATCCCTGTACAGCCCTTTAGGGCCTTTTGTAAAACGAAGTGGCCGAAGTGGCAAAACCGCTTCTTCTACTATGATAGGACCGCGGCTCCTAGTTTTCCCTGGAGAGGGCCGAAGTCCGTTATCCGTCATCCTCGGCCTGAACCGTTGGACGAGCTCGATGGCGAGCTCAACAAGATTCCCATAGTTAGGAAACAATACACGGAGTCTGAGCTCGTCAAGGGCGACGTCGTGTTCGACATCTCGTCTTCGGACGAAGAGGCCGAGGGTGAGGATTTCTCTTTATCTTTATGCTCTACTGCTTTAACGAAGAAAATCTGACTTTGTTGTTTTTTTTTTTTTTTTTTTGTTTTTTGACAGTGAACTTGCTGAATAAGGCTATCCGAAAGTCCTCCGAGCTTGTGGAGCCGGAGAGGCAGAGAGCCCCTCGCTCGGCGTCTGAAGCCGAGAAGAATCCGAAGAGGCAAAAAACCTCTTCTTCGGATCCGAAAGAGCCGGAGCCGTGTTCGGCTAAAGGGAAGGGGAAATTTCATGAGGCCCCAAGAGTGCCGGGGAAAGACCTGGTCATCTCCGAGGTGGTTGCAGACATCCCGGAACACGTCCCTGAGCCTTTTCAATGGCCGACGAATTTTGTGGAGGTAAGCTTTCTGACTTGGCTTCTTTTCCACATTTTTTGATGGCCATTCTGTTGAGTTTTTTCCTTGTTCATCTTCAGAGAGCCAAGCTCGTCTCCGTGGAGCTCTCCAAAGCATCCCACGACTACGAGGAGATGCAGAAGAAGTTGCATCTTGCTCGTAGTCTGGCCGAACAGGCTGAGGCCAAATTTGAGAGGGCCCGAGCTGCTAGGATCTCGGCTCAGGATGAAGCCCGGTCAGCCAAAAACCAGCTCATCATCCTGCAAGAGCAGACGAAGCACCGGGAGGCTCAGAAGGAGGCTGCCGCCGTGGCTGCCCAGGGGGAGGCTCTCCGTGTTTACACGGAGAAACTCTTTTTGAGCGGCCAGTTCTCGGCCTTTGTCGGTAGTCTGGTAAGGCTAATTACCGATAAGGGCGAGCAGGGGGCCGACGTCGTGCTGCCTCTGTACAGCCGAGAGATAGCAGCTCGGCTTCAGAATCTGCCGCTCCTTGAGGAGCTCGCTTCATCCTCGGTCCTGCTTTCTGCAGACCGAGTCCGGAGTTGTCGAGCTGATCGGGACGAGAACCTGGAGGCTATCTTTGCCTCCGTGGGACCCGTGTCACCCGCTTCGACTTACAACGGAGAGGGTGAGGCCGAGCCGCTGGAGCAGGAGGCCGAAGTCGAGCGGGCCGGGCATCCGGAGAAGGAAGCCGATCAGGAGGCGGAGGCGAGGCCGGCAGGATGCGAGGCCGAGGCTGAGGTAGCTCAGGAGAAAGAAGCTGAACCAGACCGAGGAGCCGGAGACGAAGCTGGCGGAGTATGATTTCGTCTCCCTTCTCTTAGTCTAGTTTCTTCCTTGTAAAATGGCCTTGAAGCCCTCCTAGTGTAAAAAATTTTCCTTGTGAATGAAAAATTCTCTACACTTGTCTTCGTATAGCTTTTCGTACTCGCCTTTATTCCTGTTGTATTTTACTATCTGCTCGGTACAGCTGCCGAACTAATATAGCTGCTTTGTACTCAAGGAGATGGAGATACTTCACTGGAAACGGCGGTACTCTTCGGCTTTAGACGAAGCTGAGAAAAGAGCTATAGCCGATCAGACGAAGAATGACGAGCTTCTGGCTCGTTTAGTGAAGCTGGAGGCCGATAATAAGGACTTAGAGTCCGATAAGAAGGATCTGGAGGCCGAGCTGAATACGACCATTGCTGAGAGGACTGCGTACGAGGATTACATCCGTGTGCGCGGGGGAGTGACCATATCAGATGTTCAGAGTCGAGTTGACGAACTGTGGGAGGAATATCATGTACTCCGGAGGAACAATGCGCTGGAGAGCTCGGCTTGCCAACAAGTTGTGAAATCATTACGGCGCTGGGCTTCTCGGTACGACATCATTCTTTCCCGGCGTCCCTCAATCGAGAGATTCCTTAGGCATTTCCCGCCAACAGATGCTCGCACTCCAGATCAAGCCTCTGGTTCCCTTGTTCAAAATCCTACTCCAAGTCAACAACGAACTCCGGAACAGCCGGAAACGTCAAGACGAGAACGGGCTCAGGAGCAACCGGAATCGTCAAGACAGGGACGGACTGAAATTCGCCGAGGAGTTGTGACTATGAGCGAGCAAGATCAGCAGATGCTTATTGCAGAGACTCTTCATCGCCGAGGGGTTAGAGCTTCTGGGGCTCGCGGAAGAGGTGTTGGGTCGAGGATAGCATCTCGTCGACCTGCTTATTCTTCATCTGCTCGGAACAACCGAACTCGGCTTCCAGAGGATTTTGCAGATAGGTGGCTTAACTTTAGCAACCGAGGACAGTAGAATAGTCCTTTGTAATGGCGTAATGCCTTCTCGTAGGGGAGCTGAATTGTCAGCCGAACGAGATTTAATAAATGAAATTTTTTCCTTTCGCTTTTATCACTGCTTACTTACAGCTCTGCGAAACAATTTCATCGTGCTCGTCATCGGTCTTATGAAGTGAGCTTCTTTGATCGGACTCGTATTTGGACTTTGAAGTAAGCTTCTTTGACCGGACTCGTCTTTGATCTTATGAAGGAAACTTCTTTGACCGGACTTGGTTTGTGTTCTAATTTGGCGATTTTTGTCGCCGGGATCGAACTTTCCCTTGTCCTAATTCGGCGAGTTTTATCGCGTGGATCGGACTTTCCCAGTTAACCGAAGTGGTCTTATGCAGTAAACCTCTTTGACTAGACATGGTCGTCCTCGGTCTTATGAGGTAAACTTCTTTGACCGAACTTGGTCGTCCTAATTCGGCGAGGTTTATCGCGTGGATCGGACTTTCCCTTATTGCAGTTCGTTTCAGACGAAGTGCTTATTTCTTAAGCCGAATTGTGGTCTTGTATCTTCCTGAGAAGCTTGGACTCACAATCGTTGGCTTATTGCAGTTCGTTTCAGACGAAGTGCTTGTTAAGCTGAATTGTGGTCTTGTATCCTCCTTGGAAGCTTGGACTCACAGTCGTTGGCTTGTTGCAGTTCGTTTCAGACGGACTGCTTGTTAAGCTGAATTGTGGTCTTGTATCCTCCTTAGAAGCTTGGACTCACAATAGTCTTTAATAATCGATCTAAAAAGGGGATCAGTCTTTAAAGAACGATATACCTTGGTACCATTTGTAAGAGACGACAAGCACATAGAGACAAAACACATAGAGAAAAAATGAAAAAGATGAAAGAAAAAAAACTTTAAACTTTTTTTAAAAAACGACAAGTAAAAGGTACAAGTAAGAAACAAACAAATAAAAACATATACCCCTATGACCGAACTAGACACGAGACGGACTGACCGGACTTTTGTCTCTTACAAGTGGAACTTCTTGAGGTTGGAGACGTGCCATGTTCGGGGTACTTGTTCTCCTGACATGTGAGTCAATTTATAAGACCCTTTGCCGAGGACTTCTGACACCCGATATGGACCCTCCCATGTGGGTTCGAGTTTGCCCAGCTTTTCTGCTCGGCTTACTTCGTTGTTTCTCAAGACGAGATCTCCCACTTGAAATTGAAGCTTTTTCACCCTTTGGTTATAATACCGGGCTACTTGCTCCTTATACTTGGCTGCTTTTATGCACGCCAATTCTCTTCTTTCTTCGGCGAGATCTAGTTCTGCTCTCAGTCCGTCGTCATTCATTTCTGAGGAGAAATTTAGAGTTCGGGGACTGGGTACGCCGATCTCCACCGGAATTACGGCTTCAGTGCCGTACACCAGACTATACGGAGTTTCACCGTTGGAGGTTTTGGGTGTAGTTCGGTAGGACCATAGGACTTGAGGGAGATTTTCTACCCATTGTCCTTTGGCTTGTTCTAACCGAGCTTTTAACCCTTTCACCAGAATCCGGTTTGTTACTTCCGTTTGTCCGTTTGCTTGGGGATGGGAGACCGAAGTGAACCGCTGTTGAATGTTCAGCTCTTGGCACCAATTCTTGAACGTCTTGTCGGTGAACTGAGTCCCATTATCCGAGATGAGGATGTGGGGTATGCCAAATCGGCACACTATGTTCTTCCAGACGAAGTCCAATGCCTTTGAGCTCGTTATCGTAGCTAATGGTTCAGCCTCCACCCACTTCGTGAAGTAGTCCACGGCAACGATAAGGAATTTCATTTGCCGAGGAGCTTGAGGAAGTGGTCCCACTATGTCTATGCCCCATTGCATGAAAGGCCAAGGGCTTTGCATAGTGTATAGATCGGTCTGCGGCATCCTTGGGACATTTGCATGAATTTGGCACTTCGTACACTTCTTGACGAGCTGCACTGCCTCTTGTACCATGGTTGGCCAATAATATCCCCATCTCAGAACTTTTTTAGCTAAAGCTCTGGCTCCGATGTGGCTACCGCACGATCCTTCATGAACTTCTCTGAGGATGTAGTCCGTCTCTTCTGGTCCTACGCACCGCAATAACGGCTGGAGGTAAGACTTTCTAAAGAGGACTCCTTCATGAAGTTCGTACCGAAGTGCTCGGCACGTGATCTTCCGAGCTTCTCTCTTATCCTCGGGCAATTGTCCTTGATCCAGATACTGCAAGATCGGCGTCATCCAGTTCGGCGAGCTGGATACTGAATGTACCTCGGCTTCATCAATGCTTCGATGCATTAATTCTTCCGCCTTTGAGCTCGGATCTGAGGCCAACTTACTTAAGGTATCTGCTCGGCTATTTTCCGCTCTGGGAATGCGGATTATCCGAAAATAGGAGAAACTTCGGCTGATGCTTTGCGCTTTGTCCAAATACTTCTTCATTCTCTCGTCACGAGCTTCACTTGTACCCAACATGTGATTTACTATGACTTGTGAATCACAATGGACTTTGAGAGATTTGACGAGCAGACTTTGCGCTAACTGGAGTCCGGCCAGGAGGGCTTCGTACTCGGCTTCATTATTAGTAGTGGGGAATAGGAACCGAAGTGAGTAGGTTACCTCGTGTCCGTCGGGAGCGACAAGTAAAATACCAGCTCCACTTCCCATCTTGTTTGAAGCTCCATCTACGAATCCGCTCCAGCAGTCCGGCGGCTCTACTTCGGATTCCAAGGGCTGTGCTAGTTCGGCATTGGCAGAATTCTTCTGTTCGGCAATAACAGGAATTGCTTGATCGAACTTTGCTTCTGCAAGAAAATCTGCCAAGGCTTGTCCCTTGATGGCTTTCCGAGGTAGATATTCAATTGTGTGCTCTCCCAACTCTATAGCCCACTTGGCGATTCTGCCTGATGCTTCTGGTTTGGTCAACACTTGCCGAAGTGGCAGATCAGTTAAGACGCATACCTTGTGAGCATAGAAGTATGGCCGCAGTCTCCTTGCTGCATTTACTAATGCCAGAGCAATCTTTTCCAGAGGTTGATACCTGGTTTCTGGACCTCTTAATGCTCGGCTTGTAAAATAGATGGGAAGCTGCTTTAGGCCTTCTTCTCGTACAAGCACCGCGCTGATGGTTTGATCCGATGCCGCTAAGTATAAGAATATTACTTCAGCTTCGGTTGGAGCAGAGAGAATAGGAAGCTCGGCTAGATAACTTTTGAGCTCGTCAAAGGCCTTTTTCTGCTCGGCTCCCCACTCGAACTTTGGTGCCTTTTTCAACATCTTGAAGAACGGCAGTTGCTTTTCGGCTGCTTGGGAAAGGAATCGATTCAGTGCGGCTAGACATCCGGTTAGCCTTTGCACGTCATGTATGGACTTCGGCATTGCCATGTTCTGAACGACTTGAACTTTTGAGGGGTTTGCCTTGAGTCCGTCCTTTGAAACCCAACAACCCAGAAACTTTCCCGAATCTACCAAAAAGGTACACTTTTGGGGATTAAGTTTGAGGTTGGCTTTCTTGAGCACGTTGAGAGTGGACTTGAGGTTGTGCTCGTACTCCGAAGTGCTTTTGCTTTTGACGACTATATCGTCAACATACACTTCGACCTCCTTTCCAATCAGGTGCCGAAAAAGCTTGTCTACCATCCTTTGATAAGTGGCTCCGGCATTCTTTAAACCGAATGGCATCTTTTTATAAGCGAAAATGCCGAAATCAGTAATGAAGGCCGTTTTTGAAGCGTCAATCTCATCCATTAAAACTTGATGGTATCCTTTGTACAGATCAAGAAAACAAAAAATTTCAAAGCCTATCAAAGCTTCTACTTTTTTATCTATGTTCGGAAGGGGATAGCAATCTTTGGGACAGTGCTTATTTAGATCGGTGAAATCTATGCACATCCGCCATCCTCCTTCCTTTTTCTTGATCATGACAGGATTGGCCACCCACGAAGGATACTTCACTTCGAATAACACATCCGCCTTCAATAATTGACGGACTTCGTCATGGATGACTTGACTTCGTTCTGCCGCAAAGAGTCTTTGCTTCTGTTTTATCGGCCGGACCGAAGGATCAATATTTAACCGATGAGTGATTACCTCGGGGGGCACTCCGGTCATGTCCAACGGAGACCATGCAAAGACGTCTTTATACTCTTTGAGGAGCTGGATGGTTTTTTCCCGAAGTAGAGGCGTTCCCGCGAAGCCGATCTTAACCGTTCTGGATGGATCGTCTTCGTACAGCTGAACTGTCATCGAATTCGGCTCCGGTATGACTTCGGTCATTGCCTCTGACTCCGGCTGCTGTGATTGCTATGCTTGGTGGTGCCGATCTGACTGCTCGGCACTTCTAAGCGCAATTTGCAGACATTCCTTTGCTCTCTTTTGGTCACCTCGGATGACCGCTATCCCTCCTTTAGTAGGGATCTTGATGGTGAGGTGATAAGTGGAGCAAATGGCCCGAACTGTGTTGAGCCAGTCTCTTCCCAGGATGACGTTGTACGGGGACCGAGCTTTCACCACGAAAAACTCAATCATCGTACTGGAGCTAGTAGGCGCTTTCCCCACCGTGATCGGAAGGCTGATAATACCTTCAGGGCGGGTGTCCTCCTGGGCGAAGCTCTTCAGGGGAAGCGGAGCCGGACTGAGCCGAGCTGGGTCCACTTCTAGTTTGTCGAAGCACTCTTTAAAAAGAATGCTGACTGACGCTCCTGTATCCACAAACACCCTGTGGATCAGTTTGTTTGCCACTCCGGCTTGGATGACAATGGCGTCTTGGTGAGGAGAGATGGCCGGGACGGGATCAGCATCCGAGAACGTAATCACTTCGTCCTGCTTCAGCCTTTTATGCGTTGGCTCCTCTCGATTGGAGCCTCTGCGCTCTGACTTCAGGGACGACTTGGTCTTCCCGGCAGGGAGAGCGTCAATAGTCTGGATTACTCCATCATATTGCGGCTCGTCATCGTCTTCGGGATCCGGCTGCCTTTTCGGATCCTGAGGAGCGCAGTTCGCACCTCTCTGCTTCTTATTCTTCTTTGACTGCTTGCTTTGGTATTTTTTCAATGTCCCTGCCTTCACAAGAACATCGATACCTGCAGCCAAGTTTCTGCACTCCTCGGTATCGTGACCGTGGTCTTGATGGTAGGAGCAGTAGTTATCTTGGGGTCGGCGCGCGGCTGATTTCGTCATCCGCTTTGGCTTTTCGAACAGGTCAGAGTGCAGTTCGAAAATTTCCGCTCTCGGCTTGTTCAGCGGTACGAACTGAGCGGGCGGCTTCTCGGGATTGAGACGGGGTCCCAATCTGTCTTGCACCGGAGCCCTTTGAATTCTTTCAAATGGAGTCCGGCGAGGATGCCCCTGATCGCTATGATCGGGCTTCCTTCTGTCTCCTCGGGACGATGAGCTGTCTAACGACCGTTTGCGACGGTCTGCCTCATCGGCCCGGGAGTACTGGTCCGCAATGTCCCACATTTCCTGAGCTGTCTGCGGACCGCACTCAACGAGCTTCCTGTAGAGAGCTCCGGGCAGGATTCCATTTTGGAATGCCGAGATGACAAGCAGATCGTTGAGATCGTCTACTTGCAGGCATTCCTTGTGGAATCTTGTCATAAAGTCGCTGATTTTTTCGTCGCGACCTTGACGAATGGAAAGCAGCTGAGCCGAAGTGATTCGGACTTCCGCTTTCTGAAAGAACCTCCTATGGAATGCATCCATTAGATCTCGGTAAGATCTAATGCTGCCTTGGGGGAGGCTATCGAACCACCTTCTTGCGTTCCCGATGAGCAGCTCGGGAAACAGCTTGCACATGTGGACCTCGTTGAGACCCTGGTTCGCCATGTTATATTGATAGCGTCCCAAGAAATCATGTGGATCCACGAGTCCGTCATAGGTTATCGACGGAGTTCGGTAGTTCTGTGGTAGGGGAGTTCGGGTAATATCGTCCGAGAACGGAGTCCTCAATGCTCCGTACATGGCGAACCCGACATTTCTTCGGTATGGAGGAGATGGAGTTCTCCTGTGATTCCGGTACCGAGGATTCTTTCTCCTGGAAGACATGACACTACTGCGGTAGTGACTGTCTCGTATGGAGGGAGAGGGAGAATCCGCCGTTTTCGTCTCCGGCTGCTTTTGGCTTTTTTGCAGGAAGGTTAAGAATTCCTCCTGCTTTTCAGCCAAAAACAGCTTGACAGCCTCGTTCAAATCGGGCTGCTGGGAAGACTCGGTGTGACGGCTTTTTGAGCGGCTAGTTCCTTCACCGTGAGAACAGGAGGTAGTCTCCCGAGGCTGTTTCCCAGAGCTGCGGGCTGGACTAGCTTCCTCCTGGTTATCGCGAACGGTGTTACGGGTGTTACGTGATCTGGTACGCATTTTTGGGGTGGAAAAGGGTCAAAAATTCGTTTTATCACAAATTTTGTTCTCTGTTTCCCACAGACGGCGCCAGTGATGGATCCGCGAATTTCTGATGTTAGTAAATGCTGGTAGAGAATAAAGACTACGACACAATGAATTTACGTGGTTCGATTTACTGAAGTAAATCTACGTCCACGGGAAGAAGGGAGGGCAAGATTGTATTGCTTGATCTGGGATTACCGCTTACAACACAGACTTGCTATATGATATTTTATCTCTAGAGAGCTTAACCCTTGTCTATCAGATCTAAGTTCTATTTATATATTGAACTAAGATCGTGGCTTGCATCACCACCCTAAGTCGTGGATGTCGTGTAGGTCATGGCCTAAGATCGTGGATGTAGCGTAGGTCATGGCCTACGATCGTGGCCTGAGTTGACACCACGTGGCAGTGGGTGTGTTGGAAGTTGTGGAAATCCTGTATGGGTCCACTAACTCCTTGTTCGGTCGAATACTGAGACCGAACTGCTTTGGTTGCCGATCTGAGAGTAGAGCTTGATGCCGACCTGAGAGCAGAGCTTGATTGGTTGGCTTTTACCGAGCTGTAGGCTGAGGCCGAACTCTTTGGTAATGCCGAACTCATACTCTTCCTTGGGCTTTGGGCTGATGGGCCGTCGTTGTTGTTGGGCTTGTTTAGTACGCACCCCATCAGTTTCTATTTTGTCAAGAGAGATATAGAAAGAAAAGTGTGTTAGTGGAAATGGGCTCACCTCATTAGAGAGAAAGAAATTTCCTAAAAGTGAACGTTTCTATTTTTAAGAGACAATCAATGAAGAATGAATTTTTATTTTTAGGGGACAGGAAGCACTACAAAAAAAACGTTGATTTGCAAGCACCAAAGTGCTTGCAAATAAGCATTTATGCTCGCAAAAACTTCATTTTGCAAGCACTTTGCGAGTAGAAAGGGTGCTAGCCTTTTCGCTTGTCACAAAATTTGCGAGAACAATAGCAAGCACATACTGAAAAATTGCAAGCACATTGACTGGTGCTCGCAAAATGGCTTGCAAAATCTAGTGGCCGTTGCAAGAATTTTTTGCTCGCAATACTTCCTCAATGTTGTCGCAAATTCATCTTCGGCGAGCATTCTTGCGCTCGCAAAATAATTCCATTTTCTGATTTTGCAAGCACCGTGGTCCTCGCTGTTCAGCATTTATTTTAAAATACTTTCTACTAAATATTTGTAATTTTTTTAAAAATTAATATTAGGATTTATATTTTCAAAGCATAGTATGAAATAATTCAATTGAATGACGAAAATTCAAATTTTACATAGATACAAAATATTGTTTCACACTTCAATTAAATCAAATCATAAATTAAGTTCTAATACTACTAGTTTCCACAATTTAGTTCAAATACTACTAGCCACTTCTAGACTTGCTTGAACTTGCTTGAACTTGCTTGAACTTGCTGACTGAGGACTTTTACTAGCTCCCGCAATTCTTCGATCTCTTGATGCAAAGGCTGTACTCGTCGCTCGAAAAACTCATCAACCTGATCAGTGCTGAGGCATGACGAGCCGGAAGATGCAGAGCCCTCAGCTGAGCTGGTAGCAAATGGAAAATACAAGCTTGTCGCTTGCCCAACTCCAGGAACCTGTTTCCTTTTCTTAACCCTCCCAAAAAGCTCGAGAAAGATTGCATCGTAATCTGGATCTTCCCCTTCAGCACGCAACTCTTTAGCCCTTGCCAAAACCCTCTCCTTCAAACAAACAAACAAACATTAAATTTAGCAGTGAGCTGATGCAAGAAATTATGTTGGCCACATAATGGTTCATCATTCATTGGAGGAGGAGATTGGAGGAGAGATTATAAGGAGTATTAAACAATAATGGTTCATCATTCATTTATGTGGCTGGCAGTAGACTATTATGATTCCAAGTTCTGACTTATTAATTAACAGAACTTAGCAAGCAATTAGCAAAAGTTACAGAAGCATGCTACTCACTCTTCTGAAAACAGAACTTACAGAACTTACTCTTCTGAAACTAAAACTTATTCTGCATTGATCAACCAAATATAGCTACAAATAAATGACACTCAACTATAGATTTGTTCCAAATGCATTTGAAATAATTCTCCCTAGTTGCCGGCAGTACCTTTCTTTATAAATCCAGCAAGAAGTAGTATGCTTATCCAATTGGAACAGCAATGAGCAAGCCAAATATAACCCTATAGACTCATTAACTAAAATCTGCATCAGAACTTCGAATGTTGATTAATAATTAAACAAGTATTTTTTCCAAGGCAATTAGCATATAACACCCAACCATGTTGAAATTTAGATATGCTGAAATGAACTTAGATACCAAGCTGCAACATTCACATAGTTCTCATATTGGGGTAGCATTAATGACAAGAAATAGTGATACACAAACAAGAGAATTGAAAAATAAACAGAGTCTGAAAAAACTTGTACAATGTCTCAAGCTTAGATGACTTCTCCTCAGTCGACTTTATTGTGCATAACATCCAAAGAGAGTTGCTCAAACCAACAAGCTATAAGACCACTTCTCCTTCACGTTCCATATTTGAATCACACCACTGTTCTGGTAAAAAAGCCACAAGGGACTATGAGGTACTGAGATATTTTTTTTGTGCTTAAATAGAATGAATACTGAGATATCTTATTCTGAGGGATTTACATTAGTAAGGAAGACAAGTTAAGACGAAAGCTGCAAAAGTAACCAATTTTTACAAATATCGGATAACTCGAGCAAATCACCCTAAATCGAATTCCACACGAATCGAAGAACAATAAAATGAAACGACATTAAATGATTTCAAAGAAGATCAATTCCAACATTTAGAAATACATAAAGCAAACATGTTTCTGCATTGAAATTCAGAGTTACATATAGAATCACAAAAACTCACGGATCTGCCGATGAAATCATGGAACTCGCGCTTCAAAATCAAAAAATTAAACAGAACTCCCGATGAAAACACTTGTGGATCTACCAAATCGAAGACGAAACACACCGGAATAGAAAAGCACCTTAGATTTTGGCAGCTATGCGAGATTCATGGCCGAGATTTAGGTTTTTTGTTTAGATTAAGAGAATGGAGAAAAATAAGGGGAAGGAAATGAATGGAGAAAGAGTGGTTGGAGGTAGGCATGCACAATCCGGCCCGGCCCGCCGGTTAACCGCCGGTTCGGGCCCGCCGGTTCATGAACCGGAACCGGGCCCGGAACCGGCGGGTTGAACCGGCTGAAGGGTCGGAGGGTCATAAGGGCCGGTTCAGGTTCGGGCATAACTTGAACCGTGAACCGGCGGTTCAAAACCGGCGGTTCGGCGGTTCGAACCGCCGGTTCAAAGGGTCGAACGGCTAGGGTTCGTAGGGGTTCGTAGGGGTTCAAAGTAGGGATAGGTATGAACCGGCGGTTCGCCGGTTTTGGGCGAAAACCGCCGGTTTTGGAGGAAAACCGCCGGTTTGAACCGGCGGTTCCGACCGGTTTCCGCCGGTTCCGGAAGCTTTTCAGGCGTAGGGGGCTAGGTGAGGTCAGAAACCGGCGGTTTGTGTCGGAAAATCGTGGACCAACCCGCCGGTTTCGTGGAAAAACCGCCGGTTTTGAGGTTGAACCGCCGGTTCAGGTGGTAAACCGGCGGTTCGGCCGAAAATTTGAAAGTTTGAAATTTGAATTTTTTTTTTTTATTTCTTCCAATTTTACTCCTATAAATACCTCACTTCTCCTTCATATTTCCTTACCCCATTCTTGTGTTAACAAGGATTTCATTCTCAATCTCCATTTCTCTATTCTCTCATCATTCTCTCTAATTGCGCAAGTTTAATTCTACACTTTCTACTCACTACTATATTTGTTGTGCTCATAATTTACCACTTCTTTTATACTTCATACATATTTTATTCCAAGTCCATATTACTTTTCATTTATCAATATATTCAATATGTCTTCTTCTCGTGGTGGATCGGGACGTGGTGATCGGGGCAAGGGAATAGCCCAAGATCAAAGCACTACGCGTCCCTCAAAATCTCGACGACCTAGTCGTCGAGATGTTATGGACGAGGTTTCCCGATTGGCAGCCGAACGCATGCAAGTAAGTAATGAAAAATTTGTTTTCCAATTCACATGCACAAAATTTCATTAATTTTTTTTTGCGTTCATACTTTTAACTTCTACGTACATAATATTTGTAGATGGAAGAAGATCATAGGACCGCCATGCTACTTGCTGAAATGCAACAAGGCGGGGGTAGGGGAGATGAGGAGTTCGACGTTACTATATCGTCGGACTCGGACAACAACGAGGATAGATCGCATTCTCGTATTCCTTCTAGCACCGGCGGAAATGAGGAGATGCCTCCCCCTGCACCCACTAACACGGCAAAACCTTTGAAATCGGACATTTTTATCAAACACTACAAGAAGGTGGCGGTGGTGATTCCAAGTCCTCACGATCCGAACTCTCAAGAAGAGACTTCGGACTTTCATGTTTATTGCAACTATTGCGATAAAGTGTACAAATGGTCCGCCGGTGGTGGATATGGCACCCTTCGTCGCCATTTAGTGGCAAAGCATCCGGTAGAATGCGGCACTGCCTCTACCCAAAGCCAACTAAACTTCCAACCCGCCGGCGCCGGCTCGGGTTCGTCAGGTGCGCCTCTATTTAAATATGATAAAAAGAATTTTGATGATACAATGACTAGATGGGCGGCTATGAAGCATATGCCCTTTAATGTTTTTGATGACAAAAGTTTTGAGGTTACTATGCAAAGTGGGTTGAATGTAGCAATCAAAAGAATAGGTCGAATGACCGTGCAACGATCTACCGTTCGGCAGTGCTTGGAGAAAAAGGTAGAATTATCACGTTATTTAGTTAACATGGGCCACAGGGTGAACATTTGCTCAGATGTTTGGACGGATTGTTTTAACCGTCATTCATACATGGGTATTACGGTTCACTTTGTGGACAACAGTTGGACTTTGAACAAGCGTTTAATTGGTTTTAGAGAATTTGAAAGTCCACACACTGCACCAGAAATTGCTTCTTTGATTATACAAGTGTTGAATGAGTTTCAGCTATGCAACAAGATATTTTCTATTGGTTTTGATAATGCAACTGCCAACACCGCAAGTATTGCCGATTTGATTGCGGCTTGTACACCGGTAATTGGAGGTAAGTATTTTCATCAAAGATGCATTTGCCATATTTTAAATTTATGTGTACAGGATGCCCTTGAATTATGGCAAAAGCATGTCTCTCCTATTAGAAATGCAGTTAGATTAATCCATCAAAAGCCAGCTATTGGCAAAGCATGGAAGAAATATTGCCATCAAAAGAATGTCAGGTACACGAATTTTACTATGGATGTGTCTCATAGATGGAATTCGACATATGATTGTCTGAATTCTACCTTGACACATAAAGATGCTTTATGTGATTTTTATAGAACTAACCCCTACCGTGATTTATATCTTTCGCATAGTTGTTGGGATAACAGTTTGGCTTTATTTAAATTGTTCAAATATTTCAAAAATGCTACTGTTGAATTGTCGGGTGTTTATTATTGCACTGTTGTTCGTGTTTTGGAGCATTGCATGTACATATCCCTTGGTTTTAAAACTTCAATGAAAAATGCTTCCTCTTCTCCCGAGTTAATGTGCGTTTTGTATTATATGATTGAAAAATGGCTCAAGTATTTCAGTGAGATTCCTAACGTGTTTTTGATTGCAAAGGTATTGGATCCAAAATGGAAATTAGCAGGTACCTCTAGAATTTTAGATTTTTATTATAACAATTTGAGTTCAATTGATCTTGGTCCCCTTCAAGCAATCCAATCCGATACCAGTGACGAATTTGGAGTCGACCTCTCAGAAACCTTTCAAATAAACCTCCCGGACCGGTCAGTTGTGCAACAAAACCTCGAGTATAACTTGCGCTCTCTCTACACCGAATATGAAACCAAGTATAACACCACTCACCAAGTCAGAAGACCCCCTCCTCCACAACATAACTATGGCTTTGCATTTCAAGCCGATTATGATGACCCCGACGCGCAATCCCAACTAGCCGACCTATACAACTACAGCACCGGCGGAAGGTCCTCAGGTATGGTCAGTGAATTAGATTTATATTTTGAATCACTCTTTTCCTTTGGTGATGAAGGTCCTACTCCTCCCGCCCAAATCGACGTCCTCGATTGGTGGGGAACCCACGAGAAAGATTTTCCCATCCTTGCTTCAATGGCCAAGGAGATTTTTTCTGTTCCGGCTTCCACCGTCGCCGTCGAGTCCGCTTTTAGTGTTGGCTCGCGCGTTTTGGATGAATCAAGAAGTAAGCTCTCGGCGAAAAATATGGAAGCCGTGATGTTACTTGATGATTGGGCCAAAGCTGACGTCCGAGAACAAGAAAATGATTGGAATGATCGTCAAGAGGGATCACAAGATGAATTCACCGGGGATGAAGATTAGGCCAACCGTCAACCGCCGCCGGCCAAACCAAATAGGTAAGTAAGGTAAGAGAACTACGTGGACTTTGATTCCCTAATGCAAATGAGCAATTGGGATACGTAGGCACCTCAACTTAAATTTTTAATTTAAGTTGAGCTCAAGTCCTTTTTCTTTTATTTCTTTTTTTTTCCCATTAATTCCTACTTTAAAAATATGCAAATACAATTACATAATTGTATTTGTATATACTCTAGTCGATGAAGTATATTTCTCTATACGGCTAAATGAGGGAAACTTTTGACAATTCTACTATAATTGTTGATTGTTAGACGAAACTCAACATTTAAAGTTGAATTGCTAAAGGTGTCCTTAATTTAGTTATGTAGAAAGATCTTCTTCGCCGGTTAAGAGTATATATATAATACACTTATACGTTTAAGAACTTCAACGTCGTTTCTTGTCATTTGTAATTAGTTCTTCACTAGTAGTCTCATTTGTATTTAAATTTTGTTTAAGAATTCAAGACCGCCATATGTTTTCAATTTGTAATTGTTGTAACTTGTAACGTGTAATTTGTAAACATGCAATTTCAATAAAATTGCAACTTTAGACGTATTTTTTTCAATTTTATTTACTCACATTGCATACAAAAGCAAACTTGAAAAGTGTAATGTAATTTGATTAAAATTGAAAAGTTGAAAAATGCAAAAAAAAAAAATCGTCAACCCGCCGGTTCGGGCCCGGAACCGGCGGTTCGAGCCGAAAACCGGCGGTTTTGAACCGGCGCGTAACCCGCCGGTTTTTTGAACCTGAACCGGAACCGCCGGGAGCTAGGCGGGCCGGTTCAGGTTCGCGGATTTTCCGACCCTTGACCCGCCGGTTCGGGCCCGGAACCGGCGGGTTCCGACCCTTGTGCAAGCCTAGTTGGAGGGTTTTGTGTAGTGGGAGGATTTTGTTTTGTGTAGATCTAATATTTGCGAGCACCAAAAATTGTGCTAGCAAAACAGAGAGCACAATTTATTGTTGCTAGCAAAACAACGACCAATACTTTTGCTAGCACTATGTGCTCGCAAATTAGCAAGCATAATTAATTTGCTCGAAGTAGTTGTTGCAAAATTATTTGCAACCATCTATTTTGCATTTTGGTCGCTTTTTTGGTCGAAATTCTTCCAGAAATTGCAAGCACAACATATGCTTGAAAATATGTGCTTGCACACAAGCATTTTTTTTGTAGTGAAGTATTAATTTTCTGTAGAGCCGCTGTGTTGTCTTCCTCGAGAATAAGTTTTAGTGTCACGACCGCATTTTCTAAGGATAGAAAACACGGTTGATCGCGACTAGGGGAGGATTAAAGAAGCGGGGAAGAAAGGGGAAAACAACACAAATCGACCATAGCTCGAAACAAACGGGAATAGCTCGAATTAAAATCAGAGTTTTGAACAAAATAGACTTGAGTCTTTTAAGATGCACAACGGAAGCAAATGAACGCGGTTCCATGTATGAAGACATGAACCTCCGAGAGTCAAAATCTGACTGAATTAAATGTCTTGTCTCAATAGCACTTCCTCCACCACTTCGCTGCTCGACCTGCACATTTAGAAATATATGCAGGGCTGAGTACAAAAAGTACTCAGTGAACACATTGCCGAAAATTACACATATACATTTGAAAATATTGTCAAGCCATCATCACAGTAACACTCGGGGGTTTATCGAAAAGGCCCGAGCTTACGAAAAATATTCACATTGGACTGCAGCCCCTTTTTCCAGTACTTAGCCATATCTGCTCACATTGTGCCGTCGAGATGGTGTTCTCGCCCGGTCACCTTCTCTGCCCATCATGTCAGAGGATTCCATGTGCCGGGAAGGTGGCCACCTTCCTCGGTCACCTTCTCTGTCGTTCACGGTCAGAGGTTCCCAGTAGGGACACCACCCTACCAGGACTCAAAATCGAATCGATTCACATATATCATCATTCATAAGTCACTTGGCCTTAGCCAAACAGATAGGCATCATACACAAAACATTTATGGCAAGACAACATTTTTAAAAAAAATCACGAACATGTGTTCGTGTTTTCATAAAATACGATTTGTATTTTTTAGTATAAGAAAGCTCACCTCGACTGCTTAAAACTCCTTAACTTGAATTTTCCTGACTCCACCCTTAACTCACGGAGATAGCTTTTTGAAAACAAACAACGTACTAATAAGACTCGAGAAATTCACATACTTATAGGAATGCATGCCCCTACTTTATTTCATTTATCATTTGTTCACCGTTAGAAAATTTTAGAAACTTGCATATTAATTTAATTGGGAAAATTAATTAATAGCACTTCTTTATTAAACTTAATTATTTATGTGACTTGAGAACGTCGTCTCCCTCTTTCTTTCCATTTCCTTAGCGGCTGCCCGAGGCGTCGCGGAGCGTGCCGGTCGGCCTTTAGCATCTCCAACTTTAACATCTTCCATCTTTGGAAATTTAATACTTTATTCGGGAATTATTTAAATGAGTTCCAACTCATCCCTTAAATAAATTCCAACATATTCAATTCCAAGCTCTACAAAATAAATCTCGGCCCAACTATTAAAACGAAGCAGCCCACTTCCCTTGATTAATTAAATGGGACTTAGTCCAAATCCCCTTTGAATTCACTTGGCCCAACAAATAAAAAAAAATTAAGGCAGCCCACTTCACTTATTTAATTTACTAAGGCCCAAACCAAACAATTAAAGTGGTCCAACCTTTAATTAATTTAATGGTCCAACTAATTAAATGAAAAAAAAAGCATAAAGCCTATCCTCCTCCACTCAACCATCGGTTCTCATCTCATCTCTCTCTCTTTCCTCAAAATCCCCAATTCACTCACTTTTCCAAATTAGGGATTCATAGATTGAGAAGAAGCAGTTGCAGTTCCTCCTTCCACCTCGTCTCTCTCTCTTCTCTTTTCTCCCTCGTCGCCGTACCGCCGCCACCACCGCTGCGGATCCACTCCCGCCGCGGATCTGCCTCAGTCGCCGTCGCCGAGGGCCTCCCCAGCCTCCTTGGATCCCGCTATCACCTCGTGCAGCTCCTCCCGCCGCCGTGCGCGTCGCTGCCGCCGTCCCTCCTGCCGGCGCCACTTGCCTCCGTCGGCTCATCTGCTGCGGCCGCCTCAGCCCCCCTCTCTCCCGAATCTGCCGCCGCCGCTTCTTCTCCACGCCTCGCGCTGCAGGAGCAGCTCCCCAAAGCCACCACAGTCGCCACCTCCTCGCCGGATTCCCGAAAGGTAAGGATTGATTTATTGTTCTTCCCCTTTCTTTCAAATTTCTAAGAATTTATAATCTTAGATCTAAAGTTTTGGAATTTAATTTGTGAAGGTTGTGAAATTAGTGACGTATTGGGGTGTGGGGCTGTCCTCGTCGTCTCCGGGCTGCCAAAGACCCATCGCCGGAAATCCGGCAGATTCTTATTCGAGAGATAAGTTTTCTTTTGTTTTCATTCTCTCTAGTTAATTTAAGTGGTAGGATTTTAGTTGTTGTATTTACTGAATTTGACGAATTTGGATATTATGGATCATGTCTACTTCTTGATATTGTTGGTGTCACTTATGCAAATTCTAGATTAAGATGTATGCATGATTCGTATGTGTAAAGAGAAGGGGTTCTTGGAGTTTACCTTTTGATGGTGAAAAAAAGTGTGGCTGGATTAAGGACTTAAGATGGAGTTTATCTGCAACTCTCCTTCTGTTCCATGTGGAATTTTTTTTTTTTGAAAGTTTGATTCTTACGTGGCTGGGTGAAAAAAAATTGTAGGTATATATACATGTGTATATAAAAAAAAACAGCATGAGACGTTGGCAACAAGTTTGTTGGCAGCAAGTTGCCAACATTCTTCCCCCTTAATCATTCTCATTTTGTCAGAACATTTAATGCACTCTCTCCTAACATTTAATGTTGTAGTAAATGAGATGTCACAATATCCATGACATATCTATCTTAAATAAATAATGTGTCACAATATCTATCTGATTTATTGCATTAGATTATTCATTTGGAAAGAAAACTTTATTTGTTTATTTGTTTGATTTGGTGCAGGAAAATCCAATTCCAGTTCGGAGCTACTCTTGTTGATGTACCCGATTTTCTTTAGAACTAAAGATGTATTAATTTAAATTTTTGTTGGACTTTTATCTGATGTATCAGACATTAAAATATTGATCATGAGACTTTATTTATTTATTTAAATTTATTATATTCATATAGGTGTAATATATATATTTAAGCATTCTATTTACTTGCCTAACGTCAAAACAAACAACGACAATATATCGTAGCTCAGATTTAAATTGCATAAAAGTCACTTATATAAATAATCAAGCTGATAATATAGTTTATAATAATATCGGTTTAGCGGGTCGTTACATTTAGGCCCTCAGCCATTCCTACATCTGACCATAATTCCAAAATTACAAAAACATTACATATGCACAAAAAAATTTCAACATATAGTTGAAAATCAAGCAAATGGTCTAAGATATCCACATATCAAAAATCTCTATAGATTAAAACAAAACATGGCAATATAGCCTTTGGATTAAAAACATACAATTCATCCAAATTCGAATAAGCCCCAACGGCTCCGGCAACGGAGTCATAGTCCTCCACATTCGCCCCCGGGTTCTTATTTACCAGGCCGGCGATCACCCTACAAACCAGCATCGCCCTCCTCCCCTCGTCCGCCGCCACCCTACAACTAGCCGCCACCCTACAACTATCGCGGGGACTGCTTCTTCAGCCAGCTTGATTGTAATATGATCTCCACTATGTTTTTGCTTGTATCTTCAGCTCCCAATTCACGCACTGATTAAGTAGAAATGATAAATAATATAAGGGATTTAATTGTTACATAAGATCATTAATTAATTACTACTGTTTTTTTATTGAAAATGATAAAAAAAATACCCTTTTTTAACTAGCTATAATGTGGTTGCATACTTTTATTATTTTTAATTTTCATATAACAAAATTAAATCACATATGCTAAATTAAATTAAAATATATATTAAAAATAGTTTTTTCTGTAATTTTGTGATACTCTTGAAAACACTAAAAAAAAGGAGGTGTTTTGCAAGCACCAAAATGCTTGCAAATAACCAAATATGCTTGCAAATCCCATCAAACACGCACACTTGCATATATAGAAACATTAATGGACTTTTGGGAAGAGCAAAATGGATGAGAAATTGTGCAATAATGAGCCTATCTTCGAAGACCAGTAGGAAACAATAACCCAATCAAAATTCTATTTTATTTTACTAAGAATATAATGTATATGTGCATTATAGGTGAAGGAATTCTAGCACAATTTAAACTACGTAGTACTATATATTACAAAAAATGATTAAAAAAATACTAAAAGTAAGTAGTTATGGAAGAAAGGACCAAATTTAAATACTAGGAATTTTGGGAGGAATTACTATATATCAAGCTCAACATCCTAACCAAGAAAAAATTTAAATACATATAAAAAGGTGAATAATGGAACATTACCAGCATGTCTAACAGCTTGATGAAGCTCCAAATTCTCAGCCTTCATGAAAACCTGGCCTCATTGTGGGCAAGAACATATGGTGTTCTTCAACAAAGGATCTCTTGTCATGCCAAGAACAGGATCCACCATCATCCTGCACTCGTAGCAGCAGGAGAGCTTCCTAAACGGCATGCTTTTGAAGGGGGAGGCCAAGGGGGCCATCGCGAAGAAAGAAGAGGACGAGGAAGAAGACGAGTTTGCGCCATTAGTTTTCATTGATCTAGTTTTAGTAGTGGAGGCATCACTGCTCTCAGAGGATGTGAGGGAAAGACTCCTATCCTATGTCGTAATTTGGCTGAAACTTGAAACTTTAAACAAAAGGTACTTAGAATATCTAGAACTAAGAGCATTGTTGAAAATCAAGAAACGCACTAAATACTTCATATTTAATGATACTTTGAATTAGATAGCTGGTTTGATTCATTATACCTCAAAATCATATTAAAGCACTATTATTACATGAATATAATCTTCTACTTTTTTATTAGCTCAATATATTTGATTCCACGTTCTTCGATACTAGTATACAACAGAATATGAGGAATGGATTGGGTACTTAATTATTACAAATTTAGATGACTTCAATTTAGAGATGTTCTGGTGTAAAAGTAGTTTATAGATAGAGTTATCTTCTTAAGTTTTTCTTATTAAATTGATTACAATGCATAAATCTACTATATATCATGTTTTTTTTGGGTCGCTAGATATGGCTATTGATTAAAAATGTCCTATAAAAAAAGTACACACAAATTAGTTCATTTTCATTTATATACGCGATTATGCACAACACATTACTCTTAACATAACAACCTATTTACCAATTTCTACCCCATAGTCCTCCATTTTCTACATTCACAATACATTTTTTTTAATTATTATTAAGGTGAGATCTTTTCTCCACTAACAATACTCCAACAACTTCTACTACCCCTAGCGCAAACCTTAAGCTATGTTTCAAATTGTGGTGAAATGAAGGAACAATGGTATTGAATTCTGTATTATAAAGATTTTGGAGAAGGAAGAAAGGAAAGGAAATAATAGTTGCACTCTCATAAGTTTTTTTTATTAGTTAAGATTTTGACAATTGCACTTCCCAAGACAATTATCATTATCAAGGACTAACAAAACTCGGACTCATTGCAGCAAAAAGGCGATTCCGTCGCCTTGGCGGCCCCCACACTCCGGCTCGACATCATGTGAGGGGGTTCAATCAGGGTACGCAGTAGCCTGTTAAGGGGAGCCTTAACCCACTGGCTGCCAGAAGCTCATCTCCCAAGGCCTCACACTTGTGTCTGAGAGATGGAAGCAACTACACGACAGCAGTGGGATTCGAACCCAGGCTCATTGCAGCAAGATCTTCAGCAAAACAAACAAGGAGTATTTTCATAAATCAACTAGCTGTTTTTAAAAGAAAAAGGTAATAAAAAATGATTCCTCATCTATCTCATGACCGGGATGAAGCAAGCTGACTAACAAGAACTCATTTGAAATTTCTCAACAAGCACAAAATCATTCTAATCACATATCATGTTTCTACAATTCTACATCCCCTTAGATCTTAACATCCACAAATATATATATATATATATATATATATATATATATATATATATATATAACCCTAAACACTGCCGCACAAGGACACACATTCGACTAAAGGCAACAATCAAACCTCATCTTCATGAAGCAGCATATTCGGGATCCCTTTGTTGACAGGGAACTTCCGGCCAGTCTCAGGGCAAACCAGCGCGCCCTCCTCAAGGTGGAGCTCGAGGAGGGCGTGGTGGAACCTGCGCAGAAACTCATCCGAGTCGAGCATGGAGGGCTCAACATTGTCGGGTAGCTCAGTATACCCCAACGTCTTCGCAGCCTCCACGAGCGCCTTCCACTCCACCTTGGCAAACATGTTCCGCAGGAAGTCCGCATTCATCTCCACCTCCTTCTCCTCCGTTTTCTCCACCTCAATCCCAAGGGGGAATCCGCTCGTCAAGCCTTTGATGTTCGATGATAACATATTATGAGTCAGGAGCCTCATTCTTTGCTGGTTTTCGGGCTTCACTCACTCAACAACACCTAATTCCAAACTTCAACTATCACTTCTACTAATTCTAACAATTCTTCAGCAATACAAATCATCAAATTATAGTATTAATTACACAAATTACACAGTTTTTTGCTCATTATTTCTCTTAAAACATAATCAACACACATATAACACACCTATTCCAAAATCCCAACTTTTTTTCAATCAATACAAAAAGCATATCCATGAAGCAGCAGAAACACTCAAATGCCTAATAAAAAGGTAATTGAATCAAAGCATCATCCAATCCACAGCCTCGTAATTTAAACTAAAAAAGGGGGAAATTTCTCAAAATGCTTCACATCCAAAATTGATGCTCCTAAGTAATAGAACTGCCAGCATAAAAGGATTAAAAAGCAAAAACTAAATTGAAAATAGAGGAGGGAAGTACGCACCTGGCGTATTTTAGCACACGGTGAGCTCCAAATGACAGAAAACGCTGAAACTGGCGAAAGACGAAGAGAAGTAGACAACCCCTCTGAATATATTTGATGGCTATTTGGGCCTTGATTCATACTAGCCCAATTTAAGTAGGCCTAAATAGTTTGGGCCTGCGCCGATTTAGAGCTCAACAGCCCAATAAATATATACGAAAATAAAAGGGAAATTAAAATTAAAATAAAACAAAGAAAGCAGAGAGCGCCATTGCGCGATTTCAAAATCCTCCTCTCTCACAGAGAGTGAACAGTTCATTGATGGATGCTTCTCCGTGAATGTGGTTTTCTCGGCAAGTATTCGTGGAGAATCGGAAATGCTCGAGCGATTGATCGATGGAAGGGGAGCCTGAGCCGGAGCAGCGTCGTCCGATTAGCCTCAGCCGCTCGTTCAACGCTACCTCCACCAGCAACTCGACGTCGTCGTCCTCATCCTCGTCGCGGTCCACTCCCGGATTCGTTCGCGATATGCAAGCGGCCTTCAAACGACACCGTCCAGTAGGTATAGTGTGTTGGTGCTAATGTTTGTGGCTAGGGCAATGGTATTTTAAGCATCACTCCTGCTTATCTCGTGTGGCTCGAATTGAATCGGGGAAACACGAATTAAGAGAAATTAGAAATCAAATTGAATTGGGGAAACAAAATTGGGATTATGCATTATGTTAAAAATTATAGCTCAATGAAATTTTCTTTTTCGGAGACACGATCTTTAATGTGTTCTACTTCATTCTTTAACTGCGGATGTTGGTAGTGAAAGCTCTAATGTAGCTTCAAACTAGCTTTATGATTTGCATGCTGCTGTAGGTAGTGATTTATGAAGATTTTTTCTAAAAAATGATCTTTAGTTGATGTCCGGTGGTATTTGGATTAAGTTTCTGGTATACTGCATTGAATTTAGTGTAAGATAAGTTTGTTGGTGTAATATCAGTATAGCTTTGTTAACGATTTGTATTTGATTTCTTTGCATGGATAATCAGCTGTAATGCATAGACCGGTAAGAAATGTGGTTCCTCAGCGAGAGACTCCAAATGAATCAAGTATAAGACCACAATCAATATTGGACTCCAAAAAATGCAAAGGGGATATCCTGCAGAGTCGGAGGATGCAATCACGATGTTCCAATAATGACGATGTTCCAATAACTCCACCTTCAGACGGGGTTACCACAGTAGATGCACATGATGTAAATATGAAGCTTTTCAATACCCAGAGAGACGAACTGACTAGGCCTCAGATCAATGATGCAGTTGCTTCATTGGGACCAGGCCCTGGAAATGCTCTACAAGAAATTCAGAGGAAGGTTCATTTTTCCAGCAATGCCATTGCCACATCTTGTGGTAATTATTGATCCTATTTGTTAAGTAACGCTTCAATGAGATCAAATGGATATAAATTGTCAAGAGTAACTAACTGAAAAATAGTATTTAAATGGATGTCAAGTAGTGTGTGTGATAAAACTAGGGGTTAGTAGCAGTTCACAATTTATAGCAGATACTGCAAATTGTCTATGCAGGGGCCGATGATCAAATGGCCACTGGAACAGGTGATTTGTTGTCTCATTTGGATTCACTTGCATTGACAGAGAAGATGATAGTTATGGATAGTCAAGTGGATACTTCAGCTGCTGCCAATCATGACTGGAGAAATCGTAATCTTCGAGGTATGGAAATGGAAAACAGTCTTAGGTCTGAGGGAGGTATTACTTCTGTGTTGACTGGAAGGACAATGGGTGCTCATGATCAGCTCCACCAGTTTGGAAACTTTTTACAGAATGATTTGAATAATGCCATGACACAGTCTTCAGTGGTTGGATCTTCTTGTGTTACTTCAACGCTAATGAACTCAAGCTCTGCTCCTATGATTAATCCAACAACTTATTGCTCACAATCTCAAGCAGGCGGAGCTCGATTGGGCACTGGTCCAGCTGAAGAAGCTGAAGGGCAAATGAACGTAGTCCAGCCATCATGTTCTTTATCCAAGAGTACTGGTGGAACTGGAGAATCAGCTCCTCAGTCAGCTGTGGCCTCACAAGCTATCTGCTCTGCTCTTGCAACAGCGTCGGAAGTCAATAAATCATCTGATCCATGTAAGGAGTTGCAGACTAGTTTGCCGCATAATCATAGTGTTACTAAAGATTCTTCTCTAGTAGACAACATCAATCCAGTTAAGGGTGAAGTTCCCAATGTAAAATCTCAACTTACACCATCAGACTTACCTCCATCAGATAAGAAACTGGAGAATTCCAAGTCAGAGAAACTAGAAAGTGGTGCCACTGGTAAAGCAACATCAACTTCTCGTAAGAAGGGTTATGATCCTGACTTATTTTTCAAAGTCAATGGGAAGCTCTATCAAAGACTTGGCAAGATAGGTAGTGGTGGAAGTAGTGAGGTCCATAAAGTTATATCATCAGATTGCACAATTTATGCCTTGAAGAAGATAAAACTTAAAGGCCGTGACTATGCCACTGCATTTGGATTCTGCCAAGAAATAGAGTACTTAAACAAACTGAGGGGAAAGAGCCACATTATTCAGCTGGTTGATTATGAGGTACTATCTCTCTCAGATACTAGCTAAGTAGCTATGATTATCTATACTACTCGGAACTTGTAAGCTACAGTATGTAATTAAAATATCAACTACAAATTTACACTTCGGAGCATTTTTGCATGCTGAAAGTAAGATTGATTTAATAACCTTGACTAGTTATGTTCGGTTGTTCTTATGGTTCTCCTTGTTTGGTTTGTTGTAAAAGATAGCTTTAAACTGTATATCTAATTAGATTTAAGTTTTTTAACACAATTTTTCATCTGCTGTCCTGCTTGCTTTGATGATTTCGCCTATTAGCTGTAACAGCTACTCAATCCACTTAGTTAGTTACAAAATATTGATAAATTCATGCATAAAAGTCAAATGCAAAACAAGTGCTGCTGTAGCAAGAATAAGAGCATAACCATTGTTCTTTTCTCTCCCAAATAAGTTTAACTCCGGTGAGGACACAGGTGTGACACCATATTGAATGCAGCAAATTTTTTCCGCTGTATCCTTCAAGTGGTCTGCTGTAAATGTATGGAGCGAGCTTCATATCATGACTGAAGCGGCATTAACTGATCAACAAGTTGACTCACTGTAAATAATAAGCCGAAATAAATCGGTATGCAAAATTAAGTCTACATGAATGCATATGATAATTTGTTTCAGTAAAATGGACTCCTGAGGGTACATGTTTGAGCTGTTGCTAAGATTTCTAATCAAATTGGTGACAAAGTTGATTTGAGAAACATAAAACGCTAATAAAAGGTCCTGTTTTAGACATAAAATGTCCTGCAAGAAGGGAAGCTTTTGCTGACGTTTATGTGTTAAATTGAGAGTACTTGTGAATAGTTTGTGCGTATTCTTTTCTTTTTCGTGCTACTTCTTTATTGTGACCTACTATCACATGTACAACTTACAGACTTATATCTAGTTGTATTTTTTAGGTGACAGATAAAACTTTACTAAGGGAAGTGATGCAAGGTTCAATGAGTAATAAGGAACGCAGGGTTAGAGATGATGGGTTCATATACATGGTACTTGAACATGGAGAAATTGATTTAGCTCACATGCTAGCTCAGAAATGGAAGGAACTGGATGGTTCTAATGCAACCATAGATGAGAACTGGCTCCGATTTTATTGGCAGGTCCGTCACGAAATCCGTTCACTTATTTGCTTCATTTCCTCTATACTTGCTCAAGAAACTGGCCATTGTCAAACATTAGAGCAAGATATAAATATATAAACATCTCAATTTGCATACCATGGTGCAGCAAATACTTCAAGCAGTAAACGCCATTCACGAGGAACGCATCGTGCATTCTGATCTAAAGCCAGCTAATTTTCTTCTGGTGAGAGGTTCCTTGAAACTAATAGATTTTGGGATCGCCAAGGCTATAATGAGTGACACAACTAACATTCAACGGGACTCGCAGGTTTACTTCTGTTATTTTAAAACTTCATATTCACTTGAGATGCTAGTTACCTTCTAAAAGTAGTTTGAGCATTGGTAAAAATATCTTTAAATCCAATATGAACTTTCGAGTCTTCAGTCTGGCTATTATAACAGTTATGCATTAACTTTTGCATTTCGTCTATGCTTCTTCATTTCCTAAGATTATACCACATTGCAGGTCGGGACCCTAAGTTACATGTCTCCTGAAGCATTTATGTGTAATGAGACAGATTCTAATGGAAACACAATAAAATGTGGCCGTTCTTCGGATATCTGGTCCCTGGGTTGTATCCTCTACCAAATGGTCTATGGGCGAACGCCTTTTGCAGAATACAGAACTTTCTGGGCGAAATTCAAAGTCATCACTGACCCAAATCACAAGATCATATACGAACCTCTCCCAAACCCATGGCTTCTGGATCTTATGAAGAAATGTCTTGCATGGAATCGGAATGAGCGTTGGAGGATCCCTCAACTACTCCAACACCCTTTTCTCGTTCCTCCCGTTCCACCTAAATCACCTACCCCTCCTGACCAACTTTGTACATTGCTTCAACTAATTGCTGAATCAACAGCAGACGATCAAAAGGGTGAGCTGCTATGCTCTCAACTCCAGGGCATGCTAACGGATCCAAGAACGTCTGTATCAAGAGACCAGTTGCGTGAGTTTCTGCTCATTCTCAACCGTTTGGTTTGAGCTTCGGGAACAGTTAGCTAGCCCGTGAAGAAACTTACAGGCCGGATTGATGCCTCATTTTCTTCAAAGGATTTAGAGTTGTTTATCTCCGTGACAATTTTTTTTGTTGTTTAGGTTCACATCTGGTCAAGCTTTCAGATTTTTTTTATGCCGATTTAGAGATCACACCATATGTGGAAAGTGTTTCTTTTGTAAAATATAGCTATAGATTTTTGTAAAAAAAATTGTCACCACCACCATCATCATCACAAGTAAGCTATCCTTTCATGTTGTAGTTGCAGCTGCTATCACACATTTTGTTGGATTATGCAAATTTTGTTGAACTTTTTGAACCGAATTGGACTTGGCCAATTTTATCAGTTGATTCTTTGATGTTATCTGCCCTGAGTTGGAATCCCACTAAAAAGAGAAGTCTCTGAGAAACTAAAAATATAGTACTTATATTTGTCCACAAAAATAGTCATGAATTTCCTGTCTATCAAAATTAGTTTCTAGCTATTTATGATAAGTTTCTCTATGTTAAATTTCTATATATCTAATAGATATAATGAACAAGCAAAAGCAGAAGTGAAATAGCATAGTGCCACTCATAAAAATAGAAAAGGGCCTTTTATAATAAAAAGAATATTAATAAATGATCGTTGCCCTCTTTTTTCTTACGTTGTAATCACATCAATCCATAAGAGCAAAATCGCTTCTATTCATAATAAAAACATCTCCAACTATTTACATTAAATTCAAACTTATTTTAGTATAAAGGTAAATCAAAGTAGTAATTTTATTCCTAACATTTACGCTAAACCCAAACTTAAAGAATATTCTCTATATTAGTATCTTTTTTACTAACACAGTTGATTTCAACTCTCGAGTTTATAACAAGTGTTAAACCTTTAATATTCACATATGTTTTACCTTAAAATAGTACTCCATCCATCCCTCTGTAGCTGAGTCGTATTCATTTTTCTGTTGTTCCACTGTAGTCATTTCTTATTTTTGGTAAAAAGCACTAACTTTTCTTCTCTCTTACTTTACTCTCTTTTACTTTATTCTCTCTTCATGTCTCTACCTTTTTCTTTTCCTACTTTATTCTTCCTTCACTTAACTCACTTTTAATACAACTTTTTAAATCATGTACCGAAAAGAAACGCATATACTACAGAGGGAGGATTATTTTGTCTATTTAAGTCCCATTTGCAAGTTTGATAGAGTTAGATCGTTGATTTGATGTTTCTTGCTAGGGCTTGTACTTGTGCATTGTCTTTTGCAGCTAAAATCTTTGTTGTGCATTTGTCCCAATGCCAAATGGAAAATATATTTCACATGTGAAACGTGACGACATGTATCTCCCCCGTTGTTCTACACCGTGAATCTAACTTTTCCTATTCTTTCCCAAAATCTCATGTCTAAGAAATGAGAAAAGGGGGAGTTTAGAAAGATACTATACTTACTCCCCCATGATTTCGCCATTACCACGAGCAAGTGCGCCGCCCTCTTGACTTTCTTTAGTCATCCAGTGTGGTACGAAGCGGATAATACGGACAAAAACATGTCTAGATTCATAATCAAAGAAACATGTCTAGATTCATAATCAATATTGCGAGTTGAGCATATAAACATATTACATGTTGTCGAGTTTGTGATCCACCATCTGTAGAATTCCGCATGGTGAATTCACTACTTTTCATATTCATGCTATATTGTCAATTCGATGCATGAACAATTTCTTGATATACATATTAATTAGAGGAAGCTAGAAAATATCCAATTAAACATATACATTTACTTTATCTGACAAAAGAATAATTCTACGTATGTTCTGAACTACTATACGATAATATAGTACTCCTTCCATCCCACAATATGAGTCATATTTAGTTATGTCACGAGTTTTAATAAATGTAAAAAAAAGTGGGTTTAATAAGTTAGTAGAATATGAGTTCCACTTATATACTATATTAGTTTTATACTCCCTCTGTCCCCTATTAATTATCCAATTTGGTTCCGGCACGGGTTTTAAGAAATGTAAAGAAAAGTAGGTTAAAAAAGTTAGTGGAATATGAGTCTCATTTTTGTATATCAATTATAATAAAATGTGAGTGAAATGAGTTAGTAGAATGTGAGACCTATATGGTAAAAAGCGAAAGTGGACAATTAATGGGGGACTGACGAAAATCACAAAAGTGGACAATTAATAGGGGACGAAGGGAGTAATAAAATGTGAGTTGAATAAGTTGTTGCAATGTGGGGTCTACTTACCATTTATGGTAAAAGTAAAATAAGACTTTTATTGTGGGACGGACCGAAATGGCAAAACAGGACTTTTATTGCGGGAAGAATGGAGTATATATTAGTTGCACCATAAACTTTGGGCCTATGGGCTTGCATCTTTTGTGGCATCAATTATTTAAAGTTCAACTGTAATATTAAAGCCCAATATCCTAATGCAGTTCATTTTTCTTTCATCTTCTGACATATTACTATGTAACACTATCCAGTCATCCTCTTCCCACACCTTACAAGAAAACAGAAAGAGAAGAACAATGATGTATTATCACATGTGTGGGTGTGTTGATGCTCAAACTTGCTAAGTTTTTAATGCAATTTTGAGCTATGTCATTCTTTGTCGTTTGCATTTATGTGTTGTTTTCCTCCTCTAACTTTGCTACCCACGTGCTACAGTTTTGATTTCTTTCAAGAACTGGTTAGAATGAAATTGGGTTGAACAAGCTTTCTTTCCAACTTTCATGGAAAAAAAAGGTCATCACCATCTTTTTCTTTTACATTTTTCAAATTTTTATAGTTATTTCTTTTCTTTGCTTTACTACATGCCTCAATTATTGTGGTCAAACTTAATCATTTTACTCAGTTTTGGCATGATTAAATTCATAGGTTAGCCTGGCTTTTTTGATGTAAAAGACAAGGGTAAGAGTGATAAGTTGGAAGTAGATACGAAAAATATGTGTAATGGTGTGTAAGTACGACAACTTTAGGTCATGAGATGACACACAAAAGCCTAGAAAACCTCATTGGTTCGACTCTATACTTTCCTTTTTGTGTTTATTAATCTTTAAAAGAGTTATGCTTTTGTGTAACCGTGGGATGAAGAGAGTATTTAATTACTTTGGCCGTAAAAGAGTTATGCTTTTGTGTAACCGTATAACATAAGTATGTTTGTAATATATTCGGTGAATCGGTGTGGTTCATACACACATATGTAGGTGTAAAAGATTCGGCATGGTATACATTACATAACGGGTGATGTGGTCTACCTAATATGCCATGAGTCATGAGGGATGGGCTGCTGCCGAAATCTTTGGAGCGAATTGAATTAAATGTCAGAATTTATTTGTTCAATTAAATAGAGCAAAACTTAATCTAATTCGATCCGGTGATAATGCTATTTTAATACATTCATATGATTCATACTTTTTTTATATTTTTATATACTCCCTTCATCCCATAAAATATGAGAACTTTTCATTTTCGTCCATTCTTTAAAAATATGAGTATTTCGAAAGTTGTCTCCAACTCATTACTCATATACATTCTATGCGTTTATTTAAAATTTTAGAGAAAATGAACAAATCGAATTTTAGTTTTATTATTATATGTAAAATAATAATGTTAATACTTTTGAAGTCTTAAAAAATTGGTAATTTTAACAAATTGAAGTATAACTTAAATAAACGTAATAGAAAAAAAATACTATAAGTTAATATAGACTAAACAAAAATGGTGATTTTAACAAATTGAAAATCAAATTAACGTCATTAATTTTATAAGTCATTAAATTTAAAATAGTAATTATTTTTTATTTTATTAAAATTGCAAATAAACTGAACAAATCTAATTTTTGATTTTATTTTATATGTAAACTAATAATATAAATAACTTTTAAGATATTAAAATTAAATTAAATATAGTATTATTCAAAATAATTATAATATAAATTAAACAAAAATGGTGCTCTATCCTAAGATTGCGTGATAAATAATGCGGAGCATAAATCTTAAGCCAAATAGTGATTGATTGAATGAGGCTTAAATTATTTAATTAATCGTTACAAGATATAGAACTACTAGAATTTAAATGCAGTCAAATATGGCGGTTATATTAATTAATATTATAAATACTCGCATTCTTTCTCCAAATTTGAAACTTAGCAAATAATAACTCAAAGAATAATTTTTATTATATTTACATACTGGTCCAATTCTTTGAACCCGAGGAAGTCCAACTTCAAGAACTAACCAGTATTTAATTTCAATGATTATCGTTGATCATGTCTATGCGGGAGAAAATCTTGAGTTGGAGACAATGTTGATTCGAAATTCGGACCTTGTGAGATCAGATACAGTAAAGAAGGTCGTCTCCAGTGTCGCAAGGCTGAGGCGACGTCGCGATGCGACAAACGAAACCAAAGTGCACTTTATGTCCGAAAGATTGGGGTGTTGTTGCTGCAACATGGAAGTGGGGGAGCTCCAAATGTCGGCGATAGACTTATAAGTCCCATCGAGTTGCCCCATGTACTCAATTTATCATAGAGTTGGTTGGATTTATGTGCGTTCCATTGCAACGTTGTATGAACCTCAATCCCATCTAGATCCGCTATTAATTATAGACTATTTCATAATTGCAAATAGTATTTAGAAAATTCATCTACTTGTATCCAACCTAATTTAAACAATTCACAAAAAATGTTAGAACTATATTAGCTGGCAACATTATTCTTGAAAAATCTAGCAAGATCTAAAGAAATGGAAAAGGCAAAGTTTGAAAAATCGTGAGTTAAAGCTCTTGACTTCCATGCATTGTAGTCAAAGATCCTATTTGTCGAGTTGATAAAAGCAAAGAAATTAAAGCTTTGCATTCTAATCAAATCGATATTGAAATCATGGGTTATTTGGTAGATATAAATCTCCTCCAATTTTAGTCACTCAGCCTCTATAACATCACATGGTTAGCCACGTTTGTGGACCCTTTTCAAATTAATGTCTTTCACATTATTATTTGTCACATTTCATTAAATTATGTGACTCCTTATTAGGTTTAATCACATCAATTTTGAAGAGAATGACACTTGCTAATTTCTTCATAGAAAGAAAATTCTATTACTATTAAAATTAAGGTTGTGCATTTGGTGACATCCATCACAAACGCACACACAAACTTTTATATAGTTCCTAAATTTAATTTAATATTCCAATTTAAAGAATTGCATATGTCAAATGCGTTCTAGTTTTACACCGAAATTTAAACTATATAAGAAAAAGGTAAACAATTAAACGATTCCAGAACATAATTCTTGACTTCTTATTGAGACGTGATTATTTATGTCGAATTTCCTACCAAACTAAGTCAAATTGTCAAATTAAATAATTAGATAAAACCAACGTTGTAAACAAAACTAATTCGTTGTTTCAAAAATGGCGTTTCACAAATAAATAAACAACCAGATAAATATTCTGAGTAGTTCTACAAAATTCAATGTCGCAATCAACAATTTTGGGTGAATATTTGTCGTTTGAGAAACATACATGGATATTCCACAGCATCTAATTTTGCTTCGACTAGGTAGCTTCATCATTTTCGGTAAAAATAAAAGGTAAATTTTTATTTTATTTGTTTAAAATTTTAATGTATAGATAAGTGTGACTGCATAATTGCCGTACAAAACCAGCTGGAACTAAACTGTGTACCAATAAATTATCCCATGTATGTATAAAATATAATAAAATTCACATAATTCGATAGATTTGGACACTAATTAATGTTGTTACCACCAAATATTCCCTAAAACATATTGTTAGATTTCAATTGTCTTCACACAACACGGCATTGCCACAGTGTGATTATGCCTCTCTCTCTCTCTTTACAGGTTGTCTGAATTTCATCTTTGCACGACGGCATGTTATGCTTAACTACTTTACAATAATTAAATATTGTTTTGTAATAAAAAGAAATAAATTTGGTTGATTTGTGGTTTTAAGTATTAAATGGGAGATGAAAAGCAAGAATCTGTTGCAATCTTCTTTAATTGCCCCCAAAAAAAGGTGCAATGGAAATGGTGAGACTTGAGAGGTGTTGAATGAGTGAGGTTTCTGATTTTTAAGAAACAGCATTAAATAATTAAAAGTGCCTAATTAATATTACTGCCGTATTCAAAGAAGAAATATTCCGATAATGTGCACTCTTTTGATAATTGTTAAATTTGCTATGTTTCAGTAATATCACGAGTTCACAATTCTAATTTTTAGTATCAAAATATATGAGGTCAATTTAATTCCACCGTTGGCCTATGCGAGAACAAAATTTTTCCCAAATTCGATTTTTGGAGTTGTATAGCTTCGAGTTATTATTTGGGGTTGAGATTCACTTCTTGTCTTCATCGTCATCTATTGCTGACCTATTGCATTTGGCTTCTGACGTCGACGACAACCTTCTTCACTGTGTCTGACTCCATAGATGTTTTGTGTTATATCCAAACTGTTAATTGTAAATTTGTAGGGTTAAAAAAAAAATTTAAGAGCATTTCATTCTACGCACATTCACATTCTCCTTTTTTTCAATAATTTATAATTTTAATTTATTTTTACTTTTTTCAAAATCACCCACTATTTTCCATCTTTCTCGTTAAGAAAATATGCTTTTCAAATTTAGTACTAGTATTTACTCTTATCAATAAAAAAAACATTTAAAATCGTATGTAGAGTCGAACTTAGAGATTTTTTTATCTCTTACTAATTATTCTTAGTTGGGGAAGCAGTTGGCTTTTCAACATCCATTTTTTATGACCAAGAAAGAAAAATTGGTAGCATTTATTTACTAAGGTCTGGTAAATGGCACTATTGTATAAATGGACACATACAATATTCAACATTGAGCCAATACCTAATGCGTTGAAAATTAGGGGCTTCTTGGTATGATGAAATGGAATGAGGATGGAATGGAATGAGGATGGAATGGAATGAAGATGGGAATAGAATGAAGGTGGGAATGAAATCCCGAAATGGAGATGGGAATGGAATGAAGGTGGGAATGGAATGGGATTCCATTTCATTCTTGTGCTTGGTAAGCACAAGGAATGCAAAAGGAATTGAATTGTTATTCCTTGGTTGATTCAATTTCTATATTTGATAACTACAAATTAATATAAAAATGGAATAGAATGAAATATGAATAATCAATATGTTGATTCTACCCAAAAAATATTTAAGGTTGCGTTCGGTACCATGGAATTGAGGGCTTGGAATTGGAATATGAATAATTATATCCACAACACACACTTTACACATTTCACACACTTCACACTTTACAAACACTACACACAATTCAAACACCGTACACATTTCACACACTACACACACTGCACACATTACAAACATTACACACAGTTCACACACTACACACATTTCACACACTGCACACATTTCACACACCACACTACACACACTACACACTTCACACAATTCACACACTACAAACACTAGCATTTCACACATTTCAAGCATCTATTTTTGAATTTTTTTTCCGCTTCTAATTTTTTTCCGATCCAAACCGAACTGAATCGAAAAACTGAAATTTTTTTAAAGTTTAAACTGAATCAAACCGAAAAAACTGAACTAAATTTGAAATTTTAGTTTGTGTGTAGTGTGTATATTTCGTGTAAAATTTGTAAGCATGTATAATGTGTGTACAATGTGTATATTTTCTGTACAATGTATGTAGTGTGTTTATTTTGTGTGCAATGTGCGTATTTTGTGTGTATAGTGTGTGAAGTGTGTGAAATGTGTGCAGTGTGTGAAGTGCGTGTAGTGTGTGAAATGTGTAGTGTGTGTAGTGTGTGTAGTGTGTGTAATGTGTGAAATGTGTGTAGTGTGTGAAATGTGTGAAGCGTGTGTAGTGTGTGAAATATGTGAAATATGTGAAATGTGTGTAGTGTGTGAAGTGTGTGTTGTGTGTGAAATATGTGAAATATGTGAAATGTGTGTAGTGTGTGAAGTGTGTTTGGATTTTTCAATTATTAAAAATTTTAAAATTTTAATTTTATTATAAAATTGTGATGATAATAAATTTAAATATAATATAAAATAATATTTATATAATTTTATTAAAATTTAAAATAAGAAGAAGGAATATGAAATGGAATGGAATGGTCATTCCTTAGCTAAATTGATGGAATGACTATTCCTAGGGGTGTCAAAATGGATATCGGGAATTGGATACCCGAAATATCGGGTAATTGGATACCCGATACCCGATTTTTCAGGTGTCGGGATCGGGTCCGGGTATAGGATTTTTGGATTATCGGGTATCGAATAACCCGATACCCGATCAGGTATACCCAAATTACCCGATTTTTTATATTTTATTTTTTAAACTTAATATAAATGTATTTATTCTATTATTTAAAAATTAAATAATTAAATGTACTCCCTAAATCCTTCACTCTTAAGTCATATTTTGGGTTAATGTATGAATTGAGATGTTTATTATGGATGAATAAGGGTTGTTATAACTTATGAATTTTTTATTTTCTAAAAATTTGTAGTAGTTTTTTACTCTTAAATTTGAACTACTTTAAGTTTGTGTTAAATTTGAATGACAAGTTTGTATTTTAAAAAGTTTGTAGGTTATTTTCTTAAAAGAATAATAAAATAAAATAAACTAAAAATCCAAAATCGGGATTGGATACCCGATTTTTCGGGACTGGATACCCGAGTTGGGTATTCAGGTATCCGAAATCATTTTCGGATCGGGTATTAGGTATTAAATTTTGGGAAATTCGGGATCGGGTGTACCCGAAATTTTTGGATCGGGTATCTGCGAGTACCCGATTTGTCAGGCCTAGCTATTCCCATGTGGAATGGAATGGAGGTAGGGCCTTAATCTCCCCCATTCCATTCCATCATACCGAATAGGGTCTTAGTCTCCCCTCGTTATTATTGGGATGCGACTCCTTAATCAATTTTATAAAGGGAATGTCAATTCTCTGCATTTTTTATTTATTTTAGGAACCGAAGTTCTAAGAGCATCCACATCCGTGCTCTTGCCAACGAGCACGAATGTGGGCCCGGACCCACTTTTATTACTTTTTTACTCCTTGCTCTTAGGCAAGAGCACAACACCCACATCCGTGCTCTTCCGCAAGGACAAGCTTAAGGGTCTCACCATTCTATTATTCAATTTAAATAAAAATATTTCCACAAAATTAAAATGCATTAAAAATACCCGGAATAATATTACAAATTACAAAAAAATTAAAAAATACATAATTAAAATTCTAAAAATTAAAATTACATAATTAAAATCCTAAAAATTAAAAATTACATAATTAAACACCTAAAAAATAAAAATTACATAATTAAACTCCTAAAAAATAAAAATTACATAATTAAAGGCTAAAAATACCCTCGTGGAAGACTATTCATCCGACTCTACCCCCAATGTTCTTTGGAGACCCTATCATTGCCACATGTGATCGAAGTTGCTCGGGGGTCATAGTTGACCTATCGACCAAATTGAGTTGGGCCAAAACCCCCACAACGAGTTGATGGGGGTTGAGGTTGCACAGAGGGAGCGGGAGCGGGATTGGGGGGCGGATGGAGTCGCGGCGCGACGACGGTTGGACGTCGACTTCTTCCTTCCTTGCGGCCTGCGTTGGGAACTACTCGGGTCGGCATCAGGGCTACCCAAGTTAGCTCCGGCGAGCTGGGTGGACACCTCATCGGAGTCGGCGTCGGATAGGGATACCGACCTCGACCGTTTTCCGGAGGAGCTAGAGGAGGATGATACGCCTCCCCTATACTTCGGATGCACACGCACCTCCTACCAAACATTGAGGTACTTGAACGGTTTGTAGAGTTGGGATTGGTAGGTCGCCAACACGGCACTGATGATGTCGACCTCGCTTCTGCCGCTCCCCGCCGACCGCTCTTCGTGGAGGTAATACCACTGGAATTTTTGGATTTCTTCGTTGGCTCTGTATATGGCATTGCGCACCATACTCTCGTTGTGCTCCATTGTTCCAGCTGGCCGGTTTTCATTGTACCAGCGACAAATGCGCCACAAAAAATGGTCCCCGGATTGGTTCGTGCCAATCACCGGATCTTTGGAAATAGATAAAAATGCTTTGAATAATTGCTCCATCTCCCCCGGAGTGTACGGGGTGTGGACACCACGAGTAGAAAGAGGAGGAGTTTGAGAGCCGCCGCTCCCGCTCTAGGTACGGGTGGTTCGGGTGCCCACCCGTATTGTCTATCGAGGGCATCTTGGTCGTCTACCGGGTAAGGCCGGTAGCCACCCGGAGCTTGCGAACTTTAGGTTTGAGCAGGGGCCGAAAATTTCATTTCCGGACTAGGAAATGGTTGTGAACCTAACTATTCGGGGTTCCAACCATGGGAGCCGGAGGGGTGATTGCCGGAGTCGGACATTTTTTTGTTGTAAGAGTGAAAGAAAGATTGAGAATTGTAAGAATGTAAATGAGAGAATTTAGATGAGAATTGTGTAGTGTGGTGTGAATTTTTTTGTGTGGAAGTGAGAGTATTTATAGATGAAAATGTGTATTTTTGGGGAAAAAATTGAAAAATAAATTAAAAGTGAGGAGAAAACGGATATAATTTTTCTAGAAGTGGGAATTTTTTTTATTGGATTTTTTTTAAAAAAAATTGAATTTGCTAACAGCATTGCCGTTGGCTAATCAGGAGCCGCCACTTCAGGTGCTCGCTGACACGGACGTGCTCTTAGCTAAGAGCAGCGCTGCGCCAGTGGCGAACAGCGTTCCGCCGCGCTGCTGGCACGGACGGACTGACGCCGTGTCCGACCGCTGCAGATGCTAATATGTACTTCTATATACACCATATTAAAAATATTCATTTCCTAACTTATAAATTCATCCACGACGCCAAATAGCAAATCATAATGTACATGTGTTATGTTATTTAATTTATTTCTATATCTTATCATAAACACTAACAACCATCAAATCATATGTACTCCATATCATATCTTGTAACTAATTAAATTGCGATATAGTGAAAAATTAAACTCATTAAAATTGTAATCAAAGTAAAAAAATTGCATTATTTTTTAAATCAATAATATACAATTGAACTAAATTTAATAACCGAGAAATAAAACACCGAAATTGTAATCAATGGTAATATGAAATGCAAATAAAAATAAATACTTTAGGTTGTTTATTCAATAAATTGGAAATTCGAGTTAATAATAATTCCAAAACTAGTAAAATCTATAGCACCATAAATTCATTACATTCCAATTCTCACGTCGTCACACTCCTCCAAATTAGAGTATTCAACAGCGGTGTCTTTACAAAGACTTCTCCACCCCACCCCACCCCACCCCACCCTACCCCACGCCACCCACCCTACCCCTCAGCTCCAAGTCATCATCTTCACCGGAAAACTCTCCGCGTAGTTCCTAACTTCTCTCCTTCAAATTCAATATCAATCACCTCTCCTCTCTCTCCACCTCAAAATTCGGCTAACTCTCCCTAACAACATTCAATTCTTTCCTTTCTTCTATTCTTTTTCCTCCCCCAATTTTTTCAAACCAAAAAAAAGGCGAAAATGCGCGGAAATTGATCCGAGCATCCAACCCCTAAATTATGTCGAATTCCGCAATGCATCCTTGCTGCTGCGTCTCATCAATGGCGATCAGCAGCTCCTCCATGCCTGCCGCCGCGCAATTGCCCACCGATCCGCTCGCCAGAATTCAGAATTTGGTGGCGGTGTCTAGGGCTTCGTCGGCGCGTGAATCCGCCGCCGATCACGGCGGCGGTGGCGGAGCTCTGAGCTTGAGCAATTCGAGCAGCAATCGTCACAGTAATTATAGCCATGGCCATAGCCATGCTCATCCCAGCCGTGAATTGAAGATTAACGATATAGTTGGGGATGGGGTTTCGGGGATTCTGTACAAGTGGGTGAATTACGGGAGGGGATGGCGGCCGCGGTGGTTCGTGTTACAGGATGGGGTGCTGAGTTATTATAAGATCCATGGGCCGGATAAGATTGTGGTGAATCAGGAGACGGAGAGGGGATCGCGGGTGATTGGGGAGGAATCGCTGCGGCTGGTTATGAGCCAGAATCATCATAATCGGAATGGAACTGCTGCTTCGCCGGAGAAGAGCCGGATTCCATTTGGTGAAGTTCATTTAAAGGTTTTGATTATCTTTCTTATCTTCTGTTTAGCAATCGTCATTTGTGGACTATGTGGTTGAGTTTTTAATCGGGAAAATGAATGAGTTTATAACATTATGTAGTAATTCATGAAAGGATGCAATGAGTTCATCGATTTGCAGGATAAGGCTTCAATTAATACTTACGGTTTCGGTGTTGGTTTCAATTTAGGCAACATGTGCAGGATTGGATGTGTTATTATGGTAAAGAATGTGTCAAACTGAGTATTTTCTCTTCAGGTCTCGTCAGTTCGGGAGAGCCGATCAGATGATAGGAGATTCTCTATTTTTACGGGTACGAAGAGGCTCCATCTAAGGGCTGAGAGCAGAGAGGATAGATTGTCATGGATGGAGGTACTGCAGACTATGAAGGACATGTTTCCAAGGATGTCCAACAGTGAGTTAATGGCTCCCGTGGACAACCTAGCTGTATCGACGGAAAAGCTGAGACGAAGGTTGTTGGAAGAGGGGGTGAGCGAGGCTGCAATTCAGGACAGTGAGCAGATCATGAAGAATGAGTTCTCTTCACTGCAGAATCAGCTGATGCTCTTGAAACAGAAGCATTGGTTTCTCATGGACACATTGCGGCAGTTAGAGGTACATATTGAGATTAGTACAAAACTTACAAATTCATTTCGGAGTTATTCTTTAGCTTCTTCAAATAGTTATGGACCTTAAAGTTCTGTACATTTAGATCTTATAGTGGGTGACTTGGTCTTTTGAGTGGTCGGTTTCATTGTTTGTAGACTGTCTATACCACTCTAGATCTCTAGAACTGAAATTGGTTCTTGAATGTCACTGTACTCATTATTACTATATAATTAATTATAAATAAAATTAGTGAGGATTATTTCTCCCTTTGCACCATTTTAAACGTGTACTGCAGCAAGGTGTTTTGTCTCAGGCTCTTTTGAAATACTCCATTTATTAGTATTATTTTGATTATATTCTCCTAATTTATGTTTAACTAATACCACTTGGGAGAATTCTAGAATAGAAAGGGGTGTGCATGATGTTGGATTAGCTCTCTTTGTGGGCAAGACATGGCTTACCCTCTAATTTATTTTTACTTGGATGTTGGTCCATTGGGGTCCTTAAATGGAGGCGGTGGTGGATAAATTGATTGTGATTTAAATTGAAAGTGAAAGAAAATCTTATGCCTCAAAAGTTGTGAAACTGCTGTATAATGTCTTTCTTGTAAAATATTTTACCTTTCAGTGGAGTGCTGAAATTAACGCTGACAGTTTATTAATGGTTTCTCAATGTCTTACACGATTAGCCACCGGTTATCATTTTGGCAAGTTCTGTCTTCAATTGCTTAGAAAGCAGGTGCATAATTGTTCTAATGTATTTTTTCATTGGTACCGTTGTCAGTAAAGTTGACTGACTTGATATTTATTGTTTGTGAAGAAAACTCCTTGATGTCGATACATTTCTTCTTTGGTCTTGAGAAAAACCTGTTTTTCACTAATATAGAAGTGTAACCTAAAACGCATTGCATGCATGTGGATTATATTACCTATACTAATATGTTGAAGATTGGATTTTTAATTGTCTTTGAAGTAATTTGAAATGGTAAGTTTTTGGTTGTTGCTCATCATATCAATAAAACCCACCTTGTATATGTTTAGCTGCATGGAAACTTGCATAGATTAGATACTTTAGATTTTGATGATTGTTGATTGTCTGGTGCTCTTTTGTGCCATATCAAACCCATGCTGGATAACTCTCTATTCGAAGCCCTTTACCTTTTCTCTTGCAATCATATACTCAATGACTAAGTTTTTTCTGGGATGGGCTTACTGGCTGTAATGTTATTTTTAGCCTGTCTTTTGTAGTAGTTTACGATGATTTATATACCCACTGTTTCTTTTGTTGCTATTTGACTTTCAGGCTTATAGTTTATTTTATGCAAATACTACTACATAGTGACACTCACAATGATTTCTTAACTATTCGCTTTTCTTTACTTCGTGGCTGAAACAATTTTACTAAATGTGTAGACAGAAAAAGTGGATCTGGAGAATACAGTTGTCGATGAGAGTCAGAGACAGTTAAATGAAGTTGGAGCATCCTCTAGATCAAGGCAAGATAAGTATAGTGGTATGCTTCCCTATGCTTTCTAATTATTTTTGGTTTACTTAACAGCATAAAAGCCACATCATGTGTTTCTGGAGTCTAAATGATCAAGACGACGTGGATGATAATTTTTTAAGCTCCCAAGTTTACTGTTGTCAGAAGTTATTTATAGCTCTTTTTTCATATTCTCTCGTGTTGTCAACCTTACTCAACACAATAAGTTGGACAAAAAGGTCCTATAAATGCAAAATTCTAGTGTTTTCAATTTTTTAGTTTGTTGCATTTACTGGGAGAGGCGAAGTTTGATTGTCTACTGCTGCCAAACTTTTCTTTCTTTTTGTTGGTAGGGGCGTTGATTTTAAAATATACTATTATACACCCATAAAATTATATATGGCAAATATTGCACCAACGATTTACTGTTTGAATAAACTGAGCCACTCTCACTACCCTTCTGTGTACTTTTGCCAGAAACTGCCAGTGAGTCTGAATATGAAAATGAAAGAGCCGGTGCAGCTGACGAAGAAACAGATGAAGAAGATAACACTTTCTTTGATACCAAAGATTTTCTTTCTTCTAGCTCTTTTAAGAGTAACGGGTCTGACTTTAGGACATCATCATTTTCATCCGATGATGATCTTAATACTTTTGAATCTGAGGATGGTATTGATCATGACATTAAATCTGCCGGAAGAAACTTTCCTCATCTTAAGCGTAGGAAAAAATTGCCTGATCCTGCTGAGAAGGAGAAAGGAGTGAGTTTATGGTCAATGATCAAAGACAACATTGGGAAGGATCTTACGAAAGTTTGTCTACCTGTCTACTTCAATGAACCTCTCTCTTCTCTGCAGAAATGTTTTGAAGATGTAGAATATTCATATCTTCTTGATCGAGCTTATGAATGGGGAAGGAAGGTAAAATTCTGAGTTCTGAATTTGTGTTATTGATTTGAATCACATTTCGATAAAATTATTTCCTTTTTATGTTCTCGCCGGTCTTAATGTATTAATCTAATTTTTAGAAATTGATGTATCATCGGTGCTCCTCTTGAAAGATGCTTCTAATTTGTTATCCTTTAGCAACTGACTGGTGATTCATTAAATTCTTTCAGGGCAACAGCCTTATGAGGATTCTAAATGTAGCTGCATTTGCAGTATCTGGCTATGCTTCTACAGAAGGAAGAAATTGTAAACCTTTTAATCCATTGTTGGGAGAGACTTATGAAGCTGATTATCCAGATAAAGGCGTGCGATTTTTCTCAGAGAAGGTATCAGCATGTTATTGGAGCAAACGTTTTCTGTTTGCTAAGATAATTTCGTAAACTTATTACTGCACAATAGCTCGAATAAAAGATTTACCACTTCTAATCTAAACAGGGTGCTAAGTGTAAAGTGAATTTCTTTTTTATTTTCTTTTACGTGCAATGAGTAAGTAAGCGGCCAGTTTTCCTCTGGATCAGGTGAGTCATCACCCCACGATTGTAGCATGTCATTGTGATGGGACAGGCTGGAAATTTTATGGAGATAGTAATCTGAAAAGCAAATTCTGGGGTCGGTCCATTCAGCTTGATCCTGTGGGCATTCTGACTGTTGAATTTGATGATGGTGAAGTATTTCAATGGAGTAAGGTATGTCACTTATCATTGTTGATTTTTCTCTTCTCCAATTTTATTTAATAAACAAACAAATACCTTTATTTGACAGGTAACAACATCTATATATAATCTCATTTTGGGAAAACTATATTGTGACCACTATGGTACTATGCGGATACAAGGAAACCACAACTACTCTTGTAAGCTGAAATTCAAGGAGCAGTCTATCATAGACCGGAATCCTCATCAGGTGCTCTCTCCTACCATCAATATCTTTTACCTATCTAAACTATGTAACTTTTTTTAGGAATGTGAATTTAAGTTTTTTTGTTTTACTGAAGTTTTCTCCTTTTTGTAAAATCTGATAAGCATCCTACGAAAATAAATAAAATAATGCTATAAAAAAGAAAAGAATAAGATGGAATCATGGAAATAGCTGGTGATGGTTTAATTTTCGTTTGCATATATTTCTAATCCATGAATGACTAAAATACAGAATATAGTGCTATCTACTATGCTAATGAAATTGAAATATCAACATTTGTTCTGGTATATACCATCGTTGTTGTGTATGGAAATTATATGGAATTGGACTATTGTGTTTCATGGAACTGAAGGCTTGTGCACATCTTTAAATCAGGCTTATATATGTTGATAAACGTGAACTATCTTGATTTTTGTGTAAAATTGAAATTTTCTAAACACTGCAATTGAATAGTGTCTGAGCATATAACGTTTTTGCAACAATATCTGGTGATAGATGGAGTTTCTCCTGATAATTTATCTTAAATCTTGGCAAGTTATGATGCTTTCATATAATTATGCATGTGGAGTACTAGTATTATTTTTTAGCTTTTCTCCATAAAAGCGACTTTGAGAATGCAGGTGCAAGGAGTTGTACAAGATAAGAGTGGAAAGACGCTAGCAACACTGTTTGGGAAATGGGATGAAAGCATGCACTATGTTGATGGAGATCTCTCCAAAGGAAAAGGTCAGGAATCTCTGTCTAAAGCTCGATTACTATGGAAGCGCAGCAAGCCTCCGGAGTTCCCGACACGCTACAACCTGACTCGCTTTGCCATCACAATGAATGAGCTTACTCCAGGATTAAAGGTGATCTTTTTGGAGACGAATTACTTTTCTACACATGTTTCCCTGTTTGTTACCTTTCCTAAGCCATGTTAATGGGCCCATAATATATTCCAGCGTGTTATTGTGAAATACTAGTAGTTTTATTTAATTGATATAATATTTTAAGGGTGGGTCTCATTTAGACGTCTCACATAAAAAGCTAGTACTCCGTATTAGTTTTGGAGAAGTTAATATGTATCAATTTCTGAAGGGAATAAAGGTAGTATTAGAAGCAGTATTATCTTTTGCAGAAAAGGCAGTGCTCTTCAAGTCGACTCGTTATTCACTTTTGTCGGATGGGGTTTAGGATCCGTCTCACATAATTTGACCCATTAGATTGCCCCCCACTAATTTTTGTGGTATTCTAAAGTTGTTCACCTCGGGCCTTTTGGCCTTAAAATGTGCAATCCATATGCTGAGCTATACATTGGGAATATGTGTTTGTGTCGTTATATGTATTGCCGTAACATTGGCTTCACTTATATGGACTCAGACACCTTTTTGCAGGAGAAGCTACCCCCAACTGATTCAAGATTGAGACCTGACCAGAGGCACTTGGAAAATGGGGAGTACGAAAAGGCCAATGTTGAAAAATTGCGGCTAGAACAACAACAACGGCAGGTAACTAGTTTGATCTCATGACTTCCACTGTTTTACATTCTCGATCCAAATAGTCTCGAGCTTGATTTGGAACAATGCCTATATTCTCTGCTATCATACAAAATTCATGAATTCTCTAAATTCCCCCACAACGAGGTATTTACTTCGTTGATAGATTAGATTGGCAATACATGAATTGACAATCATAATAATGCAACCCATTAAAGTATGTGGTGGACTTGATTGGAAACAGGCGAGGTCGATGCAAGAGAAAGGGTGGAAGCCACGTTGGTTCGTGAAAGAGAAAGGATCGGAGACATACCGTTACATTGGTGGATATTGGGAAGCTAGGGAACAGGGCAACTGGGAAGGATGCCATGATGTTTTTGGTAATACACATTCTAATCATACTATAGTCTGACTTAGAGGGGAAATTGGTTCATAATTTGTTTTGTCGTTGGTAGTTGTTTAGGAAATTGGAAAATCGGATAAGGATTGTCTGTACGAGTTGCAAATATATATATGAATATAAATATATATAACTGTGTGTATTTCCCATATAAACTGGAAAGTAGATGAAGCAACGAAGTTGTTTCAACCATAGACTTACTTATTGCCTATTCATTGGGGTATTATTTGTTCATATACTAAGTGTAACACTTTTTTATCTTCATCTCCTCTTTCTTTATTATGTTATGAATTAAAGCACACAACAAGAATCTTGTTTACCCGTTTCAACCATCTAATCTAAGCAAGTGTGTATAAACTAAGAGAAACGTGTGAATTTTAACCAACATTACTTCAAGCAATTAAAATATTAGAAAGTGGGTTGAAAAAGTTAGTGGTGCATGAGTTCTATTTTTTTATATAGTTTATAATAAAATGTGAAGGAGAAAGAGTTAGTGGAATATATAGTCTATTAATAAAAAATAGTAAAAGTAAGGTGACAAATGTTTAGGAATAGACAAAAATAGAAATAAGTGACAAATTTTCAGAGACGGAGGGAGTAATTAATATGATATTGAATTATAAATCAAGATCTTTAGCATTAGACATTAATCACATTATTATTATTATTATTATTATACCAATATAGTAATTTAATTTTATTCATTAGCATAATTGGTCCATCAATTATAGTATTCCCTCCGTCCCAAGGTAATTGGCGCACGAGACTTAAAAAAATTGATGTGTTAAATGTTAAAGTGTAGAGAGAAAAGTAAGAGAGAGAATAAAGTAAGAAAGATGAAGAGAGAGTAAAATATAAGAGAAGAGAGAGTTTATGCCAAAAAGGAAAATAATTCAAATACCTTGAGACAACCCAAAAAAATGCGATTCAACTAACTTGGGATTGAGAGAGTATTGAATTAGAAGTGTGGTGAAATGACATGTGCATAAGAAGTTGAATTTTATATTTTCGGAAACTTTACCGTGCTAATATTATCTATGTTGTCTGATTAAGTAAAATATACTCCCTCCGTCTTATAGAAATAGACAATTTAGGATTGCACGAGTTTAAATGCATAATTGGTAAAGTAAGAGAGGATAAAAAGGAGTTGACACTTTGTAGTGGATGGTGAGGCTCATAAATGATAAAGTAAAAAAGGAGAAAAATGTTTTCATAAATGGATATATACTACTCCATCCGTCCCATAAAAATAAGAACATTTTCCAATTTTGGATGTCTCATAAAAATATCTCATTTTATTTTTGATAACTTTCTTCTCTCTAATAAGGGTGTGCCTCGTTCTCCACTAACAATACTACAATAACTTTTTCTATTTCTCTTACTTTACCAATTGTACATTAATTCTCGTGCCGTCCAAAATGTCCATATTTTTATAGGACGGAGAAAGTATTTCTATGACGGACGAAAAATGAAATATGACCTATTTCAATGAGACAAATAGAGTATATTTTGATGAAAATTCGGATTGTAGTAAAAAAACAAAAAAGGCAAAAAATTCCATAAACACTTTCTAGCTTGATAAATACTTCAACGAAAAATCTATAAATATTTTAGAGAAAATTAAATTAGCTATATTGATGAGATCTTGATCATCGAACACACATCCAATTCAACACCTATAACGTTGATTAAATCTATATATATATACGTAATATATGTTATATTAGAAACATATGAATCATATAGGACACTATTAATATTTATGAATTAGATATAAGGGGTATAATACTAATAAAAAAGACCAAAATCTTATTATTTGGTCCATAATAATACTAGGAGATGCTTATGATTGACAAGTGTATAATAGGAGATAAAAAGAATTAGATGATTTCATTCTTGCGGCTGAAAATCCTAATCTAACAAACTATGCTTAGTCGACATGTTGAATAACAATGATATGATCCGATCAAGAACTCTTAAGCAACAAGATGAATATGAAAACCCTCTTTTGGAAGAATGAGAAATCTTATTGAAATGATGAAAACATTACAGAAGCGTGTGACTCTCTCTACTTGCTAACAATGAGCTCTCTATCTTTTATATGATGCTCTCTACTAGCTAACAATGAGCTCTCTATCTTTTATAAGTGCATGAGCTTGCACCAAATCAGTTACAACACCCTTCTAACGGCTAGTTTACTAACTACCTCTTCTTGCTTCTAATCTTGATCTCCACCATGAAACCCATGCACACGTCCATTTCATTGCTGCTGCCTGACCATACTCCAACATGACAAAAAGAGAATAAAGATTCAATGTATTTTTATAAAATAAATACTCTCTTTGTCTTGCAAAATAGTCTTATTTTTTTATGGCACGCATTTTAACAAATGTAAAGAAAAATGAGTTTAATGGAACATGAGTCTCACTTATATATATTAAATTAATAATAAAGAGTATAGTACTAAATTTTTTTTTCCTCAAACACCATCACGGTGAGGGGTTAAAGCAGACCCCCAACCTGTCAATATCAAAAATCACGAAAGAAACATACATCAAACAAGTCCAAAGGTGACTCGGTCCGCACAGGAGATACAGGTCATAAGAGCTAACAAAGCTACAATGGTATCCCCACAGACCGGGTACTAACCATCTAACAAACGAGAAAACTAACATAATAAGCAAATAAATACAAGGATGATGACAGACCAAGGGATGGCCAACTCCAAAGGAAAAAAAAATTAAAACCATAAATCGAAACCACGAGCCAAGTGTAGTAGTCATCCATCTCGATATCTGAATCTGAAGTTCGGATAGCCCAACTGGTCCATCCTCACAAGTAACTTCAAATATCGAGGCGCTGAATTCGCATTAAAGAAAGTGATGGCAGGGGTCTGTACCCCCCTACCTGCCAGATAATCGGCTGGTCGGTTGCCCTCTCTAAAGATGTGAGAGAACATGACCTGCAACTGTGAGAGCAAAGTGCGAATGCGAGCCATGTGATGTCTCACATCCGCTGCTCCTCCGCGTCCTGAAGTGAACACCGCGACCACTGCGGCTGCATCCATCTCGACCCAAACCTGCGAAGAGAACTGCATAGCCAATGTCAACCCGTGAAGAAGAGCTAAGAGCTCCGCCTCGAAGGCCGACCTAGCTACGAGTGGCGTGCAAAAGGCCACCGGGAGAGAACCGTCTGAACCACGAACAACTCCCCCACCGCCAGCTTGTCCCGTCGAGGTGAAAAAGGCCCCATCGGTGTTCAGCTTCACCCAAGGATCGTCGGGTGGATGCCAAAGCACACTCAGGGACCTCAGAACTCGCCGGCGAGGAGGAACCGAAGGCATGAAGTCGACAGTCGGAGTGCAACCGCGCCAGTGAAGGGGGTAGGAGCACACCCGCCGCCACCAAGATCCGCAGATGTCGAATAACCTGCCAAATAACATGGGAAGAACGAAAAGAAATGTCGCGGTGCTTGCGGCTATTCCTCTCCGTCCAAATGAACCAATATACAAGGCAAGGGATTATTAGTTGGTTAATACTAATTTGGTCTTAAACATATGATCGATTTACGATTTTGGTCCAGAACATTCACTTTTTGAAATTCAAGTCCAAAACATACGACAATGCTATCTTTTACATCTTTTTTTACGGTTTCCGTCATTTTTTACGGTCAACCATGATTTAGATCAATTTTGACCCGATTAGACTTAATCTGAGATTAATAGTTGGTTAATACTCCCTCCGTTCCATAGTAATAGATGGTTAATACTCCCTCCGTTCCATAGTAATAGAGTCATTTTGTCATTTTGGTACGTTCCATAGTAATAGAGATTATTAGTCCTATAAGACAGGTTGATCTTGCACATTTCACAGCATAAAATATTCTTGTCCAACACTAGAACAAATATACATATACATATATTTGACGGCAAAAAAAAAACAACAAAATTTAGCATATTGTGGTGTTGTTTTCTCCTAACATCACACTTTCAAAAGATTTTCTTCTTCATTGGGACGACGCCGATGATTTAGGCACGGTATAAAGATTTTCTAGCGGGGTAAAATGGATGACTATTGATTGCTTTTTATAACCATTTGTCATTTACTATCACCATTAATTTCTTTGCATACGTACTATATTTTTTTCACTAAAATAAGATTAGAGAGACTTAATGAAAAGATGAACAAACTAACGAGTTGCAGCGTGGTGGGCAGTGTGGAACTGTGGTGACTTTTGAGCTCAAGGGTTCAAACCCAGGTCACGGGTTCAAACCCCACCACCCGTTGGGAGACTATCAACCTTAATCAGTAAGCTCGGACGAGCAGGCAACCACCCGCCAGAAGACTTTCGGCCGGGCTTGTGAATTAATTCGATTTTGCCGAAGGTGTGTTATGTGGTCCAACAAATAAAAAATAAAAAGATAGAACAAGAATTACATGACCAAATCATTGAAGCCTTAGACCATCCACTACGCGTCCCGTCCCGGAGGGACGGTTCCGCCGCGGGACGCATTGCAGTGTTCGTCCCGAGCCCGTCCCGTAGCCCGTAACCACGAGATAAGGGACGAGCCGGCCCGTCACGCGCCTGGGCGACGTGTCGCCCCCCGATGCATGCGTGACGCCCACTCGCTGGCCCGCGAGTGGGCATCGTCACGGATAACGCAATAATTCATTTTTTTTTAAAAAAAATTTATTTATTAAAATTGTTTTTTATATTTAAAAACAATTTTTTATAAATAAATGAATACTATAAATTCGTATTAGCCCATATATATTTGATGGACTTGCGAATTTATGAAACTCATTCTTGGTTGTCTCTCTTTTATAGAGACATCCTTGAATGTTTTATGTTCCACTTTCGATGTGGGACAAACTCATTCTTGGTTGTCTCTCTTTTATAGAGACATCCTTGAATGTTTTATGTTCCACTTTCGATGTGGGACAAACTAATTTTTGGTTGTCTCTATAAAATTGTATTTTTAATTATGTCTTTTTTATTTTTTTAGGATTTTAATTATGTCTTTTTTCTTTTTAAAAAAAAATTTAAGTTGTAATGTTGTTTTAATTTTAATGAATTGTGTTTTTAAATTAAATTGGGTTGGAAATAAAAATAAAAAATGAAATTGAATGAATAGTAATTTAAGGGACGATGAAGGACGGTTAAGGGACAGAGCGTTGCAGGTTCCGTCCCTTAGTTAAGGGATGGAGGAATAAAGTACATTGGACCCTCAAATAGCAGTTTAAGAGACGGTGGGGGACAGCGTAGTAGTGGATGCCTTTAAACCCCAAAAGCCCTAACCCCTCTCTCTCTCTCTCTCTCTCGCAATGGCGTTTCACCCTCTTCGCCTCCGCCGCGCTCTTGCCCTATCATCTTCTCTGCTAGGCCAATCCTCCCATGGCTACAAGCCGCAACCGTTTTCCTTCATCTCCGCCCCTCGGCTTCCTCCATCCACCCCCCCGGCTCCGCCGTCGATGCGCCGCCCCTTCACTTCCTCCACCACTTTATTCCGCAGGGCATTCAATCCGGAGACAGATGAAATCGGGCCCGACACTATCCTCTTCGAAGGATGCGATTACAACCACTGGCTGATCACCGTCGATTTCCCCAGGGATTCCAATACTCCGCGCGAACAGATGATCGAAACCTATATCAATATCGCTGCACAAGTCTTCGGCAGGTCGATTGATACTCCAAATCATCTCTATTCCTGTAATTTTGATCGAATTGTGGCTAATTAGTGAATGGATAGGGTAGTATTTCATCAATTGAATGGAAGCTGAAATGCTAACTGGTTTCAGTGCGTGTTTGAGGTGATTTTTGAACAGTGTTGATTTTATTTGATAAAACTGCTGGCTTTGGAATGACTGATACTGTTTGGCTTTCGGAAGATCATAGTAGACTTTGGTATTCAGTATATTGTATGATTTGATGATTTAAGGGGATTACTCCAATCAGATTGTATTGTGTAGCTCTACCTATATTTGTCTACTTTGTTATTCAAATTTGGTTGAATTATAGTGGAATGCTTTTGATTTCAGGGATCAAGAGGTAACTTTTGACACTCATCCACATATATGCTTAAATGGCGAATATCAATGCAGTTATATCTACCCTTGTAGTATAATTTTCGATTATACTTGTCATTTTATTGCCTGCGGTTACTGTTTAGGAAGGGTGGTCAGTTTTAACTTGCTGTAAAGTAAGTAAATGGTGTTTTTTTGCTATTGATTTTTTATTCTCTTGTTTATAAATGATATTTTGAGGCTTATTTTATTTTTTTGCGATGTCCTGATTTCTCTGCACTTGTACAATTATGATTGCTATTACAATGATTGGTAGCAGTGGTTCGTATTTAAATTGCATATGGTGATGTGACCATTGCTTGGTTTGATCCAAGCATCACAATGATTCATTGTCTGAAACCTCCTTTGCTTGTTTTTCTTCAGTGTTGAAGAGGCGAAGAAGAAAATATATGCACTGAGTACAACAACATATCAAGGTTTCCAGGTCGAGTGTTCGGAGGAGACATCTGAAAAGTTTAAAAGTAAGTGTTCCTTTTGCCAAAGTTACAGCACACAATGGAGTTTTGGCCAGGGTGGACTAAAATTGTCTGTTGTTAGGTATTCCGCAAGTGGTATTTGTATTGCCAGATTCCTACATTGATCCAGTAAATAAGGAATACGGAGGTTAGTCGCTCTTTCTGTTACTGTGTGTCTGAAATGTGTCTTTTGGATTGAACTATAGTTCTTGCCTATTTAAAGCATTGCCATTATATTTGTAGGCGACAAATATGTCAATGGAGAGATTTTTCCACGACCACCCCCAGTGCATTATGGGAGAAGAAGCAACAGGGATAGGCGTCCAAGAGAGCAGAACTATGGGCCGCCGCAGCAGCAGAACTACGGCCCAAGAGAGCAGAACTATGGGCCACCACCACAGCAGAACTTTGGGCCGCCAACACAGCAGAACTTTGGGCCACCACCGCAGCAGAACTACGGGCTACCACCACGACAGAACGTCAGGCCACCACCCCAACAGAACTTCGGGGCACCACCCCAACAGAACTTCGGAGCACCACCCCAGCAGAACTTCGGTGCACCACCCCAGCAGAACTTCGGTGCACCACCCAAACAGAACTTTGGAGCCCCTCCTCAGCAGAACTTTGGTGCACCACCTCAGCAGAACTTTGGGGCACCACCTCAGCAGAACTTCGGAGCACCACCTCAGCAGAACTTTGGTGCACCACCCCAGCAGAACTTTGGGGCACCACCTCAGCAGAACTTCAGAGCACCACCTCAGCAGAACTATGGGGCACCACCATATCAAAACAATGCATCACCTCAGCAGCAGAGTTACGGACCACCACAGCCCAGTCATACACTACAGCCACATCACAGCTACGGATCTCCATCACAGCAGAGCTATATGCCAAACCGACGTGAAGGTTATGCAAACCCACCTAATTATGCACAGGAACAGGGAAGACACCAGAGCTATTCACAACCTGGACAAAGGGGCTTTACCCAAGATGCTGACTACGGCTCTTCACAAGACGGAGCTTTTGGACAAGTATCTGGGGGATATAGAAACTTTTCATCATCACAAAATAATTGACCAAGTGAGTTATTTTATCCTTTGTTTACTCTTGTTGCCTTTAATTTACAGCTCTATGTTTGTGAATATTTGGCAATCTCACTTGAAGGTTGATATTTCTGTGTGTATTAATGCAGTTTGAGTTGGAGTTTGTTGTCACTTTGTAATTGTTATGTGCCTGTTTATTAAAACTTTTTCCAATTTCTCATCTCCTTTGTAGCGTCATGATTTAACAGATAAAATGTTAGTCTCAAATCCTGCCCACTTGTCTAGAATTTATTGAAAGTAAATTGCAACCTGACTTTTTCCATGATATAGTAATAACTTTAAAAAGTAGTCCATATACTCTAGCACAACTGTTTGGTTTTCATTCATAATGTTCCCTAGTTGAAAAATCAAATGATGTAAAAACTTAATCGCCACCCCCACCAACCATTTCCTCGAGATATATATCTGTCTTGTGTTTGCTCTTTAACATGGGCGCTTCTTTTATAGTATTACTTACACATGAACATATTTTGCTATATAAAACTCGCAGTGCAGTAGTATTGGCTGTCCGTCAAGAGTTTAAGACACGACTGGCTGAATTTTTTTGTTTCTGTAATGTATAGGATGTATTTCAACTTTCAAGTAGGACTGAGCACTAGAGGCTTCGAACAAGGATGGTGGTAGCTTGTTATCTGGTCATATTTTGTGGTCTGGAGCATCTGCGAGTTTAGTACGAGAGCACTGGTTGTACCGTATAGGTTTCGTACGATGAGAATAAACCTGTGAACTTGTATTCTGACGATGAAGAGCATTCTCTCCATGCAGTTTTCTTTGTTCATAAGTTGCACGATATGGCTGAAGAAGCATCTCTAGTGTTCCAATTTCCTGGTTTATCCTCTTTATTCATGGCTTTAGGAAAGAAAGTCTGTTTGTTATAGTAATTGATTCAATTTGATGGAACACTTTTTTTTGCATTTGGCAATTTGGGAAACAAATGGAATTAGTAGGTTATCCTACACTCATACTAGTACTCCCTCTGTCCCATAATAGATGACATACTTGGAGAATGACATGAGATTTTAGGAGATGTTTTGTGTGTTTAAGTGAAGAGAGAAAATATTATATTTATATTAATGTAAGATTGAGTTTTTTTCAAAAAAAGGAATGTGACGTCTTTTATGGGACAAACTAAAAAGAAAAGTGTGATATCTATTATGGGACGGAGGAGTATTAGACAAAACATGGACAATCGTTTTTTAATTTCATATTTAAATTAGGGATAATTAGGTATGATGATCATTTTAATCATAATTTTTAGTTATATAAAATTATAACATTTTAATTTTGCTCAAGAGTAAAGGTCAAAAGTGGTCTTAAACGTATGGTCAAAATACGAATTTGGTCTAAAACATTCATTTTTTAAAAAAAGGGTCCATAACTAATGAAACCGTCGTTGATTTAGTCCTTTTTTTATGATTCCGTTAAAAATTAACGGTCAACCCCCTATTAATGATATTTTGATCTAATTAATATACTAATACTCCTCTTTTTCTATTCTTCTCTCGCATCTCCCTCCTTTCTCCAAATCGGTACTCTATTTTCCTGAGCTCCGGCGGCACGGTGGTGGCGTGAGATCTGGGCGGCGGTTCCTTCTCGGAGTATCCGCGGCTGCTGCCGGCGTTCTCGGAGTACTCGATCGATCTGGTGGAGTGCGGGGGAAGATGTGGGTGGTTCTGAAGTCGGAATTTCTAGAGACGGTGAACCTGGGGGTGGGATGAAGCACGGGGGGCAGCGGGAAGGTGTTGGTGTGTGAGAGTTTTGTAGGTATGTGATGTGTGATAGCGGTGAGAATGTGTGGACGGAGCTTCGAGAGTAGTAGGTGACGCGACGGGGTGTCCAACATTGTCCCAGCCTCTGAAATTGAACGAAGAGAGCAGAGGAAGGAGGCGTTGGCGCCGTGACGAGCCGGCAGAAATTTTGGGACAGACATGGTTTCATCGCAGATAGAGGGACTCGACGGTGACTCTAACTGCGACGGCGAACACCGAACATCAGGGGCCCGACGATGGTGGAAGCAGCTCCGTCTGGGGGAGCCGCTCGACGGTGAGCTGTGAAGGCAGACAACGGAGAGGACGGAGGGCTTGATAGGGCGAAGCGGTGAGCTCACTGTCGTGAATTCGACGGGCTGGAAACAGGTGGCGTTGTAGCGAATAGAAATTGGAGATAGAGAGATTCAGGCAGCGTGTTTTCAAAGGAAAGGGAGATGGAAAAAGAATTACAAGAACTAGATAAAAATTTAATTAGCAAAATATTTAGAAAATAATTAAGTGGGTAATAATCCCAGATTAAGTCTAATCGGGTAAAAAATTCACTAATTGACGTTGACTGTCAGAAATTGACGGAACCGTAAAAAAGGGACTGAATCGACAAGAATTTTATTTATTATGGACTTGTTTTTCAAAAAGTGAATGTTTTAGACCAAATTCATATTTTGGCTATATGTTTAGGACCAAAATTTACCTTTACTCTTTTCTCAATTGTCCCGTTATGGTAAAAATTGAAACTTATATGGAAAAATTAAATATTTATGGTAATAAAATGATATAATGATGTTATTATATTTTGAATAGTTATTGAAAGATGATGGTTTATTTGGAATGATGTCGTTTTGTTGTCATATCATATTCGATTTGGTCATAGTATCGATTTTGAAAATTACTGTATGATTTTATTTCAGTGTTTGCCTAAACTGAGTTTTAGTGAAAAGTAAAATTGAATTGAACCAATTTATTTGAAAGATGAAATTCATACTACCAAAAGTGATCTGAACCATTTAAAAAAACAAACAAATATATTATCAAAAAACAAATATTCAACTCTAGAAAGTATAATTAAATTTATTTTCAGGTTGGGCTTTAGTTTCTTGATCCGAGACAGTCTGCTTTATGAATCCAAAGCAGCCATCCATGGAAGAAAAGCCCATTATACTGCAATTGGGCCTAAACCGACATAAAAAGGTTATAAAGCCCAATTATATCTCGTAGAAAGTTATCTTAGCTATACTTCTGTTTTTCAATAGAAAAAGTTAATGTTTATTTAACGTAGTATGCTTAAAATATTAGTAGTACGTTTTTCCCTATTTACTTTGTTAGTTAGTTAGGAAACTATGGAAAAAAAAGAAACTCATGGGTTCTTAAAGAGAAAAAAACGAATAAACTTTGTCCTCTTTTTTTTTCCTTTCGTAAATACAAATTCTTGATATTTTTGGATCCAATTATAAAAAAGCAATGAAATCTTCAAACTAATTAGTGGAGATTCCTTTATCATATAGTAGTGTCTATTTTATATAATATACTTTGGAGATGCTATCATGATTCATGATATTGCTTTACTTTCTAACATTTGGCAAAAGTAGCTATGGAAGACTTATAAAGAGTTCAAATGTTTTGTACAACTATTTAATAAGAAAAAGAAATGTTGAATAATAGAAACCAAGTAGAGAAATGGTTGGAGATTGTCCCCTCTATTGGAACCACATGTTTAATGTGACATTGCCCTTCTTTATAGACTATAGTTAACATTGCTATTTTTCTAATTATTCAACTTTTGTAAATTTACAACCTCAGTTACGAAATGAGGGGTGCATGTAGAGTTGAACATAGTAAAACAAAAAACTTAAAAGACTTTAAGGTTCAAAAAAATATATTATAGTTTTCTTCTAAGGTTTATCTTGAAATCAAAATCCATAAAAATGTGGACTATGCCATAATCTAAACGATTAAAGTTCATACTATTTATTTATGAACTACTACCCTACTTAAATTAATTCCAAAGACTAGGATATTATCGAAAACTCAAGATTCGTTCGGCACTTTTTAATTAACTTCAAAAAGAGACAATTTTAAAATATATAAAATGAGCACATGAACATCATATTGTAGTTTTGTATGGGCATCATTAAAGAGACATTCATGCATATAAGTTTAAATGCAACTTTGGACTTATAGAAGAGCGACAAGGATCATGCAAAATACTATTATAAATCCTTTTTATACCCCTAAAAGACAAACATGCCACATTATGTTTGAATCTATCATATTGAAAATTGTGATCACATTCTTTTCTTTCTTTGTAGAAAATTGTGATTATATTCCCTCATTACTACATTTTGTATATATCAAACCACAACTATATAATTAAAATGGTTATTAAAATTTTAAAGACTGTGATCACAGTAGACTTCGTAATTAGATATTAAATCTCAGACATTAAGGGCAAACCCTACATGGATTGAACAAGGGGCTTTAGCCCCAATTAAATTCCATTTTTCAAAACTTTTTTTTGTTGTAAAGTTTTAAATTTTATTCATGTGCTATATATATCATTATATAAAAGCCCCTATTAATAATTCTATATTTCCTAAAAATATATTTTTGAATAACATTTTGAAAATGTAGCCTCCCTGACCAATATACACTATAGAGTAATCTTTATAACTTAACCAAATACTCCATTGTTTGTCAAAAATAAAAAAACAATGCCATCATTGTTTATGAGTAAGATTGTACTCTATCAAAATGAATATCTCCTAATCCAATCAATATAAATATTCAAAGTTTGTGAAGGAGAAGAGGACACATCAAAGGTTGCTCATGATCTACATATAACAACACTATCAATTACAATCAACACAAATATAAAAGATATGGTGACCCATAATGTCAGCCTAAACATTCAATTCCAAATCACTTGCAAATTTGAAAATGGCCAAAAAAAATGAAGTAACATAATTGGCCATACCCGACTCATACTAGCACATAATTACAAAACATAGATGATAATATAATTAAGTGAACTAAGCCTAATAAATACTATTCCACAAAATCACAAGAGGACAATAATGCCATATAATGAGGATTAATTTTCAACCTTTTGGAAATTGGGCCAACAATGCTACAATTCCTAACATCACTTCTTATTAATTAATCCAAATAAAATGCCCACAAATATTAAGACATAATGTTCATTCACATTTAGTATATTGTAGCATTATATATGTACGAACCCAAACATTGTGACAATAATCAAGTTAGATGATTGACTTTATTTAGCTCACAATGTTAAAAGTTGAATACTTAAAAAAATATTTATTGCAATATGTAGTGTTATTTCAACTGTTGATGGCGGCCTTGTCTACCTTTAGAGAAGCCTAGTGTTGGAAATTCTTGTGATTTTACCCGACATATAAATGCTTTTTAATTTAATAATGTTGCCATATACATTCATTAATGAAAAGATAGTAAGTTGTGTTATTAATTAACTTCTAACTAGGTTTACTTAGCTCGTGGTCCCTATATCATCAATTACATTGAATGATGTGTGTACTTAATTAGCATTAACGTAATTGTTACGAATTAAATTGAACAATACTTTAATTAGTGTTTAGAAGCTAGACATTATGAATAGTGAATGAAAAGTTAACATACTTATGGCTTGGAGCTAGACCTGCCCAAGGTTTACCGAACCGGCGGTTAAAACCGAAACCAACCGTCGGTTACGGTTCTGAATCGAAACCGTCGATTTTTGAACCGTGGTTCGGTTCGGTTCAGGTTCAGAAATTTCAGAACCGAAACTGTGCCGGAACCGTAAAAAACCGCCGGAAAACCGTGAAACCAAGCCAGAACCGCAAAAACCGGCGGTTCGAAACTGAAACCGAAACCAGCGGTTTCGGAACCGGAACCGTAACCGCGAAACACCCTCGCGGTTCGGTTCCGGTTCGGCAATTTCCAAAACCGGAACCGGAGGTTCCGAATCGTAACCGCCGGTTTCAGAACCGTGGGCACCTCTACTTGGAGCCCTACAATTTTCTACTAGCTAGTATATCAATGTTTTATCTATGTAATAATAATTAGGTAATGATGATAAATAGTTATTTGGGTAATATATTAAAACTCTAGAGCAATAGATACTTTATGTGAATATACAAGTTCATTCTTTAAAGAAAATATATTCACATATTTACATTAAAAAGATTTGTGTATATACTAATGTTATTAATGTAGCTACCTTTTATCTTCGCTACACGAAAATATCATTTAGAAGACAAAATTATTTCAACCACCAACAAAATCGGAATCGCCCCTTCTTTGAAAGAGAGGAGGACGTTATGACGGGTTACTCACATTTCATTTGATGGTTATAGGCGAATTGAAAGCTCGAAAAAGCGCCTTTATTTTAATACTATAATTTTAAAATTAGCTAAAAAAATAGTCCATAGTTTGTTATATAGATATATTGCATGGCAATTGAAACGACGACGTGGATGAAATAATCCCCATGCAAAAATGGGAGAACATTCTTAATTTTCAATTCACAAGTCCTTTTCGAAAATTCAAAGCTCTTAATATGAAAGTGAACGTTTGTGGGAAGAGGTAGTAGCTGGATTTTGATGATGAAATATAATTATATATCAATTCATTCTGCACCATGCATGGCTGGAACAATCTGGAATACATAGTATGTGTGTACTTCTTCATTAATTATACTTTGTCCCCCCAAACTTTGAGCGATGTTTCCGAAAAATTGTCTCCAACTTGCGTTTTCACTTAAAAAATATTCGACTTTTGAGAGAGTTTGGATTAACGTTGCATCTTACATAATTATATGATCGAATGATGAGTCTATCTAAGAATTGTGCGAAGTGACTCATCATTCGATCGCATAATTCTTAGGTAAACTATAGGGTTTAGAGGGTTTTTTGAAACGAGACATAACTAGAATTAGGTTGATTAATTGATAGAATCACATAAGTTAGTCAAATTCTAGTTTGTACCACATTTTTCAAAATATTTGAATGATACAACACAAAGTTTTAAAAAAATTTAATTCTCACGATGACTTTTTTTTTTAGAAAATGCGATGCTGAATTGGTGCACATGTGTAAAAATTTTGGTGATATCAATGAACAGTGAAGTAAATGTAATGTACTGCGTAGATAATTAAAAGGCATCGTTTTGAGCCTAAGAGACTGAAACAATAAAAAATGAAATAAAACAATTTGGTCATAATGGATAATTAAGAATTTTTAAAATTTCTTAATATGTTATTCAAATATTTAAAAGTGTGAAATAAATTAAATTTGATCAAAATTCATAATTTATGGGCAATTAACTCAATAGATTTTTTTTCAAAGTTCAGGATTTTGGAAGTGAGAAATGTAAGTTTGGAATGTTTGTTAAGAAAATGTTGAAATTTGCCAATAAATTACCACTATAAAATTAAAATACTTATATTCCTTATGACTAGAGTGCAAATTTTGAACTACTGGACACGGTCTCTCAAAAAATTTCATGGACCAAATTAATCAATGTGAGGATATTGATATAATGATATATAACAATTAGTCATGTTACTTTATTATGTATGTATGGTCATTATATATCCTTTAAATCACAAAAGCATTATTCAATTTGGACCCCAAATATAGAGGCCAAAATTGCATATATTTGTTTTGCTTAATTGACTGTTTTGTTTATAGTGTGAATCGTAACGTGCTTCCCTTGGTCCCAAATGTAAAGGTATGTTTTAACAAATAGTAGTACTACTAATTTTTTTTAATCTCATTTAACATACCCTTGTTTAATTATTTGATTCAGCCTTTAGCATTGATTCAACATCAAAATAAATATAGACATATTAATAGATTACTGTAGTAATTTTTTCCTTTTTGAATTAAATTTTGTGAAAAAAAATCTTATTAGCCTATATAATGGTGAAAAGTATAATTATTCTTTATGCGAAAGTATGACATTATTAATTTAATAGACTTCAAGTGACATTTTGTTTATTCTTCTCTCTCGTCCGTTAATTTGTTAATGATTACATATATGAAAATCAAGTAATGCGATTAATTTGTTAATAATTACATAAATGTAATTTATAATGAAGTGTCAAGGATCAACAATCTTATATGGCTATATAATAAGTTTTGTTACGTTATCTAAAAATAAAATAAATGTTGTATATATACTTAAATAAATTAAATTCTAAGAGAAAGCAGAATGCGAAACATAATTTCAAACAAATAAATCCTTGGCATTTCTTTCTTACTTTCACTTTTTTAATAAAAAATTTTAAAAAAACCCTTGCATAATTTGTAGTACTCATTATTTAATGCGACACTAAGGGTAAACAATACGACATTAAATATATATAAAAGTAAACATAATTTGGAGTACTAATTAAAGGTTCTACTACTTGATCAAGTGCTTTTACAAACTATAGTACTTCATCTTTTAGTTTGTTAACTATAATTGACTGCAAATATAAACAAACTAGGAAAATTTAAAAAAAAGAAAGAAAACGATTGCACTTTTAATACTTTCAACCAATCTTTTCCATTGGGTATAATCATCATCCTGGATAAAATACACCAAATCTAAAATTGAGATCTAAAAAAGTACTAATACCAAGAATAAAACAAAAAATCAAAGTCTTGTTCGATGATAAATTGATTTTTTCTGCCAATACATCTTCTTGAAATGACATGCACGGTGCACTTTTTGGCCATTGAAAAATGATGAGATGTGAGATTCACATAGAAATATTGTCTCAGATTATAAAATGGGCCTTCACATTATTTACAATTTACGTTATTAATCATTATATTACACTATTATCCAATGGAAATTGGTGTATTTTATATTTAAAAATTTAGTAAATGTGACTGATTGGAGGATACTTATCCATCGTTTTAAATTTAAATGCCATTCATTGGATTCTTGATTTTAATTGTAAAACAACTCTAAATTTTCAATTTTGTACAACCAATTTTATCATTTAAGTGATTAGCATTTAGCAACAATTTAGGATCGTTGATAAATACCCTGGATAAGTATTAGTAAAATATTTATATCCTAGATATTGACTTTATTGCAACTTTCTAACACTACGAATTTGCAAGTATTACACATTATTGTTCCCTAAATAGTTCAAGTCAAAACCTTAATCAACCTAAAGCAACATTTCCATTATTTCCACATGCTCAACAATTTCATTCGCATTCAATTTCTTCGATGCTAAATCAACTTCAATTAAACCAAAATTATGAGTGTAAATAAATAACGAAAATATGTAAAAACTAAACGTATGTAATTTCTAGCTAAAAACCAATATTTCAAAAATTAATTTAAGATTGACCCCAAAAGTCCCTATAGCTTTCAAAGCAAGTTAAATACACAAATGAGTGTCCTCTTGTTTTTATATTACCAAAGCAATAGAGCAAGCTCTCAAGAATCAATGTCTAGCTTTAATAGAGCCAATTAAGCAAGCATATTGAAAATCCCCAAATATTTAAGTAAACCGGTGTGTAATGTCTGCACCGGCGGCTAATATTTAAGACAAAAGTGGGATCAATTCTTTTTTTGGTAAAGGATTTTAATGGAATTCCATTTTAATGAAGAGCATTAGTCGTATTCCGCCTCAGGGAGTGACGCATAACTCTTATGCGTCACTAACAAAAAGACGCATAATCCTTATGCGTCGCTATTAAACGACGCATAATCATTGTGCGTCATTAGTTAATGACGCATAACCATTGTGCGTCGTTTATTAGAGACGCATAACACTTGTGCGTCGTTTATTAGAGACGCATAATACTTATGCGTCGTTTAATAGCGACGCATAACTCTTATGCGTCTTTAGTTATCGACGCATAATACTTATGCGTCGTTGGTTGAGTTTTAAAACGGGCAGAAGGCAGAATCAGGCAGAAACGCGACGAAAGAGGCGAAGCAGGCGTGGCAGGCGATTTCCGACGAATCCGAGCAAAATCCGGCGAATTACCACCATTTTGCAACCATTTTCCGGTAATTGTTCTTCAATTTGGCTAAATACATCCTTTAATGTTTTAATTTGGGCAGGTTTTCCGTTATTTAGTAAAAGTAGGGTTTTTGATTAAATTGATGGATTTTTGGTATTTTTGTGTTGTTTTGTTGCATATAAGTAGCGATTATGATGAAATTATGGGTTATGATGAAATTGATGGAATTTTTGGACGACTTTCCGTAATTTGTGTATTTCATATGGATTTAATTTAGCAAAATTAGGGTTTATGATGAAATTGTTGGATTTGTTGGTCGATTTTCCGTAATTTGGGTATTTCATATGCATATAATTGAATGGGTAGAAGCAATTGATTAAGTTTTTGTAATTGTGCCCCTTTTGGTGGGCGTTTTTATGCATATATTGTGCCCCTAAGTTGCAATTTAGTTAGCTTGTTGATTGTTGAGTTGTTATGAAAAAAATTTGAAGCATGGGTGAATGTTTTGAAGTAGATGGCATCTGCAAGTTCCGAACAACAGTTATGCTATGGACCTGAGGATCCATCACTACTGTTTCATCAGAGCGAACACATTTCAAGCTCGTTGTTGGCGAATGGCACAACAAATGTGTTGAGAAGTCGTAGGACGGAGAGTAAGGTGTGGGCATTGCCTATACATGAAAATGTGATGTATTGGCTAGGTGTATGGGGGTTCAGAGGCGTGGTTGAATGTGGAAGACCGATGAGGATGGACAATGAGCTAATAACTGCCTTGATCGAGCGCTGGAGGCCTGAGACACACTGTTTCCACCTTCCAGTTGGGGAAGTTACTGTTACCTTACAGGATGTGCAAAGCCTGTGGGGTTTGAGAGCAGACGGTCGTGCTTTCACTGGCCGTGACTACCCTGTTGGATTTGAAGATTGGTCCAGCAAGTGTAGAGATTTGTTGGGATGGATACCTGACTCAGAAACCGAAACGAAGCACGGTGGTTTGTTGATGACGTCTCTGATCCACCAAGCGACGATGCCGTTGGGTGATGGGCTGCCTGTGTATGCATACATTCAAAGAGCACGCATACATGCTCTGATCCTGTTAGGGGGGCTTATTTTACCGGACACCACAGGGTGCAAGGTCCCCTTTATGTGGTTAAATGCCTTAGACGATCCGGAAGATGTGGCTAATATCAGTTGGGGTAGTGCTGCGTTAGCATACCTGTATCATTATTTGCATACCACGCCTTCTTATAACTGATTAACACACCAAATCTGTCTTGAATATCAGCTATTATTGAGAAGACCTTGAAATCGGCACATTGTCACACATGATGTCGAATCAACAGAGCTATCATTGGGGCTGAAAAGTTAGCATGATCTCTATTAGCACGATGGCCTATACAGTTATGTCGATTCTTCCACTTCCTAACTTCCCACATATCGTCATGCGACCTTTGTGTAACTGAAACCTCCCACTTACATTCCCTCGCCTTTTCAGCGTCGGTGGTGCTGATGATGCCTGCCCCTGTGACTGTCGTTCCTGCTGGAAATTTGCATACAGCATGCCACCTTCTTAATTTGCTCTCGACAACCTTAAACTGTTTTTCATTCCATAAACTCCACATAGTTATAGCAGTTTTCACGTGTAGCTTGGAATCAAATTTTGTTCCCAACACAATCCGATGCGGCTCATTCTCATTCCAATACAAAAGGCTGTGTTCATTACCTCCCACATCATCCGATACTCCAGAAGGACGACTTGGTAATTCACGAAAGAATCTAAACCCATTAGGATTGTATTCCGGAAGTGGTTGTTCACCTTGCATAACAGGTTTACTTGGTACTATCTCATCATCAGAACTAGCACCGACATCATCAGCACCATCACCATCACTGAGATCGGGGTCTGGCTCTGTCTCGGATAGTGGCCTTGGCTCATCAAGATCATCTGCATCATCTACCTCATCATTCAATCCAACACCAACATCAGCAACATCTACAACATCTACAACATCTCTCTGCTCATTCATTTGGTCCACCCTCGCAGATGATCCAATACCACACTCAAAGCTCATTTGTTCAAACCTCGCAGATGCTCCAATACCATAATCAACAACTGGTGGGATTTCTTCACTCCTCACAGGTGAATACTCAACAAATAATTCAATACACCCACTTGAATTTTGAGCATTGTTGAACATAAACATTACACTATCATCATTGCGAATCACAGAACATGTATAACTCATACCGGAACCATAGACTATACATTGTCTCCATAATAATTCAATTGTGTGTTGGTTCATATCTATTCCCATCGCATCACAAATCATTGCTACCAACTCATAATAGGAAACACCTGAATTTAATATAATGGAGCTCCTCGCACGAGGTGGGTCATAACCAATACCCATATGTGGTAGTTGAACTACTCTACCACCCCAATACAAACTCACAAATACTTGCATGATTTCTGCATCAAAAACATATAAACCAACGACAATTATGGACATTTTCCTACAAGCCCTAATTTGTATAAATTGGGTAAAACTAACAAATGAAAGCACAATAAACATGAATAATGATGAATGTAGCTAAATTGATGAACAAATTACCGGATCTTATGGAGAAATCGCCGGAAATCGCCAGAAAACGCCGGAAATCGCCGAGATAGAGGAATTGAAAGTGTATGAAGGTGCGTTCTGTGATCTGCGTGTGACTGGAGGCAGATAAAAGCCGCCTTAACGACGCATAACCAATGTGCGTCGTTCATGAGCGACGCACAACCCTTATGCGTCGTTAAGCGACGCATAATCCTTATGCGTCATTAATTAACGACGCATAATGGTTATGCGTTTCATTAAGAACGACGCACAATCATTATGCGTCACTCCCTCAATTAGAATGAATCTATTCTCCTTCATTAAATTGGAATTCCATTACTCTCTTAGCACAAAAGAAGAAAGACCTCGACAAAAGTGTAATCCTACGAAAATCTTGTGAAATAAATGGGGTATAGTTTGAGTGGTCCAATTGCAATAAATTAGTAAAAAATGATGTATAAATAGATAGATCATAGATGGGTGCACTGTCACAACTGCACTTAAATATCAAATCAAGATCTTCTAAATGCTTATTTTTTGTATACACTCTTTTTATGCATCAATTGTCATTACCTGTTTTTAAACTGGCCAATCCTGATAAATTCATGCATTCAGTAAACAAAACACTGATCCATCCATAGAGAGAGACTTTTGTTCGGACAGTTTGCGAATATGCTACATGTACTTTGGGGCTATTCAAATTTTTGATTAATTTAATCCATTGGATATAGTTAAGATTTGTTCATCATTAACCACATGGAACAATCTTAAACCTTTGATTAGTTTTATCAGCTTTTAAGATGTCCACAAATTTGTACGAACAATAATCATTGGGTCTATCCGTAGTTTAAAGCAAAAAAAGTTCGTTCAAGCTCGTTGATTAAACGAATCAAAATTTTGTTTTGAGTCATCCGAATAATCATCTAATTAGTTAATTTAGCTTTTACAAAAAAATTATATTATCATTTTTTATTGGCGCGTGTTTTAAGAAATTGTTTGATTTTGTGTGATAGAGAAAGTTAATGAAACGTGTGTCATACTTATATATTGATTTTATAATAAAACAAAGTTCGTTCAAGCTCGTTCATTAAACGAATCAAAATTTTGTTTTGAGTCATTCGAATAATCATCTAATTAGTTAATTTGGCTTTTACAAAAAAAAATTATATTATCATTTTTTATCGGCTCATGTTTTAAGAAATTGTTTGATTTTATGTGATAGAGAAAGTTAATGAAACGTGTGTCATACTTATATATATTAATTTTATAATAAAACATAAGTTAGTGAGTTAGTGGAGTGTAGGGCACACCTGCTAAAAATAGTAAAAGTGAAATATGGCGGACAGACGAAATATAAAAAATGACAAATTTAATAGCGGAAGAAGGAAAGTAATTATTTTCAATACAAATTTTTAAACTAAAAATTGACGAGTATAGTCCGCTAAATATGTTGTTGATTCAAACATTACAAAATTAATAACAAAAATAGTAACACACTAACTAACAAACTAAAAACATGGTACTATAATAATATCAAGCCGATCTATTTCCTTTAGCAAAAGTATTGAGGGATATCATATCGAAATAATGTTCACGTGACAGATAACACAACCTCTTTTTGATCAAGACAATTAAAAAAAAACTAGTGATCATAACAAAAATCTTTTCAATCAAGACAATAAAAAAGAACTAGTGATCATAATAAAATAAGAAAAATAATGGGTTGAAACTAGAGATTGATTTGAACATTTTCTAACACTTACAAAGATTCCAAATTTTATAGTCATACGTTTCTCAATGAATTTATACATATTCCACATTCATATCATGGTTCTTAATTTTTATTTGAAAAACTTTTAGCCTAACCCTATCGGCCTATCCAAGCTAGTATTGAACCTATTTATATTTAATAAAATGAAAAATTCGACTCAGTTTTTTCCATCTACACATCAAGTAAATTATGTGGGCTTAATTAATGGCTGGCGTGTACTAATACAGATATTATGAAGTTACAAAATTGCGTATCACTTTATATTATTTAATTTAAGTTGAATTTCAGTAAATTTTATCTTATAATTATTTAATTTAAGTTGAACTTCGGTAAATTTTATCTTATGAATATAAAATATTATCTCATTGTTAATAAATGCAACGGAATATGCGCAATATTAATCCATAGACAGTCAGCTTTGTCTAAGCTGCGCCGAACAATTTAATATTTATTTAATGGTAACAAAACAATCTATACTGAATAGAGTTAAGTCCTGTATACTCAAATTGTTATTGCAAAAGTAAAAAAAAAGTCCATTTATATAAAAAGTAAAAATTATCTACACTCATTTACAACTCAAAATACTTTTTTGTTATAATTACTCATAATTATACTTTATATTGTGAATACATGTGTTTTTGGTTGTAATTTACAAATCACAACTTCAAAGTACTTATAATTGTAAGTGAGTTGTTCCTAGCTAAAGTTCACAAATATTCTCATTTGTGAAATTTGTGAACAGTTTACATTCATAATATTAGTTAAATGCATAATGCTAATAACATATGCATTCAACTTTTAACAGTTATGTAAATTAGAGAATTTCATTGCTTGAGATATTTTATTTGATTTGATATGTGATTTATTGACTTTCATAGTAAAATAAATCACTTTTAAATTTAATTGCATGATCAATTACTTTTTTCAAAAAAATAATTCTAGCCAAAAATTGGCGAGCGAATAACAGGATTGATTCTACAATATAGAACGGTTCGTATTAGAGTGTCCACAATGGTGGCCCTTGAAGGCCACCAAATGTGGCCCGGCCACCATTCGTGGCTCTTATGTGGCCCTCCGCAATGGTAAAAGTCAAAATTATAACAAAAATAACAAGGGCCACCAAATTTAATTTATTTTCTTTTTTTAATAATGTTATTTTTTAATTTAACTATATTAAATTTTAGTAGACTAATAATTTGGGAAACAAACATAATTTAATAAAGTTACGAATTATAGATAAATTTAATTTGGAAGTGTAGAAAGAAGTGAAAAAATGGAAATGGGAGTGTATATTTATAAAAAAAATTCGAAATTAAAAAAAATTTATAATCGGCGGCCCAGCCGCGAAACGCGGCTCGATGCAATGGAGGGCCGCAGCTCACACGGCTCAGCCGCGTGAAGGCCGCGGCCGCGGTCCGCCCTCGGCTCTCGGCCCTGCGCCCCGGCTCTCGGCTCTCTGCAATGGGGGGGCCGCGGCTCCCCCATTATGGACACTCTTAGAAGTAACATAAAAAAATAACAAAATCACACATAAATAAAAACTTCGTTATATCCAAAATCATAAAAAGATAGACATCACACACAACCCAACAAACTATCTACCAACCCACGTGATAAGAGTGATCTCAAACTACAACTTAAAACTGAAGGAGAAGTTAAAAACAATAAACACAAAATATTTGATTTTGAAATATTTAATTGATAATTTTAAAATTTTATTTCTATGATTAGTGATGAAGCCGCGAATTTTGGATGTTAGTAAAGAATGCTGGAAAACGCAGATCACGACACAAAGAATTTACGTGGTTCGATTTACTGGAGTAAATCTACGTCCACGGGAAAAAGGGAGGGCAAGATTGTATTGCTTGATCTGTTTTCTACAGCTTACAATTACAAACTTGCTATTTTGTGTTTTATTTCTAGAGAGCGAGAGAGAGAGTTCCCTTCATCTATTTGATCTAAGTTCTATTTATACTGAACTAAGATCGTGGCTTGCGTCATCACTAATGATGGTTGTGGATGTCGTGGAGGTCATGCGATCCTGCATGGGCCCACTATCCTGCATGAGTTAATGACTGCTTGACACCACTGAATAGATCGTGGGAGTAGTGGAGATCGTGGAGGTTCTGACATGAGTTGACTATCTCCCAGTTCGGTCGAATACTGAGACCGAACTGCTGAACTATTGCCGAGCAGCTTTTGCCGATCTGAGAGTAGAGCTTGATGCCGACCTGAGAGCAGAGCTTGATGAGTTGGCTTTCACCGAGCTGTAGGCTGGGGCCGAACTCTTTAGTCATGCCGGACTGATACTCTTTGGTTGTGCCGAACTGATACTCTTTCTTGGGCTTTACTGCTGTTGGGCTTGTTTAGTTCGTACTCCATCACTACCCCCCCCGAAAAAGCGAAGTGAATCACTTCGGCGAAGCGAGTCACTTCGGCGTTCTGGATAAAGGTACGGGGTAAGTTGAGGTCTGTCCTCGGTCTTATGAAGTAAACTTCTTTGACCGGACTTAGTCCTTGGTCTTATGAAGTAAACTTCTGACATGAGTTATCTTTGGTCTGATGAAATAAACATCTTTGACCGGACTCGTCTTTGGTCTGATGAAATAAACATCTTTGACCGGACTCGTCTTTGGTCTGATGAAATAAACATCTTTGACCGGACTCGTCTTTGGTCTGATGAAATAAACATCTTTGACCGGACTCGTCTTTGGTCTGATGAAATAAACATCTTTGACCGGACTCGTCTTTGGTCTGATGAAATAAACATCTTTTGACCGGACTCGTCTTTGGTCTGATGAAATAAACATCTTTGACCGGACTCGTCTTTGGTCTGATGAAATAAACATCTTTGACCGGACTCGTCTTTGGTCTGATGAAATAAACATCTTTGACCGGACTCGTCTTTGGTCTGATGAAATAAACATCTTTTGACCGGACTCGTCTTTGGTCTGATGAAATAAACATCTTTTGACCGGACTCGTCTTTGGTCTGATGAAATAAACATCTTTGACCGGACTCGTCTTTGGTCTGATGAAATAAACATCTTTGACCGGACTCGTCTTGTGTTCTAATTTGGCGATTTTTGTCGCCGGGATCGAACTTTCCCTTGTCCTAATTTCGGGATCGGACTTTCCCTTGTCCTAATTTGGCGAGTTTTATCGCGTGGATCGGACTTTCCCAGTTAACCGAAGTGGTCTTATGCAGTAAACCTCTTTGACTAGACATGGTCGTCTTCGGTCTTATGAGGTAAACCGCTTTGACCGAACTTGGTCGTCCTAATTCAGCGAGTTTTATCGCGTGGATTGGACTTTCCCAGTTAACCGAAGTGGTCTTATGCAGTAAACCTCTTTGACTAGACATGGTCGTCCTCGGTCTTATGAGGTAAACTGCTTTGACCGAACTTGGTCGTCCTAATTCGGCGAGTTTTATCGCGTGGATTGGACTTTCCCTTGTCCTAATTCAGGCAAGTTTTATCGCGAGAATCGGACTTTTGTTGCAGTTCGTTTCAGACGAAGTGCTTGATTCTTAAGCAGAATTGTGGTCTTGTATCCTCTTTAGAAGCTTTGACACACAATCGTGGGCTTGTTGCAGCTCGTTTCAGACGAACTGCTTGTTTAAGCTGAATTGTGGTCTTGTATCCTCTTTAGAAGCTTTGACGCACAATCGTTGGCTTGTATGTTCTAAAAAGGGGATCAGCCTTTGAAGAACGAGATACCTCAGTTTTATTTGTAAGAGACGACACTCACATAGACAGACACAACGCACGTAGAGACAAGAACAAGTAAAAAACAAAGAAAACACATAAGACTGACTGACCGGACTGTCTCTTACAAATGGAACTTTTTGAGGTTGGAAACGTACCATGTTCGGGGTACTTGTGCTCCTGACGCGTGAGTCAATTTGTAAGACCCTTTGCCGAGGACTTCTGACACCCGATATGGACCTTCCTATGTGGGTTCGAGTTCGCCCAGCTTTTCTGCTCGGCTTACTTCGTTGTTTCTCAAGACGAGATCTCCCACTTGAAATTGCAGCTTCTTCACCCTTTGGTTGTAATACCGGGCTACTTGCTCCTTGTACTTGGCTGCTTTTAGGCAGGCCAATTCTCTTCTTTCTTCGGCAAGATCTAGTTCGGCTCTCAGTCCGTCACCATTCATTTCTGAGGAGAAATTGAGTTCGGGGACTGGATATGCCGATCTCAACCGAATCACGGCTTCAGTGCCGTACACCATCGAGTTCGGCTCCGGTGTGACTTCGGTCATTTCGCCGGCCTCTGATTCCGGCTGCTGTGATTGCTATGCTTGATGGTGCCGAACTGATTGCTCGGCACTTTTAAGCGCAATCTGCGAACACACTTGCTCTTTTTCGATCACCTCGGATGACCGCTATCTCTCCTTTAGTGGAGAAGGTGTTCGGCGAGGATGCCTCTGATCGCTATGACCGGGCTTCTTTTTGTCTTCTCTAGATGAGCTGTCTAAAGACCGTTTTCGACGGTCTGCCTCATCGGCACGAGAAAACTTGTCCGCAATGTCCCACATCTCTTGAGCTGTTTGCGGACCGCACTCCACGAGCTTTCTGTAGAGAGCTCCGGGCAGGATTCCATTTTGGAATGCCGAAATGATAAGTAGATCATTGAGATTATCTACTTGTAGGCATTCCTTATGGAATCTCGTCAGGAAGTCGCTGATCTTTTCGTCGCGACCTTGACGTATAGAAAGCAGCTGAGCCGAAGTAATCCGGGCTTCCGCTTTCTGAAAGAACCTCCTGTGGAAAGCATCCATTAGATCTCGGTAGGATCTAATGCTGCCTTGGGGGAGGCTATCGAACCACCTTCTTGCGTTCCCGATAAGCAGCTCGGGAAACAGCTTGCACATGTGGACCTCGTTGAGACCCTGGTTCGCCATGTTATATTGATAGCGTCCCAAGAAATCATGAGGATCCACGAGTCCGTCATAGGTTATCGACGGAGTTCGGTAGTTCTGTGGTAGGGAAGTTCGGGTAATATCGTCCGAGAACGGAGTCCTCAATGCTCCGTACATGGCGAACCCGACATCTCTTCGGTATGGAGGAGTTGGAGTTCTCCTGTGATTCCGGTACCGAGGATTCTCTCTCCTGGAAGACATGACACTACTGCGGTAGTGACTGTCTCGTATGGAGGGAGAGGGAGAATCCGCCGTTTTCGCCTCCGGCTGCTTTTGGCTTTTTTGCAGGAAGGTTAAGAATTCCTCCTGCTTTTCAGCCAAAAACAGCTTGACAGCCTCGTTCAAATCGGGCTGCTGGGAAGACTCGGTGTGACGGCTTTTGGAGCGGCTTGTTCCTCCGCCATGAGAACGGGTGGTAGATTTATCCCTAGGCCGTTTTCCAGACCTATGGGATGGATTGGCTTCCTCCTGGTTCTCCCGGGCAGGAATGCGGGTACTCTGCGATCTGGTATGCATTTTTTGGGTGGAAAAAATGGATCAAAAATTCGCTTTATCACAAATTTTGTTCTCTGTTTCCCACAGACGGCGCCAGTGATGAAGCCGCGAATTTTGGATGTTAGTAAAGAATGCTGGAAAACGCAGATCACGACACAAAGAATTTACGTGGTTCGATTTACTGGAGTAAATCTACGTCCACGGGAAAAAGGGAGGGCAAGATTGTATTGCTTGATCTGTTTTCTACAGCTTACAATTACAAACTTGCTATTTTGTGTTTTATTTCTAGAGAGCGAGAGAGAGAGTTCCCTTCATCTATTTGATCTAAGTTCTATTTATACTGAACTAAGATCGTGGCTTGCGTCATCACTAATGATGGTTGTGGATGTCGTGGAGGTCATGCGATCCTGCATGGGCCCACTATCCTGCATGAGTTAATGACTGCTTGACACCACTGAATAGATCGTGGGAGTAGTGGAGATCGTGGAGGTTCTGACATGAGTTGACTATCTCCCAGTTCGGTCGAATACTGAGACCGAACTGCTGAACTATTGCCGAGCAGCTTTTGCCGATCTGAGAGTAGAGCTTGATGCCGACCTGAGAGCAGAGCTTGATGAGTTGGCTTTCACCGAGCTGTAGGCTGGGGCCGAACTCTTTAGTCATGCCGGACTGATACTCTTTGGTTGTGCCGAACTGATACTCTTTCTTGGGCTTTACTGCTGTTGGGCTTGTTTAGTTCGTACTCCATCAATTAGTATGTGTATTTGCGAGGGTGTAAAATTAAGCTTGTGTTTATTTAGAGTTAATATTAATACCTCAAAGATATAGCAAGGAAGCATAAAACCAAATTATTCCATTCATGTTGTTGGAAATTGGAATAAAATCACCAAATCATTTGCAGAACATACATCTCCCAATAATCGTATGTGCAATGGATTTGTTAGAAGAAAATGACAGCTCTCATTCACCAATATATATTCCAGTAATGCGTTGCACTTTAATTTATTTCATCTTCAAACTTAGTGTATATTATTGGTGTGAAAAATATAGTTCATCATTTGAGGATCCAATCTTCAATTCTTATCCTTTTTGTTGACCAACTATTTTTGGGAAATTTTGCTTCAATTCATCATAATTATGGTCACCCATATGGCCATATGGAAAAATCATGTCTTACAATGACGGCTTAAATAGTAATGTGTGCTCTCCTTTTATACATTAAGTCAATTTAGTATTGGATGTGTATAATTAGAAATATCAGTTCAATTTGAAATTCATGTATAGATCTGAATAATTCATTGAATTTAGAGGATAAGATTTGAAAATATCTAACCTATAAATTCTAGTATGATTAGCCCGAAACCTGAGTGTGATTGACGAAACTTGATGGGTTGTTCCTAAAACCATCTCCAAGGGTACACTAAACCTAAAATGAGATAGGTAATTAGCTCCAATAGTACTCCAGAACTAATCTCATATTTGGTTTTTGAGAAAAAAAAATACCTATCTTTAGGTTTACAATAAACCCAAACCTAAAAGTTTTTCAAACTTTGTGTGTAAAAAAAATAATATAGAGAATATTCTTTTAAGTTTGAGTTTAGTGTAAATTGTTGGAGTAAAATCATATTTAATGTGACATTTACACTGAAATGATTTTGAGTTTAGTGTAAATGGTTGGAGATGCTCTAACCAAATAATTTGCTAAATTTAGAGGATTAAATTTGAAAATATTTAACCCTATAAAAATAAAATAGGATATACTGTATTACACAACTACACAAGTTGATTTTATTCATGTAATGTGCTCATATAACTGCTGCAATGTCATGATATTTTTTTCACTTTTTTCGAATAATTTAATTAAGGATGAATTTATATATTTACATAAAAATGACTGTATTTTGCTTGTTATTTTATAATTGTGGCTATGATTTAATTTTAAAGGGAGGACTTAAAAATGAAAGGAAAAATATATTGTCAAATGATTGGCATTAGAAAAATGTCCCAAGAAATGCCCACCCTTATTTATATCACATGAGCACTAAAAAACGACTCTAAGAATAAGACTTCAATGGTTACAGGCACCAATTAAGGTGTACAATTAATCAAAATGTTTATTGGCCCTTTTTATTTTGATTATTTTTAATTTAATTATCAAATTTCTTTTCCAAATTTCCCCATTTTCCAAGTTTATTTTTCAATTTGGAGGCCTAAAGAAGACAAGTGTCAACACTTAGGCATAATTTGGTATATCATTCATGCCATGTTCGTTTCATGTTTGTGTCTGCATGAGTCAGAGATATGTTATAGTCGTGTTGAAGGTTTTGTTATTGTGTCGTGTTCAGTTTTCGTCTTAGATATTATCTCGATAAGATATTTAATGACTCGACAACTTAATTTATTAGGGATTTTATAATCAACCGATTTTCTCCATTTGTTAGGGCTAGAGCAAACCGATTTTCGATGATTCTTATTCTCCATATTACTATAAGTTTGTGTGATGTATTAAAATTATAGCTGGCAAAATATTATGAGATCTGAACATGGCGCAAAATGCACGTCAACTGTCTGAGGTTCGTGCATTTCTATAGTATTCTGCTGCCAAACACCAAAAATAATAAGATCAACTCATCAATTAAAAATATATTATTATTATTATAATTATTAAAAAATTGGTGTAATCAAGATTCAGTTAATACAGTCCAACACAAACACAGTCTAGTTTAGAGGTCACATTTTGAAATACGCGTGACACGAATCATATAATATTTTTTCAATTAAATTTAGACATTATATTTATCTAATCTAATACTAAATGTAAATACTGTATTGATTACTGCAGTCGAACAAAATATTTATTTATGTAAATTGCCTGTGAAACACCATTTTGACCGACAGTCAGATTTATAGCACAGCAAGAATTGCATGTTTCATGTTTTAGAATCTCAACAGTCTTATATATAAAAAAAATGTAATCATATTGCCCTTTTACATATAGTAAGAAAACACTATTAATGTAATTGCTTTTTAATTTAGTTAGCATATAACGAGGGAAATTTTAAATTCACATTTGTTTTAGAAAGTTGACTGTGAAGATTTGGAGTAACATGAAAATAATAAAAATAATAATTTTATGCAATTTATACAATATACTCCATCAATTACTGCATAAAATAAAATAATTAATAGGCAAGACTATAAATGTATCAGTAATTCCCATATAATGAAACAAGAACAGAAAAATAAAAATAAAAATAAGGGCATTTCAGAAAAGAAAAAGAAATATAGATGTGATAGACACTAATTCCTACAAAGGAGGAGCCACACAGTAATGGGCCCCACTCATCCTCTCATCTTTGACCACTGCAATATTTTCTTACCACGTACAAAGACACGTAAACATAGTAAAAATACTGTCGCCGTACACAAATAATGTCGCCACATGTTTTTGTATGCTTTTTCAAAAATTGATTGATTAGTTGTGAAGAAAATGTTGTTCTTATTTTTATTAGTGTTAAAGAATAATTTAGGTTTTAATTAATAAGTAATCCAAATAGTAAATCCTTCGTAGTCCTAGTACGTATTTATGTCAAAAGCTAGGATAATCCGAACGATTGCGTTCGCTTCTAACCGCATATTGCAAGTTCAATCTATGCCGATTTTCTTTTGCCCTTCTTAACTAAAAACTTCTTCAAATCTCCACTCTTCTGTAATTTTTTGAGAGGCGGATGGAATAAAATTTAAAAAGTTATGGAGGAGTGTTTTTTGAAATTAGAACTAATCCAAACCTGAAATATATTTATATATAAAAATAGGGAGTATATTATTATTATTATTATTATTATTATTATTATTATTATTATTATTATTATTATTATTATTATTATTATTATTATTATTGTTATTATTATTATTATTATTATAAACCTAACGAATATAAAATATTTGTGTTGAAAAATTCTAATACTAGTATTTAGTACTATTAGATTTCGAATTGTGATAGCACTAGATTTTTAAATTTTCCAATTTTAGCATTGAATTATCAGATCTTCATATTTTTATATGCAATCTCAATTTTATATATGCAATCTCAATTTTTCGGATCAAATCGAATTTCATAGTTTAGATTTTAAATTTTTGGACAATTCATATCGAATCGTATTCATATTTTATAAAATTTTTGATTTCCAAATCAGCTGAAATTGGGTTAAAACAGTTGTGTAAACCAAATGCTTGCCTTAAAATAGAAGACGGCCATGAGTCATTCAGTCTCTATTTTATGAACATTAATTTTACCAAATTGCCCCCGCATGAAGAAATTTATTCTAACAGCACACGTTTGTTTAAGGCGTGTTTGGGTGGGGACCGGATATTTGGGGTCAATTGCCCAATTTGTTATGGCAAAACCATTCTTTTATAGGACTGCTTATTATATTCTTGAAAAGAAGAATTTACAAAATCCTAGTCTCATTTAATAATTTTCGTCTACAATAATTAACAATCAAGTACTGTCGAAAGTTGTTATGATGGTAGTGCAGAAAACAAAGTGGGCAACAAGAAGAAAAGCCAATCTCTTCTTTTCACCTCACTTTATCTACTTTTCATGTGCTTATTACAAAATCCTTCATCCTCCTCCTCTCTCTCTAGAGAGATTTGTGGGGTAAAAAGGGTTTTTCACGTCAACCAAACAACATAAACTATGCAACACCTTTTTTCCTGTAATCTGTACATTTCATTATTTAAATCCCCCAACCAATATTTTGAATCTTTTTTTGGATGGGAAAAAAACAGTTCAGCTTCTCTTCCCTATGCCTATCTTTCAAACCTTTCTTCACATTTTCTTGGTGGATCAAAAAAGAAATAATCCCACAACCAATTTTTCTCCTTTCCCACTATTCCCATGTACAAAAATTTATACTACTACTACTACTATAACTTACTTCCATCGTCCATCGTTCGCCGGCCGACCGACCCACAAAAACTCGGCCCATTCACCGAGTGCGCCTCTCTGGTCGGGGCATTGCTCATAAAAGTCTGATCCACTCGTGTTTTCTTGCGTGTGCTCATCTATCCTCGACGAATATTCTCCCCACAAAATCACGGAATCTCTTGGAGTAGAGCTTGGGATCGACGGCTGAGATTGAGGTGGGGTCAACTTGTAGCGATTTGTAGGCGTGTTCAAACTTCTTGGTTAGATCATAGTCTTGTAAAATGTCTATGATGCCAAAGTAGAGGACCACTTCATAGGTTTCGCCACTGCGTGAGGATGTCTGGCTGTTCAACCCTCCCCGCGTGTATTGGTCCACGCTCCTTCGTGCGGCTCTCTCGGCTCGTGCAGGCATGTTGGCCCCGAGCCTGATCAATGGCTTCCTGATAAACCATTGAGATTCTATCATGAGCTCCCAATCTTGACTTTTCTTAAAGATTAACAATAATTCGGTAATTATGTTTTTAACTAAACCTCAATCTTAAATTTGAGCCAATGTATAAATAATTATCTAAAGAAACAGCAATCATATAAGTCCAAACTGTAAGCATAAACGTACCCCACATAACTATATTTGATAAACAACCACTTAGATTTATTGCCACAAATTTGAAGGCCCTCCCAATAATATCAAAGACTAATAATACACATGTTTATTATAAAACAAATCAAATTAGCTATCACAAAAATGTTAAATAAATACTACATATTTAATGTAAGGTGTAAGATGCATACCTGCCCGATAGAACCCGGTCCATGTCTTGCAGTTCGGCTTCAAGGAAACGACAGCCTCGCATGAATTTTTCGTTCTTGTACGAATCATTCTTCCCTGAGGAACCAGTATCTTGCTATGAGCAATCTTCATCTCACACAAAATAATCAATCCGTACAGATGAAAAATAAGTTTACCTGTACGGAGCAGAAATGGCGATAAACCAATCTTGTCAGCAGTGCTAGTAGCATCACGGAAATGAAGGCCGACTAAGAGACTATAATCCATTATCCTTTCCGTCTCCAGGAATTCACAGTCACGATCAATTTGTCTGCAAGTTCGACGCAAGAAAAGAAATTAGGAACGAGCATATTTGATAAAATGGAATAGACATGAAAGAAGAGAAATGCAAACTAACTTGATAAGTTCTTGATACCAATTTGTTTGCAGCCTAAATTTATAATCGAGGTCAAGGTCTTTCAAGGTTGTGGTCTCATCGATATCTCCCTTAAGCTTATTCATTGTGCGGCCATGGGAGGATCCTTTCAAATCGAACCTTCTATGGATTCGATACTCTGAGCAGAACAGATTCCCCATCACAATGAACCGCGTCTAGTAGATAACAAGCACAATGTAAATTAGCCTCGATATATAAACATATACAGCAACTAAAATTTCAGCAAACACCACATACCTTAACACCACCCACTGGCTTCACACAATGAACACCGTAAAACTTCGTCACCAGAGAATTTTCGTAACGACAGATATGCTGATAGTAACTGGGAAGCATCTTTATAAGCACCTACAACAACACACAATGAATCAGCTTCAGTTTCAATAGGGAACAAGTTGTAATTTGAAAATGGTCTAAAGCCTCTTCATGTTCCAAACTTTAACAAGTCAAAAAGAGAAAGCAACCAACCAACCTTGACTTCTGATTTCTTCACAGTCTTGATCATGAAACGATCATCCTTTGTTAAGTAAAAGAAACTCCCACTCTTCCCGGGAGACGAAAGCTCCCTCAACGCATCATTCCCGCAAATCGCTAGCATGTAATCCGCCGGATCTACTTGAAACAGCTGCCTCAAATGTCTGATGATTCACAAATTCAGATTAAAACAAACTCAAATCAAGAAGCATCACAAATTATTGATTACCTAAACACAACAGGATTGTAATCCTTCCACCAGAACTCAGCGGACTGATGCGGCGGCGTGATCTTCGAACCTTGCGAGGGAAACCTAGTCCAGAACTTCTCCTTCGACTCGAAATCACTCAGCTTGAGCAGGCGCAAGTTCGAAGCATGCTTCCCCACAGAATGCCTTCACAAAACACCAAATTCAATAAAAACAAACCTATACACAAATGCACAAAATTCAATAAAAACAAGCCGAGTTTCTACCTTATCCCCAACTGGAGATTGAGCATGAGCTCGTAATTCTTGTGCCCCTTCGAAATCGTGACCCCCGGCTTCTTCGCCTCGCCGCTAAAACAACAAGGATTCCTCCTAAACTGCTGAAATCCTCCCTCCTGATTGAAGACAGCATTGTCAATAATGTCACAAGTGATATCCCCAGCCTCCCCATCCGACTCCCAAACGCAAATCCTCTTCTTCCCGCCGCCAGCCACCGCAACACCCCCCTCCTCCCCCACAACCATCAGCGGCGCCGACAGCTTTTGACTAAAACACCCCTTCCAACCCTCCTCAATCCCAACCCTCACCGAGTGAGCAGGATAAAATGTACCATTAAGGATCTGCGCTTTGCTGCTAGCATTACTGCACAAATCATTCGACCAGCTCCCCATGTAGCAGCTGCCGTCCGGCCAGGTGAAAACCCCCTGCCCCTTCGGAACGCTGTTTTCCCAATTTCCGTCAAATCGATTCTTATTATTCCACACCAAAACGCCTCTCCCGTGAATAATTCCGTTTTTCCACTCACCGATATACTCATTCCCGTTGCTCCAAACATATCTCCCCCTCCCGTCCTGAAAATTCCTCTTCCACTGCCCCTCGTAGTAATCGCCATTGCTGTAATGCTTTACGCCGTATCCGTGCTTTTGATCCCCCGACCACGAGCCGCGGTAGGTGTCCCCGTCGGGGCCGATGAACGTCCCCGTGCCTTCCATCCGCCCCGATTTGAACTCGCCTTCGAAAGTAGCGCCGGACGGCCACGAGAACTTCCCCTTCCCGCTCGCCTTCCCCTTCTTCCAGTCGCCCTCGTACATGCACCCGTCCTCCCACAGGTACTTCCCCGATCCGTGCGGAGTGTTGTTCGAGAACGTCCCGATGTACAGATCCCCGTTCGGGAGGCGCTTCTCCGTCAGGCTGATGGCGCCTCCGTCGGTGATTGAAGTCGGCGCCACGCGGCGGCTCGTCGCCTGAGGCTTCCCCCGCGGGAGGATGATTACTGACCTCGGCGTTGCGGCGGTGGTGGTTGTGTCGATTGATTTCTGAGCTTCTCTCTCTAGATTTTCGTCGGCTTGCTTCTTCACTGCGGCTTCCGCTTGCTGCGGCTGCGGCATTTTCCCCAATTTTTACGTCAATGGCGTGAATCAACTAGGTTTTTCCCTTTCTGCGATAATTTTGAATCCTATTGCTCACTTATTGCCGGCGGAAGTGAGAAATCGAGCTCCGGCAACATTCCGGTGGAATAGAGAGAGAGAACTTGCAATCGCAACAAGCAGAAGAGTAGAGGTAAGGTTTGTAATTTGTATAGAGAGATGAAAATTGAAATGAATCAAAGCTCAAAAAAAGCAATCTGAGCAAAAAATAGAAATAAAATCGCAATTTTGAAGAATAAAAAGAAAAGAAGAGAGAGAAAATTAGTGTGTGTATATGCGTGAGAGAGAGAGAGAGTAATTGGGAGAAACGCCTATACATACAACAACACTGCAGCGATAATATACATACATACACATGCACGTGAAGGTGAAATGACGAAAATGCCCTCGCGGGCAGCTGCCCCCGACAGAGGAATGTAGCTCTGACGCCGTGGTGACGTGACGGCGGCGGGGCAGGGACAGGTAATTTCTGTTGCCGAATTTGCCCCTGGTGATTCCGGATTTTTACAAGACTGCCACGTCTCTGGGTTCCGACTGTTTTGGATTAAAAACGGCGCGCCTTTAATTAATTAAGGTGGATTATGACTTTATGTGGCGTTAATTAATTATTGCTATTATTGATTGTAGAATCTGACTTTGCTTAGTTTGATTGAAAAGATTGAAAGTCTTCATAATTTTTGATTTGGTGTTAACAAAAAAATAGCAAATTATGAGGTTTGGATTAATTTTTACTTGGGTTAGTATTGTTGGGTTGATTGTTTTTTTCTTTTGCCATTTGTAGGAATGTCTGATTTTTAACTTTAAGATTACGATTCAGGAATGTGATTTTCAATTCTGATTTTGGAAAGATGAATGTCCTGCCGAGCTTAATTGACTTACTGATTTTATTAATCCAATTTCAATTCTAAATTTTTAGAATAATAATTTACAATTAATAGTTGATTTTGACCTAAAATCATGAAATTTTTGATAAATTGGTAAGAATCGTGGAAAATCATCATTTGAATGACATCTATATTTATGCATTCGTCATCAATTTTCCTTTTTATTATATGCATATTCTAGATATTATGGAGTGAATTATAGGTTATGCTGATAATATTTAAATTTGTTATAATTAACTTAACCAAGTTTATTATTCTGGAGGTATTTGACCAGTCAAGGATCTTATTATTTCCAAAAAATAAGCTTACCATTTTTGTATTATGTTTTCTATATAGTATAAACAAATCAATGTGCCTAAGAAATTGACTTTTAGCAACTGTGCCTAAGAATCTTCTAATTCCAACTGTGGTTGAAAAATTATCCACTTGTGCTATTGCAAAGTGAGTAAGTTTTGCCCTAAATGGTGTTGTAGGAAAATGTTTATTCTACTTTTATTGCATAGAATCTTGACTTGTGTTGTGCACTTTATGGAATTTTACATTTTTAATTAAAATTTTTAATTCACTAAATATTAGTAGTAGTATATTTATAAATATATATACTAAAAAATATCTGAAATATAATTGAATGAAAGAACGTTATAAATCCGTCTTCAAACAAGTCTTGGATTACAAAGTTTTATCCGAAAGAATATTAAACTATCTATATATTCTTTTTCAATCGTAATAATATTGTAGACTTTTTATATTCCTCACAATATTTAAAGATAAAATGATTTGATTTATGCATGATTTTTTTTCATACACTAGTAGTTTCATAAAAAGATGAATAGGAGGGCTACTCGAATTTCTTACAAATTTAACAATAAGAGTTTCCTTATTTGACACTGATACGCATGAATGGAAAAAACATCAATTACAAATTATTACCAAAACTAAAAAATATATAAAACGAATCAATTTTCATAACTGAAATTTAACTCTTTAGGGAGTACTAGTATTATTTACCATTTCCAATTTCTTGGAAGATAGTTACTCATATTTCAACTTATAGTATATTCAAGTGGGATACCTAGTAGTCTAGAGCTAGTGGGTAAAAACAATTTACTGTAGTTTGCAAAAAGAGGAGCACTCATTTCCTTTTTGGGAATGGATTATTTTAGTTAGGGGTGGGAAATTATACCGAAATACCGTAATACCGGACTTACCGTATCGGAAAAATACCGAAAATACCGATTTTTCGGTATATCGCAGTTTCCGGTACGGTATGATACCGTACCGCAGTGTTTCGGTACGGTAACGGTATCAATTTTTCTATACCGCGGTATACCGAATCCACGGTATACCGGTATACCACGGTATACCGAAATTTCGGTATATACCGAATCCACTGTATACCGGTATACCGTGGTATACCGAATTTTCGGTATATACCGAAGATTCGGTATACCGATAGATTATTATATATATATATATATATATTAAATATGTTGTAATATATATATTACATTTATATATATATATATATATATATATATATATATATATATATATATATTATATTAAAAAAATTTAATACATCAATTAATACAATAAAATTAAACATTCAAATGATAATTTATTCAAACAAATTCAAAATTAACCTGAATTAATTTTTTATCAACTCATCCTATTAAATATAATAAACACAATAGCACATAACACCGAAAGAAGATTGGAAATACGATATCGGGAATATGTTTCAACAGAGCACATTTGAAAGAATTTGTATTAACTCACACCATTTAGTATATGATTCTTTGTGTAATGTCATATTCCAAATATACAAAGTAATTAAAAATTTTGTTTTATTCTTCGTCCCACTTCATAAAATGTCAATTAAAAAAATGTGCAGTTGAAAAAGAATCAAATCGTTTAATTAGTGTTTAATTCATTGTATGTTATCTTATTTTATATACTACTTAAATTGAAGGATGAATAAATAGGATACTGATCAGTCATTCTTAATTCTTAAAGAGAAATAAATGTCCAATTTAAATTACTAACTAGTGTCACGCCCGTGCGATGCACGGGTCATTTTAATTTCTTCATATTTATTTCATTTTGCGAAATAAAAGTTGTGAAATGATAAACAAAAGAATATTCGACATCCTCTTACTTTGGATTATACTTTTTCAATCACATTAACCCCACATAGACACAAGAGTGTGTTTAAATGCTACCTTTTCTTAAAAATGTCAATACGATCACATTAAAATTTCAACACATATTTGTGTTGACATTTTAATAAACTGTCTTGACATTTAAATATCAGACTTAAAATTAAAAAGCATTTTAAATCTGTGAAAATATGAATTAACCGTTGAGTTATAACTGTAGGAGCAAGTTTACGTTGCAATAATTTAATATTGCACTGGTGAGACACTTTCTAGTCGAGATTCATTTCATTGCAATATAGCGACCCTATACACTAAAAACCCAAACCTTGAAACCTAAATCCTAAACCCTTAACTTTAAAATATACTCATCATAACCAACAAATGAGCCAAATTTTGATATATGTTGAATTTTAGTATTTTCACATTAAAAAAAATATTATTTGCTAGTATTTTAAAAATTTATTCAAATCAAAGGAAGACCGTGCCTTGTTAATATTTTTGAGAATTTGTATGCATGTTTATAATGATAGATTGAAATTAAAGTCTAGGGGGAAAAAATTGAATCTTTATTTCATTACCCTTGTAAATCTATTTGGAGATTTTATTTATAAGACCAATTATTACTACTATTGGTCTAAATAGCCAAAAATAATCAATAAGTACCTTCATTTTATCATTAACCACGATTATGGGATAAAATTCTGAATATATGTAATCAAAATAATCCATAAATATATATTAAAAGATACTTAAAGATCAACATCATCGGCAACAACAAATATAATATGATACTTGATAACATGCTAACCAAAATATAAAATTGAATAGAGTGATGGACGAATTACCGATAGCAAAAAATAATGAACAATCGAGAAACCAATTAGTAAATGAACAAATCAAGAAACCAATTATTTTTCGGTATACCGTTACCGTTACCATACCGTTATTACGGTATGGTAACGGTATCAAAAAATATCATACCGAATTTCCGGTATACCGGAATTTAGGTATACCGAAAATTCGGTACGGTATCGGTATTGAATTTTGTCATACCGTACTTTCCGGTACGATATGCAGTATGGCACGGTCGGTACGGTATACCGTACCGACCCACCCCTAGATTATTTGATTAAATTGCAAATATATGAATCTACTATAGTCAATACATAATTGTTTCTCATTTGTATATAAAATAATGCTATTTGATTATATTAGTATAATTTTGTAAAAATATTTATATATAAAAGTTATCGAGGTAAGTGAATGAATACATTAGCTCAAATTTATTTTATGTTGTTTATAATACTGTTAGTTACGAATATAAATAAAATAATGCATTAACATATTCGTGTAATTTACATGTGTATCCGAATTTAAGTATGACTAATCGGAATTCTATTTGAATTTAAAACTTTCTTAAGAAGGCATATTCAAATTTGACCTTAATAGATTGAATCGTTATCCGATCGACCCCAAACCACCCATTGCAAACCAAAATCAAGTTTTCACCTCAATAGCTTTTACTCATATTTTCACCTGAGAACAGGTAAACGGTGTCGTTATAATGCATCATAGCATTTCCTAAGATTTTCACCACACAAAAATAAGTATGGGCTAGGTGAAACTAAATGGGCCCACATGCTGGTGCATTTTACATAATGGGTTACCTTGTTTGGGCCCCACGATCACAACCCATTATTGTAATTTTCAGACAGAGAGGGTAATTGTCTTTTTCAACCCCCAATCACAGCCATTTTATTTTCTTCATATATTTGCTGTGTCCTTTTATTTTATTTATTTTTATTTTTGGAGAAATTATATTTTGTAGGGTCTTTATCCACTCAATTGTGGTTTTTTCTCAGGTAGTTTGGCTGGTGACCAGCGCAATATAAAGTGCATGATAAATCATCCACAATTAGAGAAATTGTTTGGTAACCACTCACTACACCAGGATTAGTCTTAATATGTCATTTTAGTTAATAAATGTGTGCCATGCAATAGGGGCATACTTAAATTGAATTGATGGCAAACTAGTGATATCCCTCAGTTACATCATTTTCCCCATAGTTTATTTGATAGATAGTAGTATATCCAATCAATTAAGATTATTTGATAGATAGTAGTATATGTATGGTGGAGCTATAGAGTTTAAAGTTGATAGTAGGTCTTCCACACTTAGGGAAATTGTTGGTAACCACTCAATAAGATTAGTCATAACATGTCACTTTAGTTAATATCTTTGTGTCATGTACCTTGAATAGAAATGTGATCAAATTACATCGTTGGCAAATTAATGACCAATTACACCATAAATTCAACAATGACAACTATACACTAGAGTTGTGCTAATTACAATAGAATCGAACCACATAATTTTAAAGGTCACATCACAATGGACTCGAAACTGAGATCTTTAATCTCAAACTAACACTAGGTTATACACATACAAGTGTTAGTTCAGACGCATCTTTCTTCGCCCTATCATTAACAATTTATTTAGGGTAGTAATTCAACGATGACAACTAGACACGAGAGGTGCGCTCATTAATATTATGGTGGACTCAAACCCGAAACATTTAAAGGTCAATTCACGTGGACCCGGACATGAGACATTTGACCTTAGATATCAACCACTCTACCACTAGGGCCAACACACACAGAAGTGTTAGTTCAAACTCATCTTTCTCCTATCTATCACCGCTAATCTATTCATCACGGATATGAATCACTGTACCACTAGCTCAATATACACACAAGTGTTAGTTCAGATTCAAATTCATTTTCATTCTCCGACATATCATCAACAATCTATTCAAGGTATTAAATTCAACGATGATAACTAGACACGGGGTTGCGCTCATCATGGGATTTAACCCAATGTTACCGATCGGCTCAATTACTTATTAATATCACGATTCTAAAATAATTATGTTTTGTGTAGTTCATAAATTTCAATGGGCCCGATAATGATCAGCCATTAATTCTTAAGTTCAGTCGACATGATAAAACATTTATTACATGTTATGTCTAAGTCGCTGAAATCATTTTATACAATAGCTATATGGATTGTTAATATTTGCTGGAGCAGGAAGTGATTGATTTGTAACAATGGATATTTTATGCCTGTCTTTTAATTTTAATATTGTAGTAATTTTCTTTTTTTGGGCATGAAATCTAATTATTGGTGATTCTAAGAAGTTCTTACTAAAATGGCAATGGGATTTTGTGGTTCACCTATTTTTGTAAGGAAAATGCTACAAACTTCTTTGAATATTCCTTATTCCACCTATGCGATCTTTTATATAAATTCTTATAATATCAGATCATTTCATCCCTTAAAAAATGGTAGTAATAATTATATCATTCTGTAAACTAATAAGATTGGCTTACTTTTTTTCGAGTTTATTACGACTATCAAATATAAAAATATAAATTGAACTAAATTTTGTATCTGATTTACATATAAATTTAGATCGAGTACACTACATTGCACATTATTATTAGTACTACATAATAATTAGAAGATTGTTGTACGTGTACAATTAGTATATCCAGCGTAGAATATAATTATTGGGGTGTGTTTTTAATTAGTATATGTAGATGTTATATATTATTGGAACAATTTTCCATATAATTAATTATAAAAATCGAATATCACGAACATGTAAAATTTGTTCCATATAATTAACTTCAAATATCTAATATCATGCATATGTAAAATTGAAAGAGCAACAAGTTGTTTAAGTGAGGGAGAGACCTGACATTTTTTTGCTGGTGGACTTGAAAATTTCTTGACATAGTGCATGATTAATCATGAGTAGACTAGACCTATATCTCCCCTAGAGAAAAAGATATCACTCATGTTAATATAGTACTCCCTCCGTCCCGGACTACTCGCACATTTCCTTTTCGGCACGGAGATTAAGGAATGAGTGTATAGCAAAGTCAACAATTGCGGCTGTAGGTGATAATTTTTACTAAAAATGGAAAGAGTGCAAATAACTTGGGACGCCCAGAAAGGAAATAAGTACAAGTAGTCCGTGACGGAGGGAGTACTACGGCCCCCTTTCTTCGCTATCAATAATTTAGTAGTTTCAAATTTTGATAAAAAAAATGTGTAAGAAAATGAAAAAAAAATATAGGACTTAGTTATTGACAGAGGGCATATTAATTTAAAGAAAAAAAATCATAACTTTTGTCACTTATTATTTTTGTGTACTTGGAGTATATAGCTTTTCCTTTATTTTTATTTTGTTTACCTGTCTTATTTGTTTCTTCATTTTTACCTCATCGTCAATCAAAACAAAATGTATACAAAAATGCAATTTTCAAAAATAATAAAATTGATAATTCATTTAAAAAAGAAAATAATCAAATTAAACTACGATAAAGGAACACATATTGGTCGTACTTCCAAGCGATTTTTCTCTATTATTTAAATTTTCAAATTAAAATATAAATTCAGAAATTCTAGTATTATAGTGAAATTCAGTTTTGACATGCATGTAGACCTAAGTAGACTTTGATATATAGCCCAACTCTATCTTATGCTCTACAAAGTGAAAGTTGTCAAAAAATAACACAAATAGAAATTCCTTGATGTACAACTTTAAAGAAATTGGGTTTTGCACTTCAAATAACTTCAACTAGTACTACTAACTTTTCTTTTTACCTAACTTCCCCTTTCTATTAGTAGAAAATTTTAATCTACCATGAATTTTAGTACAGCTTAATAATTCAATCCAATTAACACACTACATAATATGTTTTCCTTTTTTTTTAAAAGAAAACATTGAAGTTCACACGTAAAATGTAGTAGCCCTAATTAAATGAAAAGGATTGGTCATGAAATTATAAATAACAGGTCAACTAGCAAGTATACTGGTCTAGAAAAGGAGAATTTAATATTTTCCACATTTTATAATCATTGTTTGGCTAACTCAATTATTCAATCAATCCAAGGCCTTCTAAATTCTAAACTCAATATTTCTCCACTTATAAAATAATTCTCAACTTGATTGAGCTGCCTCATATCCATGAAAAATCACAAATATATGACTTGGGTTAGAGCAAACATTTGGTTATCTATGAGCCATTAGTCTTGTTATAGAGTTGTCTATTTCTTGAAATAAAATTAGATGGTGGTGGTGGATGATCATAAATTGAGGTTGAGCCACCACACTCACACTTCATAAATTCCAAATGACCCCTCTTATTATTAATTGGGGTCACCTTTTTAAAAATCATTATCAAATTCATGAGCTCCTATTATGTTCTTTCAACTACCATCAAGAATTTTAACTTACTTTTATTTTTTTATACCATGATCTTTAACTTTATTTAGTGGGTAAAAGTTTGATAGAATTGACCCATAGTTATTTTGCAAGTTATTGTTAGTTCCTTTTTCTTTCTAGAGGATTATAAATGAGGGGCTGCCTAATTTTAAAGTATCTACCTTTGGCCACAAAAATTGAAAAGTGTTCTAAAGTTTGGATGAAATTCAATTTGAAGTACTTTGGTTGTTGGAATGTAATTTTGGAAGTATTGGTGAACATCTAGATTAATTTGTTGTATGTTTTCATACTTCAAATTACCACAACACTATCATATAACAACGAATTTTTAGTGGACTTGAGTAGGGGTGGGTCGATACGATATATCGTATCGAAAACGTTGTATCGTATATCGTATCGAAAATATCGATATGAAAGAATTTCATATCGTTATCGTATCGAAAGTTTCGATATATCGAATTTCGATATATCAAACTTTCGATATGGAGGATATCTATATCGTTATCGTATCGATATTACGATATATCGTACCGAAATTCGATATATCAAAAATATCGATAAATATCGTATATTCGATATAAACGATATATCGTACCGAAATTCGATATATCGAAAATATCGATATATATCGTATATTCGATATAAAATGATATATCGCGATATAAGTAAATTCATATCGTTATCGTATCGAAAACTTACGATACGGTATCGTTTCGTATCGAAAATTACGATATATCGAAAATCCGATAATTTTTCGATATTTTTTCAATACGATACGAGCGATATATCATTTTTTCGATATTTTTTCCCAGCCCTAGACTTGAGCTTTTCTTTACAAAATACTAACATTGTAAATTCAAATTGCATGATTTCGTCATCTCTATCATGTTATAACATGTAGTGGCTACTTAGATTTTGACAAGCTTGTGCTTTTGCTCAAGTTGCTAGATTCCGACATAATGAAATAAATCAAGCATGTAAAATATTAGTTTGGTTTCAAGATCTTAGATAATGACCTGATTAAGATTTCCTTCATATAATTTAGGGTTATTATCAGCTGATCATTTGAATATTGACATGTTTGTTAAAATATCATGACTTCGGAATATACCGACACCATTCTAGAATATTTAATTTTGAAAAAATATCATCAAATCGAAATCCCTCTTAAATGTTTATGGGTGCAAGAGTTTGTAATAATCGAATCATTTTTTTTAAATTGGACGCGAGAGACAAGTTCCCCTACCAGCGGAATCAGTAGCAGTCGGCCCTTTTAAGGGTCAACTTCCTCGTTAGGCACGTCAAACTCCTTTTCCTTGGCTATAACTCTGAATCGTTGGATAATGAAAGCATCAATGTTACAACGAAACAAAAGAACATATCCCCAAAAGACTAAGCTATTAGAACTTAAGCAAAGTGACGGAACACATTGTTGCGATGTTGCAATATCCGTCAATCTTATCCACTTTGAAATAGGTTGAATAGTCAATGTTTTGTAACATAATCTGAAAGTTCATGATATTTACTCAAAATATATCAAAATCTGTATACATAGCAAGTTGATGAATTGATCACTCCTTAATTTAATACCTGATTGATCATTATAAGTGGACTCTTTGATGTTGTAGTTACTTTGTCTTTACTCTTATTTTGATTACTTATATATTTAACGTGTTTTACAGCAAATTAGTAATTTATTACTCTCCCGTCTAATTTTAAGTGGAATATTTCTAATTCGACACTAGATTTTATGTAGTATTGTTTTCTGAGTAAAGTGAAGAGAGGGAAAAAAGTAGAGAGAGTAATGTTTCTGTATTTAAAAATGTATCATTTAGAATGTGGCATCTTGTAAAGGAAAATGTATCATTTAAAGTGGGACGGATCATAAAAATATACTATAGGTATAGTGTATGATGTTAAGAAAATTGTATTGATGGTATACGCTAACTCAATAAGACTTGTGATTGAATATTACTCTATATTTACATTTCAAGAGTTAGATTGGACTAATTGTGTTTATGATTAGTCTTTTATATGTGATTGTGACATAAAAGATAGGTATTTGTGAGATAACATAGAAAATTACTATGTGATTTGATAGCAATCACTATTCCGTATCTATGCCTTGAACTATTGCGTTTGAATTTTATTTTTGAATGTATTTTATAAATTGTTTCTGTCAGTTTGTTGTGGTTTATAAATTATGTCAATTCTTTTGATAATTTTTAAAGTATATTACTCATTGTCATGACTTCCAAGATGATAGCAAATCTACAAATAAAAATAAAATCAATAGTATGTTTCGCATCAACGACATAGATTGTTGACTATTGCTTAGTTGGATTCAAGCTAAATAAGATGGGAATATAGTATAATCCTTATTAAATTTACCACGAAATGGACTAATTTGACCACCTAACTGCACTACAGTAATGAGCACAATTATGAGATAGTATTAGAGATTTTTTGCGACTTTATAATCATAAAATAATTTAACTGCATGCATATATACCCTAAATTTGAAATTTTGGCCAACAAACACTATTTTTTTGTTAAAAAATTTAAACTTCCAAGCTTTTTTAAGAATTTGGTACTATCATTGGTCATAACGTATTCTCTGGAATACAATGTGAAGTCGAACGATACTGTTGGAAAATTTCCGATGGTAACTTTCTAATGGTATTTGTAGTGTTGAATTTTGGAATCTATAGTGATATTTTTTTTTTGTTTTTTGCTAAGATTTAAATTTTTGTATTTTACGTGTCCCATCATAAGCGAGACGCTTTTTTTAAAGTGAGATTTAGAAAAATGATAGTACTTTTTTAAAAAAAATTTATTCTTCCTCTTACTACTCTCTCCACTTTTAATTATTCAGTATCATTTTTATAGATCTTTTGCTTAAGAAAATGCTTCGTTTATAATGAGACAGGTGGATTATTTAACTTTAAAAATGTATACTTAAGAGCCTTCCAACTGTTTAGATCTCACATCCAATTTTGGTGAACTAAGTAAGGTATTGACCAAACAATTTTGAAGTCATGCTAAATTATAATAGGAATATTGGTCCCTAAAACTATAAACTTTGTCCAAAATTTGATATTTTCCATAAACTTTAAAATTGGTCTAGAATATCACAAACTTTACATTTTGTTTGGAGTATTTCCCAAACTGACTCAAATAAGATATTTTTATCAAAATCTTATTTTACATGGGTAACCGTGATACGTTTTATGATATTTTAAACCACTTTTTAAGTTCATAACAAGTAGGATAAAAAGTCACGTATAAAACCACATTAATTTAATTGTGTCTAGTATGATAAAAAAAAGTCTCGTAAGTTAGTCAAATATGGTGATAGACATGCCGTGCGAAATACCAAACAAAGTGCAAAGTTTGTGATATTCTAAACCAATTTTAAAGTTCACGGAAAATACCAAAATTTGGGCAAAGTTTATGGTTTTAGGGACCAATATCCTTTTATAAAAACTAATGTACACTTTTAAATAAAAATAGCATATAAACTAAATTTTTAGATATAAGTGTTGTATTTGTAGACAATTAAATCTTTTAAAATTGCCAGCCATCTAATTTGTGACTTCATTATAAAATCATCAGCCTACAAAAATTATAAAGTATTGTTCATTTTCTTTTTTTCCAGAAGCATTATTTCAAAGTTCAAACCATATCAATATGAATATGGAGATAGAAGCTGGGCCGCAGTTTAGAGCCAATCATTCTCTGCCACGTATACGATTTGTAGTTTAGAGCCAATCATACTCTGCCACGTACGCGATTTGTAGTTTAACCACAGACATTCATCTCGACGTCCCCCGTGTCATGTCAAGTGGCGTTTCGGTATTTTGTTGGAGGTCAGCTCAAGCTTCTTTATCCTTTTTGTTTTTTAGAAAAACATTTTTAATACTGAGCCAATGGAAAACAATTTGATCTTATTCTTATCATTATTCATTATCCTTCTTGTTTTTTTATACGTTCCGTGGCAATGAAATCATTTCCATTTTTAGTAAAAATCTACACATTTCTTCTCACTTTTTTACTCTTTTCTTCTTTATTCTCTCTTAATTTCTTTACCTTTTTCATTTCCTATTATATTCTTCATTTACTTAACTTACTTAATACTCTCTCCGTTCCATAATAATGGAGACGTTTCTTTTCGGTACGGAGATTAAGAAAATTGTGTTAGGTGAGTTAAGTAAATAGAGAATAAAGTGGAAAATTAAAAAGATAGAGAGATAAATAGAGAATAAAGTAAGAGAGAGTAAAGTAGGTATGTAGAAATGTGTTGACTTTAACTAAAAATGGAAATGAATCTATTCCTATGGAAGGTACCGAAAATGATAAAATGACTCTATTACTATGGAACAGAGGGAGTACAATTTTTCTTAATCTCCGTGTTAGAAAAAAATGCCTTCACTGTTATAAAACGAAAGGGGAGTAGCTCTTTGTTTTTTGTATAGAATATAGGAGTATGTTATTTTACTATGACGTTAGTGTTATTTCAGAGTTATTTTTGTATTACAATGTTGCAACTTGCAATATTTTTGCTTCAAATTAATAAATACGGAGCAATATTTAGAAACTTGAAATTCGACAGTTATATGAGTTGTTAAAAATATTTAAATTGTGAATTTAATAATGATATAAGTTTATGAAAGTAGAGTATCATATATATATGTCAACCAATATCGTAATAGTGACCCATCATTAAGTTGGTGATCTTTTCTTGCCAACTATATCCATCAGTATTAATTGAGAGTATTAATTTAGTTTAAATATATTTTTAAATTATCAATCTTTATTTATTGTGTACATTTGAAAAACAACGCAAGACCTGTTTTCTATGTAAAGTGACAATATATATTTCTGTTTAATTTTCTCAAGAATGGATAATATTATTCTTGTAGAAAAATATTTAATATGCGCATCTCATAAGAACTGTTAGAAATAAGGGGAAGAAATTCTCAAGCCGTGTACAGGCGGTACTCTGACTAATACAAACGAAACAATCACAAGACAAATTAGTGTACTCTTCTAAGACAGGATTATACCAATTGAAGTTGGAGGAAACATGAGCACCAAAGCTGGAATGAATAAACGAACAGTCGCAATATTCATGGGCTACGAAATGGTTAATTCCCTGAGATCAATTCTATTGAGAATTGTGTTTATCGTTTGTCAGTTAACAAGCTAGACCAATTTAGACTTGGTAGTAGTAATTAGGATGCATGGGTTGTTGAATATACCAATGCACATATGGTTCAATATAATTGTGTACTTATTGGTGGAGACAATATTGTGCAAATTATTTGAACGTGCTGTTATAAACTACAATGATCACGAGGTGGTCGCAATGGTCTCCGATGTGAACCATGGTAACAATCCAAATGAATAGTTTGTTGATACAGGTGTCACATGTCATGTGTGCTCTGAAAGAAGCGTTTTTCTACCTACAAATCTGTTGGAGGTAGAAAAGTACGTATGAGAAACCAAGCCTCTTCTAAGGTGGTTGGTGTGGGTAATGTGTTCCTAAAATTAGGATCTAGAAAAGTTCTTACCCTTAGGGATGTACTGCATGTCCCAGACATCCGAAATAATTTGATGTCAGGCTCACTTCTAGTAAATCATGGATTTTCACTAGAATTTGAGTGTGAAAAGGTTATATTGACCAAGTATGAAAAGTTCATAGGTGAAGGTCACCTAGCGAATGGACTTTTTGAGCTGAATGTTACGGTCATTCACCGTGGAAAAGGAATAAGCAATAAGGAAAGATGACACATCCTCTTATTTGCTTCAAAGCTCTGATTTATAGCATAATAGATTGAGACATGTAAATCTAAATGCTATAAAAAGATTAGTAAATCTTAATTTACTAAAAGTAGATAAGTTTAACTCACAAGAAAGATGTGAATTGTGTGTTGAAGCCAAAATGGCTAAACTGCCGTTCCATTCGGTAGAGCGAAGCACAAAACCTCTTGAATTGATCCATACAGACGTATGTGATTTGAAATTTGGGCAAACAAGAGGTGGTAAAAAGTATTTCATCACGTTTATAGATGATTGCACAAGGTATTGTTACCTTTACTTATTAAGAAGTAAAGATAAGACAATTGAAGCGTTCAAATACTTCAAAAATGAAGTTGGAAATCAATTTAATTGTCGAATTAAGTGTGTTCGAAGTGATAGAGGTGGTGAGTATGTAGCGCCTTTTGCAGAATTATGCCATGCAAGTGGAATAATTCACCAAACCACAGCTCCATATTCTCCTCAATCAAATGATGTTGCTGAACGCAAAAATCGAACACTAAAAGAGATGATGAATGCTTTGTTGATCAATTCATGATTACCCCAGAACATGTGGGGGGAGGCTGTGTTAACAACGAATCATATCCTGAACAAAATTCCACTAAAAAATAGGGATGTGACTCCTTATGAGTTGTGGAAAGGCAAGAAACCTTCGTATTCATACCTCAAAGTGTGGGGGTGCTTAGCGAAGGTAGAAGTGTCTCATCCGAAACAAGTGGCAATAGGCCCTAAAACAGTCGATTGCATCTTTATTGGCCATGCACTTAATAGTAGTGCGTATCGTTTCCTAGTCCATAGGTCAGCTGTGCCTGGCGTGGCTGAAGGAACAACAATTGAGTCAAGAAATGCTATATTCTTTGAGAATGTGTACCCTTGCAAGAAACAGGAGGATCGTTCTAGTGAAAGAATGATGGATGAACCCACTAGTTCTAATCCTACAAAAAGGACGAGTTCAAGTCCTGAGGATATAGAACCAAGACGTGGTAAAATAGTTAAAATTGCTAAGACTTTTGGTCCAGAGTTCATAACTTTCATGTTGGATGGTTGATAAGTCGTATTCTAGGCCTCGGTTACTGGTCAGTATGACAGGTTTAAATGATTATATTTGCAAAGCAGTTGCTCAAAGTGTGCAGGATAAGTGTTCTGGCCAGTAGGGAAGTTCCGGAGTGTTCGGGTAGAAAAAAGCGCCAGCATGGTCTCATACTGATCCGTATACGTGCTAAAACGGCTTGAGATGAAGAAGACGGATAGCTGGGACGGATTACCCACAATTAAGGGCAAAGAAGTCAAATTGCAGCGAGGATTTACCCTAAAATCAAGGGTAGCCTCCCTATAAAAGGTAGCCAAGTTGGAGAGAGAAGGAGAAGCCGGGGGGGGGGGATAGACTTCAATTCACCATCATCTTTAGGTAGAGAGTTCTCTCGGTAATTTCAGTCTTTCAGCCGTGTCCACTTCTTGCCTCGCCGAGCCATGATCACCTGACGTTCAGAATGTTCCCGAGTTCCAGTCATCGTCCGTTCCAGTTAGCTAGATCGTAGTTCCAGTCAGAGATTTTATCGCCCGGAGTGGCAAACAATCTTTAAATTGCTTTCGTAGTTTAATTAGTTCTCCGTCTTTACGTTGGATTTCTGTTACATTTTGGGATTTTGTTGTTTTGAAATGCTTGCTTTGGATATCCGAACGTGTTAATGCTATGAAGTTGATTTCCGTTTCGTTCATTGTAGTGTTCTTTTCTTTCCTTGTCTAGTTAGCTTAGATCTAAGATTTCTCGGTGTTTTAAGTGCTAAATCTCTAAATTCTGTTACGTAACAAATTTCTTTAGGATAGGTAAACATGTACTATTTGATCTGGAAGTAGATCGTTGCATGCAAGGTTTCGTTTTATTTTCTGAATCGATCTTTCATGTTGACCAGCATGCAGAAGTCCAGTTTCAGCGTTTGATTTCAGATTTGATTTCTTAGTTTTAGATCTGTGTTCGCGAGTTGTTAATCTGCGTTTGCCGGGTTGGATCTGGAATTGTTATCTGAGTTTAAGTTGTGTTGTTGGAGAAGACGATGTCTACATCCAGATTGGGGACCACCTTACTTTTATTTACTTTTGCTTTCTTTTGTCCTTCACCTCTGGTTGTACCTGCAGATCTGTCAGCCTAGTCACCACTACCTCCACTACACTCTGAATATTCTGTTTAGCCAAAAATAGAAATACCGTCCTTTCCAAACAATTTCTGTTACACCATGTCCCCTCATTTCCACGTACACAGTTGCATTTCATGATCTGCTCCCCCATCCTAGTCAGTAGGACGCCACCCTTTAATTACTCGCCTAGGTAGAAACTCAACCCGAGCGTGGTAGCTAACCAACCCTCCAAAACATCACCGCAGTAGTTTAAACGCACCATCTCTGTGGGATTCGACCCTTACCTCCACTATACTGATCAGTAGAAGTGGGTTGAGGAATCTTTGAAGACGAGGTCTAGGCTTAGTTAGGATCTTTATCCTGCCAGTAGGATATATCCTCACTTGAACGACACCTACGCACCTCGTAACCTCTTCAAATGGCGCCGTTGCCGGGGATGGATGGCGTTTTATATACTATTGTGTGTGATACTTTGGCGTAAATATTGTGTATAATTTTTTCTCTTTTTCTTTTGTTTCAGTTTATGAGAAGCAGTTCGGATCCTAATCCGTGGAAACCGAAGATACTTCAGCGAGGATCCATACTTGTGACCACTCGTTCTGGCCTGTCAACAACTCTGTCTGACCTAGACACGAGTAGCGACGAAGAACAGTACACCATAGAAGGACCAATTCCCGTGGAGTTACCACTGTTGGAAGGCAATCCAGGAATGGCTGTCAACATGGACGAAGATCCAGAGATCGGTACGCTGAATGCGCATACCGAAGGAGAACCACCGCAAGCTATCGTGGTCACCCCGGGACAGACTGCTTGTGACGTGAAGCCTCATGTCATAGCGATTCTACCTACATACTGCGGGAAAAGCTATGAAGGGCCGTATGAGTTCCTTCACGAATTTTGTAAGATTTGTAGAGCGCAGAGAAGACCAGCAGGAGCGACTGAAGATGATTATAGGCTGAAAGCTCTGCCATTTGTGCTCAAGGGGGAAGCGAACACCTGGTTCATGCGCTTGCCCCCTGACTCTATTGAGACTTGGGCCGACTTCAAGTCAGCATTCCTGGGCGAGTTTTTTCCGTCATCTAAGACAAGCGCACTGAAGAGAGAAATAACGAATGTGAAGCAAGGATATGACGAGCCCTTGAGCGACTATTGGGCAAGATACATGGGTCTTTTGGAATCGTGTCCCAACCATCGCATGGCGGACATTGAAGTACATCATACTTTCTACGAGGGCATGAACGCGGTAACCAAAGACCTGGCCAATTCATCTTCGGGAGGAAGCTTCACGCAATTACGGGTCAGCGAAGCAAAGAGAGTCCTAAGGAAGCTACTGAATGCAAAGAAAGAGTATGACCATTCCAGGGAAGGATACAACCGAGAGCGGGCTGCTGTGGCATCGACTACTGATCAGGAGAACAAGCTGGAGCAGAAAATGGACTTGAAGATGGATGAACTGAAGAAGTCACTTTTGAGTGCCATCGAGAAGAGCACTCCACCACCTCTCCCAACTGGGAACTACAAGGGTGCAGAGCAGGGGAATCAAGGGGCCCAATACGAGCATCCGAATGACTTGATCAGTACGGAGCAAGCTAATGCTGCTGGGTATTTTAACCAGAATGGGAATTGGATCCAGGGGAGACAACGGGACGCACCATGGAGGGACCACCCGAATTTTCGATGGGGAGAAGGGAACCAAAACCAGAACCAAGGTCAAGGCCAGAACCAATATAACCCTTACCCGAACCAAAACCCTAACCGTGGACCAGCAAACCCAGACTTCCAGCCCAACTGGTCAGGAAGAAACCAACAAGCCCAAAACTATAACCCACAAAGCTCAAACTCGAACCCTGTTTACGTGCCACCCCATCAGAGAAATTTCCAAAACTACCAAAATCAACCAAACCAAGCATCCCAACACCATCAGAACCAGAATCAATTCCAAGCCCAGCACCAGAATCAATATCCTCAAGATCAGTACACTCCTCCTGCCCAATATAACCAATACCCGCCTAATCAAGGACAGCAAACCTTCCAGAACTATCAACACCAAGGGCCGGGTCATTTCCAAAACTCGAACAGGCCGAGGAGATCCGTTGAGGACATGATGAGTGAAATGCTAGCATCACAACAGAACATCAAAGGAGAATTGCAAGCCCATAATGAAGTCGTGCAGGGGATGCAAAATGCCCAGAAAGAACATAAGGCGAACATGGATATGATGAATAGGCAGTTAGCTCAACTGGCCAGTTCGATGGGTGATTTGAAGGGAAATGCAGGAAAACTCCCATCTACAGTCCAAATGCCCGAGAAGGCAAATGTGAGTAAGGTCACGTTGAGGTCAGGAACTACTTATGATGCACCTCAACCGAAACAGCCGAGTGAAGGATCGAATGGAACGAAGATAGGAGGCGAGACAATTTCAGCTGAGGAAATAGGGAATTTCATGCCTCGAATGCAGGATCCATTCTTCCTGGATGATACACCAAGTATAAGAGGTGAACCCGATGCCTTACTGACCAGGAAGGAACCTCCTCAAGAGAAAAATCCCAGAATGGAGGCTCGGACCCAAGAGCTACCAAAGAAAGTTGCTGAGGAACCCGTAGAAGAGAAAAAAGGGGAGAAACCATTCCCATTCCGATTTGTTACAAAGAGGAAGAAAGAGAACCCGGTCGACTACTTGTCGATTTTTGGAAGGTTGGACGTCACCATACCATTCCTCCAAGCCGTGAAACTACCCCCGCTCGGAAAATTCATTAAGGATTTCATAGCCGGGAAAGCTCAAAAAGATGGTCAAATCATGGTGGAAGGGATCGCATCCGCAATTGTGCAAGAGAAACTGCCGCCCAAAAGGGCCGATCCAGGTATGTTCACTTTACCCATAACTATAGGGGATGTGAAGGTTGAACATGCGATGTGTGATCTTGGAGCGTCCATTAATGTCATGCCATTATCAATCTATAACCGACTGAAAGGAGTGAGGCTGTCAAACACTAGGGTGTTGATCCAGCTGGCTGATAGGTCGTGCATAAGCCCTGAGGGAGTTTTAGAGAACGTGTTGGTTAGAGTACAGGAGTTCACATACCCTGCTGATTTTTATGTGATCAAAATGAGTGAGCATGAAGCGAGAGAGTCTAGTGGAGTCTTGTTAGGGAGACCTTTTTTGAGAACGGCTAAGACAATAGTGGATATGGCCGAGGGGACTATTTGCATTGATTTTAATGGTGAGAAGTTTACTTTTGATATAAATGATGCCATGAAGAAACCCATTGATTCTGAAAATCTATGCTTTGTTGATGTGATTGACCCTCTAGTCCAAGATTTTCTTGAGACCGAACTATTACAGGAAAAACTCCAGGCTTTAGATGCTTGTGATCAGGCCGACGAAGAAGCTGCTGCGTGGTGTGAGTTGATCAGTAGCCAGGGGTTGACCGACGAAGAAATAGAAGGAGCGATCAAGGAATTCTGTCAAAAGTCGGCGTTCATTGGAGCCGCAGGGGCCAAGCTTCCAGTCAGTACGGAAGAACCTTCAGGGGAAGACTTAAAGAAAGACGGGGAGGCCCAGAAAAACCCTCTACCCGAAGACACACTTCCACCCCAAGTCGAGCTAAAAAAGTTACCATCGAACTTGAAGTATGCCTACCTCGGGGAGGAGAACTCATATCCCGTAATCATCAACAGCAGTCTCACAAAAGAACAAGAAGCGCGGCTACTGACTGTGTTGAATAGGAATAAGAAGGCAATCGGATGGAGCCTTACAGATCTAGTAGGGATAAGCCCCGACGTTTGCATGCACCACATCAGGCTAGAAGAGGGAGCGAAGGCTCATCGAGATGCTCAAAGGAAGGTAAACCCTAACATGCGAGAGGAAATTTTAAAGGAAATCTTGAAGTTGTTGTCGCTAGGGATTATCTATTCAGTGCCGGACAGTGAGTGGGTCAGCCCGATCCACATGGTTCCAAAGAAATCCGGGATCCAAGTTGTCAAGAATGAGAGGAACGAGCTGATTCCAACAAGGCTGGTCACGGGTTGGCGAATGTGCATCGACTACCGGAAGCTGAACAACGCAACAAGGAAGGACCATTTTCCTTTGCCTTTCATCGACCAGATATTAGAGAGATTAGCTGGGAAAAAATTTTTCTGCTTCCTAGATGGGTACAGCGGGTACTTCCAAATTCACGTGGATCCTGAGGACCAGGACAAAACCACTTTTACTTGCCCGTTTGGAACCTATGCATACCGTCGCATGCCTTTCGGTTTATGCAACGCTCCAGGTACGTTTCAACGATGCATGATGAGCATATTTTCCGATTTGATTGAGGAGTGCATAGAAATATTTATGGATGACTTCACGGTTTACGGAGACTCGTTCGACTCTTGCCTTCATCATTTGGACATAGTTTTGGAAAGGTGTCAAGCAAAGAGTCTGGTTTTGAACTTCGAGAAGTGCCATTTTATGGTCACCGAAGGGATAGTCCTAGGACACGTAGTCTCAGAAAGAGGTATCCAGGTGGATCGAGCCAAGGTGGATGTCATATCAAAATTACCATTCCCTACTGATCAGAAGGGAATAAGGGGTTTCCTGGGACATGCTGGATTTTATCGAAGATTTATAAAGGATTTCTCCAAAATCGCCCAACCCCTTACCAGACCGCTTCAAAATGATGTGGAGTTCGTTTTTGATGAGCAATGCAAGGCAGCTTTCGATCTTCTCAAAGAAAAATTAGTATCCGCACCTATCATACGAGCTCCTGATTGGAACCATCCTTTCGAAGTAATGTGCGACGCCAGCGACTTTGCGGTAGGGGCCGTGCTGGGTCAGAAGATCGATGGGAGGAGGCACGTAATTTTTTATGCGTCCAAGACTCTAAATCAAGCCCAGCGGAATTACGATACCACCGAAAAGGAGATGCTGGCAGTGGTGTTTTCTTTCGAGAAGTTCCGGCCATATTTGCTGGGATCTAAGGTCGTAGTATACACTGACCATGCAGCCCTTAAGTATCTAGTTACCAAGAGAGAATCAAAACCACGCTTGATCCGATGGGTACTCTTGTTGCAAGAATTTGATTGGGAGGTGGAAGATAAGAGAGGAGTCGAAAACAAGGTGGCAGACCATTTGAGCAGAATAGTGCAAGAAGGAAACAGCGAGGAGGTGCACGACCAGTTTCCAGAGGAACACTTATGTGAGGTGATTTTTGCACCCAGAAAAATTGATTGGGAAGAAGTGTACAAACTTACTGGTCAGAATGATGCAGCAAAAGGAAAAGAGAAGGTAGGGCAGGAGCCATGGTATGCGGACCTGGCCAACTACCTAGTAACTGGAGAACTTCCAGAGGTACCAAGTGTTACCAAAGCCCAACGAATGAAGATCAAGAGTGAGGCAAAATATTATTTTTGGGACGACCCTTACCTATGGAGGGTAGGATCCGATCAAGTGATAAGAAGGTGCATTCCTGACTGGGAACAGCGGGATGTGTTGACCCACTGCCATTCGTTAGCATGTGGAGGGCACTTCGGATCCAAGAAGACGGCAAGGAAGATTCTGGATAGCGGCTTTTACTGGCCAACTCTCAACAAAGATGCATACGAGTTCTGCCGGAGCTGTGAGCGTTGCCAACTGACCGGTGGAATATCTGCCCAAGATGAGATGCCGCAAGTACCGATTATTGTTTGTGAATTATTCGACATATGGGGAATGGATTTCATGGGGCCTTTTCCCTCGTCCTATGGCAATCTGTATATCCTAGTCGCGGTGGATTACGTCTCCAAATGGGTAGAAGCGACGGCCACAAGTACGTGTGAAGCAAAGGAGGTGGCCAAATTCTTAAAGAGTCACATTTTCAGCCGTTTCGGAGTCCCAAGGGCGATCATCTCTGATCAAGGTACACACTTTTGTAATCGTACAATTGAAGCTTTAATGAAAAAGTACGGTGTGCACCATAGACTTTCAAGCCCCTACCACCCGCAAGCTAACGGCCAAGCCGAGATCTCTAATCGAGAGATAAAGAAGATTTTGGAGAAAACTGTAAATCCTTCTCGGAAGGATTGGAGCGTGAGATTAGAGGATGCTCTCTGGGCATATCGAACAGCCTACAAGACCCCCATTGGTATGTCCCCTTACCGAATAGTTTTTGGAAAAATGTGCCACTTACCTGTAGGGATCGAGCACCGAGCATACTGGGCAGTACAGAAAGTGAATATGGATGCTACAGCCTGTGAGGAGGAAAGGAAGCTGCAATTACAGGAGCTTGAAGAACTTAGATTGGAATCTTTCGACTCGGCCATGTGGTACAAGGAGCGAACGAAATTATGGCATGATAGAAATCTGAGAACCAAGGAGCTCCATGTTGGCCAGAAAGTACTACTCTTCCAGTCGAGATTGAAGTTAATGCCCGGGAAACTCAAATCTAAGTGGACAGGACCATACATCGTAACAGCCCTCCGAGCTAATGGAGCGGTGGAGATTTCAGGAAGTCTTTCTAACTCTGAGCCTTTTGTTGTGAATGGACATAGGTTGAAAATCTTTAGGGATAATAGTGAGGTGGGGGTAGTGGATGAAATTCCACTACTACCACATACTAAGGTCACATACTGATTAGTAAGATAGGAATTTGGAATTCCACGTGGCTAGTTTCATTTTGATAATATTCTGCATATACTGGCCAGGTAGGATTCCAAATTACCTAAGGAGAATGTAAATACTGTATATACGTAATTAATTTTTGCATGCTTGAAAATTTTCTAAAAATCCAAAAAATATATTTTCGGGCCTTAAATTTAGGTTGGGGTACACTTTGACCAAGAGATTACCTATTTAGTGTCACTCCAATTTGTATTTAAGTGCCATTTTGAATTATTTTCCGTAATAGGTAAGTATAGAGGGAAATTGTGGATAGGACGTAAATTTGAATTAAGCGTGTGCAGCTTTTGCAGGGTGGCAGTGCTGGAATGGTGTGGAGCAGAGAGAGTACACACGCTAGCCAATCAGGAACCAACGCCTGTCGCCCAACCACTTTTCACATGAAGCGGCATGACCGGTAACCACTGATAGCCGGTTGAAACCACCTGCAACTGCCATTTCTAATCCGAACTAAACCAACCGACCCTCCCTTTCTCCCTCAAAAACCCTCATTTCCAAAATACCTTTCAAGAAATTCTCCTCTATCCCTCTCACAGAACCATCGTTCTCAAACCAAACCCTAATTTCTACCGTCAAATCACAAATTACAGTCATGGGTAAGAAAGCTATCGCGAGGAAAATCAAGCCCCGTCGTGCGAACACCCAAGATACGCAGCCGCTGCGAGAAGATACCCCGGAGGCCCAACCACAGTCGAACCAACCACCCGCACCGACTGCTCAACCGCCGGCCACTATTTCTTTGGATGCCGTAATGGTATTCCTTCGCCAACAAGACCCGACTAGGGACTGGACGGCGGCATTGACCAATTTCGGCCACACGGGGGGCATAGGAACCGCACCCAGTGAAATTCCTCATGCACAGGTCAGACACGCAGAACTACAGTCGGAGGAAGGATCTCCCTCAGCCACCGCGGCATCGGAACCCTCGGTACCAGATTCGGCAGACCTGGAAGCTATCGCCGCGTTTTACAGCTCCGACTCTGAGGAGCGAAAGAAAAGGTCCAGCCAAGTAAGGGAAACCCAGGGAGAGAGTGGCGGAGCAAAAATGACGCCCGAGAAGGACCCAGTATTTCAAGAAGTAAGACGGCCAGAGATAGATCTGAACGAATCAGCCAGGAAACAGGGCCTCATGACGGACGAGGAGTTTGACTCGATAATGAACAGGGTAAACCGAAGAGAGGAGACAACTGACTTGGTGGCTGAGGGTCTGGACCTCGCACCAAGATCAGTAGGAGAGAATGAACAAGTTCTTAGAGAACCCATACCGAAGGATAAGACATCCCAGTCAGAAGGAGAAGAGGAGAGGGAAAAGCAGAGTGAAGCCAAGGAAGCAGGAACAGAGACAACAGAACCAGAGGTAGAGGCATCCACCCCAGGGGCACCTCCGGTAGTTAAACCGATCCCCGTCAGAAGGAAACTGGTAGTGAAGACAGGCTCCAAGGCAGAGCCACCCAAACCGCAGAGGAAATCGCAATGTTGTTTGGGTAAGTGGGCACCCAACAGGGCGAAACCGAACACGGCGGAGGATCCCCTAGAGATCGTGAGTGACGACGAACCCTGTCCGGCGCAAGAGGATCAGGGTGTGGAAGCCGAGCGGGAGGCTGAGGGACTGGACCTCGCACCCGAATCAGTGAGCCCCGAACAATTGGAGAAGGAAGATGCCAAGAAAGAGTGTAGCTCCACTACCCAGGAGACGCCACCAACCGAGGCGGAAGAGGAAGCTAGATACCAAGTAGAAAGGAAAAGAAAGGGCAAGACCGTTGTGGAGAAAAAATCAAAAACCAAAAGAATGCGTACCCCGAACACAGGCATAGTGATCACTGAGACTGCCCGGAGGACCCCATCAAACCGGCAGACACAGAGCGATAGTGAGTACGAGGCCAGTGAAGAATCTGAATCAGATAGCGACACAACCATGGAAGAGGAGGAATACAAGGAGCGGGAACTCCCCAACGATCATCGAGAACTGTTGCATCCACCTGCCGAACCACTCCGGTATAAGCGTTGGACGGTGGAACTCACGGATGACGTTGTGGAAGAGATGAAGTTGTTTGACGACAAGAAGCTCCAGTCAGTTTACCGCACAAAGAACGCAAAAGGCAAGAAGGTTAAGTGTGGAAAGGTAATTCATCTCCCATCCTTAGATGAGATGCAAATTAGTGAATCGTTTCTAGCCCTTTTGCATGAGTTGGGTTTTGAATGGTTGTTGAGGAATGAGAAGTTAAGTGTCCCGGTCGATTTGGCCAAGGAGTTTTTCGCAACTTTTCGATTCGAAGTCACAACTGATTTGGATATAGAGTGTGTTAGCTTCAGGGTATTTGGAGGAGAAATTAGGATGAATCTGATTGAGTGGACTGTGAGGTTGGGTATATGCAGTTTGGAGGAGGCAATAGGACTTGAATGGAGAAACAGGGAGCGGGGGATTCCCCGCCGGCATGTGGAATTTGAGCCCCAGTCGGCTTGGGAGGAACTTACTCACCCCGGAGCAGGGCAGTTCCAATCCACGATCTCCCGATCGATCCACCTTAGCGACCCCGTTTTACGCCTGGTTCAACTTTTTTTAGACTACAATCTTTTGGGGCAGTCTAATTCGGCAGTCCGGACATCAATGACGGAGTTGTACCTTATATGGTGTGCAAAAAAGGGCAAGAAGCTGCACTTAGGGTTCTGGACTGCATACACATGTCACCTCGTCGCAACTCACCCAGCACGGAATATTTCCCTCTGCCATATATTGGGAATCTTCATGAGGAACAACATCACCGTTTCGGAGGACGAAGACCTAACCCCACTAACGATGGTGAGCGCCCCAGGATTGTTCGACATCCCTCTGTTCGTCCGAACGAACACGGTGTACATGAGGCAGGGCGTGCCCTACTTTTATGCGATGGGAGAAGAGGCAATACCCACTGCTCGGATAGCAACAGCTCAGGAAGCACCAGGACATGACCAGAGGCGAGACAGGATTGAACAATCTGTGGAAAAGATGGCTGAGGAAAATAGACAGATGAGGGAAGAGATGATTCGTTTAGCGTCAGCAATGGAACAGGTATTGAAGGAGTCTGCGGAGCAGAGAATACTGACTCAGAAGCAAGCCGCTCTAGAAAGGACAGTCACTGAAATGGCAGAGGAGAATCAGCAATTGAAGGCAGAGGTGATCAAGCTGGCAGGAGTTGTGGAAAGGATGTTGAAGGGCTCTGCAGAGCAGGATATGATGCATCAGAGGCAGGCGGCCATGGAAGCTATCGTATCAGATCTCGGGGAGGAAAACTCCAAGATGCAAAAAGCAATGAACAGAATGTTAGCCAGTATGGATAACATCTTAGAAGAAATGACCTACCTGAGGAAGGAGCAAGCTGCAGGACCGAGTGGCCATGGTGGCCGGACTGATGAACCACATATCCAAGAGACCGGAGTAGCAGATGAGCAAGAGACAGCGGACGCCGAGGTGCCGGCAAGAGCCGAGGAGCCGGCGAAGGAAAATGAAACTGGAACGGAAGAGGACAACCCGAAGGAACAACCTGCACCACCTGCCCCACGAAGGAGCAGGCGACTTCGATAGACCCCCCCTACTGACCAAGTTAGTTTTTTTTTAAGCTTTTTTAACTTTTCGTATTTTTGTTATGTTGTGGTATTCGGTTAGGTAGTATAATCTGTGTTTGCGAGCAAACCCCACTTCATAACACTTAGCCTATTCCATAGTCTAAGTGTGAGAAGTTAGGGTTTGTTTCTTGGTAGCATGTTTTCTGTGTTTCTTTTGTATATACGTGTTTCTTTGTTTAGTGGATTTTGTCCGGTGTTCAAACCTCTCCCACTTAGCCTATTCCATAGCCTAAGTGTGAGAAGTTTCTGTTTGAGTTGTTATTTTTGTTTGTTATTTTGTTGTCTATGTGTCTACCATACTGGCCAGTACTTTTTTTATCCACTTCACAGCCTTATCTGGGGCAGACACTTGTGAAGTAGGAGGGGGGACGTAATGGCCAGTATGATGTATATATGTGTGTTCTGTGTTTGTGCTCGTTTTGTGTTTTTTAGGTCTAGTTTTTTTTATGTTGTGTGCTGATTTGGGCTTAAAACTCAACCGTCCTGAGCTGGAGGTGAAGGGAATTGAGGGAGATAAGACAAGCTGGAAAACCGAAACCACTCTCCTTAGTACCTCCTGACCAGTATGGATGATGTGAGTATGAGAGAAAAGCCCACACTTAGAGCCAAACACGAAAGCCCTCTAAAATGTGAGTTATAAGCCTTAAAGTGGAACCACTTTCCACATACACTTAAAGAAAAGGGAGGCTGCCACAATTTGCCTAGGGTGAAGTGATCACGGGTAGCAAATACTGAAGGCAGTAGGAACCCCCCCCCATAAAAAATAAAAAAAAAAAAAAAAAAAAAAGAAAGAAAAAAGAAAACCACCACCTTTAGAACCCTTTTTTCTTAACCTTTTATACCCAGATAAACACCCCTAGCCCCTGGGACTGTGTGTAAGGCATGAAACAAATGGAGCTTACTGGCTAGGAAGAAGTGTGAAAAAAGCAGAAACCAGCTGGGCAGGAAAGTTAGAAGAAAATCGACCAGGGAGACATTCCAGGTCCAAAAAAAGGAAGGGATAAGGGTGGCAAAGCCACGAAAAAAAAAAAAAAAAAAAGAGAGGAAGAAAGAAAGAAAAGAAGAAAATGGTCAGAGATTTGACCACACAAAAAAATGAAGGAATAAGGGTGGCGAAGCCACAAGAAGCCTACTAACCAGTTGGAAACTCAAGCCAGAAGCACCAGCTAAGAAAAGCAACTGATCAGAAGCCTGATGCACACAATCCCCCTTCATAAATTAAATAGAAGTTTTTGAACCTTAGAGCCTTAGGAACATCTACCCAAAACACTACAACCCAACAGCCCCGTTACAAGCCTTAAAGTCCTTCAGTAGCTGCACGTGAGATCTAAGTCCAAAGCAATTGTGGTTGAGCATGATGAGAGAATTCAGTCCTAACGTTCCTGGTGAGGTGCGAGTGACTGAGTGAACCTAGTGGTTGACCGAGAGTGTGGGCGATCTTGACAAGCAGATGTACTGACTGGGAGAGAAAGAGGGGGGCGGCAGAAGTTCAAGGCTGTCTAAGGCCGGATTGCACCTGATCCCGAGGGGAGGGATGGTTGAAAATGTAGCCCAATCTGTTAATGTTTTATGTATTTCTGTGTTTGTGTTTGTGTTTTCTTTTTTTCTTCGTCGTTGTAGTCTAGAGTCCAGTTTTAGGTAGAGTCGGGCAGGGAAGTAACCAGGCTAGAATGCGACTTATTGCTTTTTGTTTGTTCTTCACGCTTGAGGGCAAGCATGTGGTAAGTGTGAGCAGTTTGATAAGTCGTATTCTAGGCCTCGGTTACTGGTCAGTATGACAGGTTTAAATGATTATATTTGCAAAGCAGTTGCTCAAAGTGTGCAGGATAAGTGTTCTGGCCAGTAGGGAAGTTCCGGAGTGTTCGGGTAGAAAAAAGCGCCAGCATGGTCTCATACTGATCCGTATACGTGCTAAAACGGCTTGAGATGAAGAAGACGGATAGCTGGGACGGATTACCCACAATTAAGGGCAAAGAAGTCAAATTGCAGCGAGGATTTACCCTAAAATCAAGGGTAGCCTCCCTATAAAAGGTAGCCAAGTTGGAGAGAGAAGGAGAAGCCGGGGGGGGGATAGACTTCAATTCACCATCATCTTTAGGTAGAGAGTTCTCTCGGTAATTTCAGTCTTTCAGCCGTGTCCACTTCTTGCCTCGCCGAGCCATGATCACCTGACGTTCAGAATGTTCCCGAGTTCCAGTCATCGTCCGTTCCAGTTAGCTAGATCGTAGTTCCAGTCAGAGATTTTATCGCCCGGAGTGGCAAACAATCTTTAAATTGCTTTCGTAGTTTAATTAGTTCTCCGTCTTTACGTTGGATTTCTGTTACATTTTGGGATTTTGTTGTTTTGAAATGCTTGCTTTGGATATCCGAACGTGTTAATGCTATGAAGTTGATTTCCGTTTCGTTCATTGTAGTGTTCTTTTCTTTCCTTGTCTAGTTAGCTTAGATCTAAGATTTCTCGGTGTTTTAAGTGCTAAATCTCTAAATTCTGTTACGTAACAAATTTCTTTAGGATAGGTAAACATGTACTATTTGATCTGGAAGTAGATCGTTGCATGCAAGGTTTCGTTTTATTTTCTGAATCGATCTTTCATGTTGACCAGCATGCAGAAGTCCAGTTTCAGCGTTTGATTTCAGATTTGATTTCTTAGTTTTAGATCTGTGTTCGCGAGTTGTTAATCTGCGTTTGCCGGGTTGGATCTGGAATTGTTATCTGAGTTTAAGTTGTGTTGTTGGAGAAGACGATGTCTACATCCAGATTGGGGACCACCTTACTTTTATTTACTTTTGCTTTCTTTTGTCCTTCACCTCTGGTTGTACCTGCAGATCTGTCAGCCTAGTCACCACTACCTCCACTACACTCTGAATATTCTGTTTAGCCAAAAATAGTAATACCGTCCTTTCCAAACAATTTCTGTTACACCATGTCCCCTCATTTCCACGTACACAGTTGCATTTCATGATCTGCTCCCCCATCCTAGTCAGTAGGACGCCACCCTTTAATTACTCGCCTAGGTAGAAACTCAACCCGAGCGTGGTAGCTAACCAACCCTCCAAAACATCACCGCAGTAGTTTAAACGCACCATCTCTGTGGGATTCGACCCTTACCTCCACTATACTGATCAGTAGAAGTGGGTTGAGGAATCTTTGAAGACGAGGTCTAGGCTTAGTTAGGATCTTTATCCTGCCAGTAGGATATATCCTCACTTGAACGACACCTACGCACCTCGTAACCTCTTCAATGGTGAACCAAAGTCAGTAGCGGAAGATTTGTCTGGCCCAGATGCAGCGTGGTGGCAAGAAGCTATCAATAGTGAAATTGAATCCATCATGAGAAATAACACTTGTGTGTTAGTAGACTTGCCTGAAGGCTGTAAGGCTTTAGAGTGCAAGTGGATTCTGAAAAGGAAATATAAGCCCGATGGTACTATAGATAAGTACAAAGCTCGCCTAGTTGTACAAGGCTTTAAGCAGAAAGAAGGGCATGACTTTTTTGATACCTATTCACCTGTTACGAGAATCACTTCCATTCGGGTGCTTCTTGCGATTGCTGCTTTGCACAATCTTGAGATTCACCAAATGAATGTGAAAACTGCGTTTCTGAATGGTGATCTGGAAGAAGAAATATATATGGAACAACCCGAAGGTTTGTGTGCCTGGGCAAGGGCGTAAAGTATGCAAACTGGTAAAATCATTATATGGGTTGAAGCAAGTGCCGTTACAATGGCACTTGAAGTTTGACAATGTGATGTTGTCAAACGGGTTCACTATCAATGAGTGTGATAAGTGTGTTTACATTAAAAACACAGATAACGGTTTTGTTATTGTGTGTCTTTATGTAGATGATATGTTGATTATGGGCAGCAATAGTGCCATTATCAACGAAACCAAAAATATGTTGAAGAGAAATTTCGACATGAAAGATATGGGTTTAGCTGATGTGATTCTCGGAATCAAAATTAAAAGGAATCATGAGGGAATTGCTCTGACACAATCTCATTATATTGAGAAAATGCTAAAGAAATTTCACTCGTTCGATTATGAGCCAGCTAAGACTCCATTGGAACCCAACGTGCATTTGAGTAAGCACACGGGTGAGCCTGTAACTCAAGAAGAATATGCAAGGATCATAGGGAGTTTGATGTTTATCACAAACTGCACCCGACCAGATCTTGCGTGTACGGTGAATAAGCTGAGCCGATTTACAAGCAACCCAAGCAAGGAACATTGGAAAGCTCTGTGTAGGGTTTTGAGATACTTGAAGTATACTCTTAACTTTGAGCTGCAGTACACAAGATATCCCCAAGTATTTGAAGGGTACTGTAATGCAAATTGGATCTCTGATTCAAAAGACTCATTTTCGACAAGTGGGTATGTGTTCACTGTGGGGGGTGGTGCTGTCTTGTGGAAATCAACGAAACAGACGTGTATTGCTCGTTCCACCATGGAATCTGAGTTTATCGCATTGGATAAAATAGGGGAAGAAGCCGAGTGGCTCAGAAATTTCCTAGAATGTTGAAGAGGTTACGAGGTGCGTAGGTGTCGTTCAAGTGACGATATATCCTACTGGCAGGATAAAGATCCTAACTAAGCCTAGACCTCGTCTTCAAAGATTCCTCAACCCACTTCTACTGATCAGTATAGTGGAGGTAAGGGTCGAATCCCACAGAGATGGTGCGTTTAAACTACTGCGGTGATGTTTTGGAGGGTTGGTTAGCTACCACGCTCGGGTTGAGTTTCTACCTAGGTGAGTAATTAAAGGGTGGCGTCCTACTGACTAGGATGGGGGAGCAGATCATGGAATGCAACTGTGTACGTGGAAATGAGGGGACATGGTGTAACAGAAATTGTTTGGAAAGGACGGTATTTCTATTTTTGGCTAAACAGAATATTCAGAGTGTAGTGGAGGTAGTGGTGACTAGGCTGACAGATCTGCAGGTACAACCAGAGGTGAAGGACAAAAGAAAGCAAAAGTAAATAAAAGTAAGGTGGTCCCCAATCTGGATGTAGACATCGTCTTCTCCAACAACACAACTTAAACTCAGATAACAATTCCAGATCCAACCCGGCAAACGCAGATTAACAACTCGCGAACACAGATCTAAAACTAAGAAATCAAATCTGAAATCAAACGCTGAAACTGGACTTCTGCATGCTGGTCAACATGAAAGATCGATTCAGAAAATAAACGAAGCCTTGCATGCAACGATCTACTTCCAGATCAAATAGTACATGTTTACCTATCCTAAAGAAATTTGTTACGTAACAGAATTTAGAGATTTAGCACTTAAAACACCGAGAAATCTTAGATCTAAGCTAACTAGACAAGGAAAGAAAAGAACACTACAATGAACGAAACGGAAATCAACTTCATAGCATTAACACGTTCGGATATCCAAAGCAAGCATTTCAAAACAACAAAATCCCAAAATGTAACAGAAATCCAACGTAAAGACGGAGAACTAATTAAACTACGAAAGCAATTTAAAGATTGTTTGCCACTCCGGGCGATAAAATCTCTGACTGGAACTACGATTTAGCTAACTGGAACGGACGATGACTGGAACTCGGGAACATTCTGAACGTCAGGTGATCATGGCTCGGCGAGGCAAGAAGTGGACACGGCTGAAAGACTGAAATTACCGAGAGAACTCTCTACCTAAAGATGATGGTGAATTTAAGTCTATCCCCCCCCGGCTGCTCCTTCTCTCTCCAACTTGGCTACCTTTTATAGGGAGGCTACCCTTGATTTTTAGGGTAAATCCTCGCTGCAATTTGACTTCTTTGCCCTTAATTGTGGGTAATCCGTCCCAGCTATCCGTCTTCTTCATCTCAAGCCGTTTTAGCACGTATACTGATCAGTATGAGACCATGCTGGCGCTTTTTCTACCCGAACACTCCGGAACTTCCCTACTGGCCAGAACACTTATCCTGCACACTTTGAGCAACTGCTTTGCAAATATAATCATTTAAACCTGTCATACTGACCAGTAACCGAGGCCTAGAATACGACTTATCAAACTGCTCACACTTACCACATGCTTGCCCTCAAGCGTGAAGAACAAACAAAAAGCAATAAGTCGCATTCTAGCCTGGTTACTTCCCTGCCCGACTCTACCTAAAACTGGACTCTAGACTACAACGACGAAGAAGAAAGAAAACACAAACACAAACACAGAAATACATAAAACACTAACAGATTGGGCTACATTTTCAACCATCCCTCCCCTCGGGATCAGGTGCAATCCGGCCTTAGACAGCCTTGAACTTCTGCCGCCCCCCTCTTTCTCTCCCAGTCAGTACATCTGCTTGTCAAGATCGCCCACACTCTCGGTCAACCACTAGGTTCACTCAGTCACTCGCACCTCACCAGGAACGTTAGGACTGAATTCTCTCATCATGCTCAACCACAATTGCTTTGGACTTAGATCTCACGTGCAGCTACTGAAGGACTTTAAGGCTTGTAACGGGGCTGTTGGGTTGTAGTGTTTTGGGTAGATGTTCCTAAGGCTCTAAGGTTCAAAAACTTCTATTTAATTTATGAAGGGGGATTGTGTGCATCAGGCTTCTGATCAGTTGCTTTTCTTAGCTGGTGCTTCTGGCTTGAGTTTCCAACTGGTTAGTAGGCTTCTTGTGGCTTCGCCACCCTTATTCCTTCATTTTTTTGTGTGGTCAAATCTCTGACCATTTTCTTCTTTTCTTTCTTTCTTCCTCTCTTTTTTTTTTCTTCGTGGCTTTGCCACCCTTATCCCTTCCTTTTTTTGGGACCTGGAATGTCTCCCTGGTCGATTTTCTTCTAACTTTCCTGCCCAGCTGGTTTCTGCTTTTTTCACACTTCTTCCTAGCCAGTAAGCTCCATTTGTTTCATGCCTTACACACAGTCCCAGGGGCTAGGGGTGTTTATCTGGGTATAAAAGGTTAAGAAAAAAGGTTCTAAAGGTGGTGGTTTTTTTTTTTTTTTTTTTTTTGAACGGGGGGGTTCCTACTGCCTTCAGTATTTGCTACCCGTGATCACTTCACCCTAGGCAAATTGAGGTAGCCTCCCTTTTCTTTAAGTGTATGTGGAAAGTGGTTCCACTTTAAGGCTTATAACTCACATTTTAGAGGGCTTTCGTGTTTGGCTCTAAGTGTTGGCTTTTCTCTCATACTCACATCATCCATACTGGTCAGGAGGTACTAAGGAGAGTGGTTTCGGTTTTCCAGCTTGTCTTATCTCCCTCAATTCCCCTCACCTCCAGCTCAGGACGGTTGAGTTTTAAGCCCAAATCAGCACACAACATAAAAAAAACTAGACCTAAAAAACACAAAACGAGCACAAACACAGAACACACATATATACATCATACTGGCCATTACGTCCCCCCTCCTACTTCACAAGTGTCTGCCCCAGATAAGGCTGTGAAGTGGAAAAAGTACTGGCCAGTATGGTAGACACACAGACAACAAAATAACAAACAAAAATAACAACTCAAACAGAAACTTCTCACACTTAGGCTATGGAATAGGCTAAGTGGGAGAGGTTTGAACACCGGACAAAATCCACTAAACAAAGAAACACGTATATACAAAAGAAACACAGAAAACATGCTACCAAGAAACAAACCCTAACTTCTCACACTTAGACTATGGAATAGGCTAAGTGTTATGAAGTGGGGTTTGCTCGCAAACACAGATTATACTACCTAACCGAATACCACAACATAACAAAAATACGAAAAGTTAAAAAAAGCTTAAAAAAAAAAAACTAACTTGGTCAGTAGGGGGGGGTCTATCGAAGTCGCCTGCTCCTTCGTGGGGCAGGTGGTGCAGGTTGTTCCTTCGGGTTGTCCTCTTCCGTTCCAGTTTCATTTTCCTTCGCCGGCTCCTCGGCTCTTGCCGGCACCTCGGCGTCCGCTGTCTCTTGCTCATCTTCTACTCCGGTCTCTTGGATATGTGGTTCATCAGTCCGGCCACCATGGCCACTCGGTCCTGCAGCTTGCTCCTTCCTCAGGTAGGTCATTTCTTCTAAGATGTTATCCATACTGGTTAACATTCTGTTCATTGCTTTTTGCATCTTGGAGTTTTCCTCCCCGAGATCTGATACGATAGCTTCCATGGCCGCCTGCCTCTGATGCATCATATCCTGCTCTGCAGAGCCCTTCAACATCCTTTCCACAACTCCTGCCAGCTTGATCACCTCTGCCTTCAATTGCTGATTCTCCTCTGCCATATCAGTGACTGTCCTTTCTAGAGCGGCTTGCTTCTGAGTCAGTATTCTCTGCTCCGCAGACTCCTTCAATACCTGTTCCATTTCTAACGCTAAACGAATCATCTCTTCCCTCATCTGTCTATTTTCCTCAGCCATCTTTTCCACAGATTGTTCAATTTTGTCTCGCCTCTGGTCATGTCCTGGTGCTTCCTGAGCTGTTGTTATCCGAGCAGTGGGTATTGCCTCTTCTCCCATCGCATAAAAGTAGGGCACGCCCTGCCTCATGTACACCGTGTTCGTTCGGACGAACAGAGGGATGTCGAACAATCCTGGGGCGCTCACCATCGTTAGTGGGGTTAGGTCTTCGTCCTCCGAAACGGTGATGTTGTTCCTCATGAAGATTCCCAATATATGGCAGAGGGAAATATTCCGTGCGGGGTGAGTTGCGACGAGGTGACATGTGTATGCAGTCCAGAACCCTAAGTGCAGCTTCTTGCCCTTTTTTGCACACCATATAAGGTACAACTCCGTCATTGATGTCCGGACTGCCGAATTAGACTGCCCCAAAAGATTGTAGTCTAAAAAAAGTTGAACCAGGCGTAAAACGGGGTCGCTAAGGTGGATCGATCGGGAGATCGTGGATTGGAACTGCCCTGCTCCGGGGTGAGTAAGTTCCTCCCAAGCCGACTGGGGCTCAAATTCCACATGCCGGCGGGGAATCCCCCGCTCCCTGTTTCTCCATTCAAGTCCTATTGCCTCCTCCAAACTGCATATACCCAACCTCACAGTCCACTCAATCAGATTCATCCTAATTTCTCCTCCAAATACCCTGAAGCTAACACACTCTATATCCAAATCAGTTGTGACTTCGAATCGAAAAGTTGCGAAAAACTCCTTGGCCAAATCGACCGGGACACTTAACTTCTCATTCCTCAACAACCATTCAAAACCCAACTCATGCAAAAGGGCTAGAAACGATTCACTAATTTGCATCTCATCTAAGGATGGGAGATGAATTACCTTTCCACACTTAACCTTCTTGCCTTTTGCGTTCTTTGTGCGGTAAACTGACTGGAGCTTCTTGTCGTCAAACAACTTCATCTCTTCCACAACGTCATCCGTGAGTTCCACCGTCCAACGCTTATACCGGAGTGGTTCGGCAGGTGGATGCAACAGTTCTCGATGATCGTTGGGGAGTTCCCGCTCCTTGTATTCCTCCTCTTCCATGGTTGTGTCGCTATCTGATTCAGATTCTTCACTGGCCTCGTACTCACTATCGCTCTGTGTCTGCCGGTTTGATGGGGTCCTCCGGGCAGTCTCAGTGATCACTATGCCTGTGTTCGGGGTACGCATTCTTTTGGTTTTTGATTTTTTCTCCACAACGGTCTTGCCCTTTCTTTTCCTTTCTACTTGGTATCTAGCTTCCTCTTCCGCCTCGGTTGGTGCGTCTCCTGGGATCTACACTCTTTCTTGGCATCTTCCTTCTCCAATTGTTCGGGGCTCACTGACTCGGGTGCGAGGTCCAGTCCCTCAGCCACCCGCTCGGCTTCCACACCCTGATCCTCTTGCGCCGGACAGGGTTCGTCGTCACTCACGATCTCTAGGGGATCCTCCGCCGTGTTCGGTTCCGCCCTGTTGGTTGCCCACTTACCCAAACAACGTTGCGATTTCCTCTGCGGTTTGGGTGGCTCTGCCTTGGAGCCTGTCTTCACTACCAGTTTCCTTCTGACGGGGATCGGTTTAACTACCGGAGGTGCCCCTGGGGTGATGCCTCTACCTCTGGTTCTGTTGTCTCTGTTCCTGCTCCTTGGCTTCACTCTGCTTTTCCCTCTCCCTCTTCTCCTTCTGACTGGGATGTCTTATCCTTCGGTATGGGTTCTCTAAAAGCTTGTTCATTCTCTCCTACTGATCTTGGTGCGAGGTCCAGACCCTCAGCCACCAAGTCAGTTGTCTCCTCTCTTCGGCTTACCCTGTTCATTATCGAGTCAAACTCCTCGTCCGTCATGAGGCCCTGTTTCCTGGCTTGATTCCGTTCAGATCTATCTCTGGCCGTCTTACTTCTTGAAATACTGGGTCCTTCTCGGCGTCATTTTTGCTCCGCCACTCTCTCCCTGGGTTTCCACTTACTTGGCTGGACCTTTTCTTTCGCTCCTAAGAGTCGGAGCTGTAACGCACGGCGATAGCTTCCAGGTCTGCCGAATTCTGGTACCGAGGGTTTCCGATGCCGCGGCGGCTGAGGGAGATCCTTCCTCCGACTGTAGTTCTGCGTGTCTGACCTGTGCATGAGGAATTTCACTGGGTGCGGTTCCTATGCCCCCCGTGTGGCCGAAATTGGTCAATGCCGCCGTCCAGTCCCTAGTCGGGTCTTGTTGGCGAAGGAATACCATTACGGCATCCAAAGAAATAGTGGCCGGCGGTTTGAGCAGTCGGTGGCGGGGGGGTTGGTTCGACCTGTGGTTGGGCCTCCGGGGTATCTTCTCGCAGCGGGCTGCGTATCTTGGGTGTTCGCACGACGGGGCTTGATTTGCCTCGCGATAGCTTTCTTACCATGACTGTAATTTGTGATTTGACGGTTAGAAATTAGGGTTTGGTTTGAGAACGATGGTTCTGTGAGAGGGATAGAGGAGAATTTCCTGAAAGGTATTTTGGAAATGAGGTTTTTGAGGGAGAAAGGGAGGGTCGGTTGGTTTTTAGCTCGGATTAGAAATGGCAGTTGCAGGTGGTTTCAACCGGCTATCAGTGGTTACCGGTCATGCCGCTTCATGTGAAAGTGGTTGGGCGACAGGTGTTGGTTCCTGATTGGCTAGCGTGTGTACTCTCTCTGCTCCACACCATTCCAGCACTGCCACCCTGCAAAAGCTGCACACGCTTAATTCAAATTTACGTCCTATCCACAATTTCCCTCTATACTTACCTATTACGGAAAATAATTCAAAATGGCCACTTAAATACAAATTGGAGTGACACTAAATAGGTAATCTCTTGGTCAAAGTGTACCCCAACCTAAATTTAAGGCCCGAAAATATATTTTGGATTTTTAGAAAATTTTCAAGCATGCAAAAATTCATTACGTATATACAGTATTTACATTCTCCTTAGGTAATTGGAATCCTACCTGGCCAGTATATGCAGAATATTATCAAAATGAAAACTAGCCACGTGGAATTCCAAATTCCTATCTTACTAATCAGTATGTGACCTTATAGTAGGTGGTAGTAGTGGAATTTTAATCATACGAACCCAGCCTCACTCTTATCCCTAAAGATTTTCAACCTAGGCTCCAATTCACAACAAAAGGCTCAGAGCTTAGAAAGACTCATGAAATCTCCAATGCATCCATTAGCAGGAGGAGAGGGCCGTTACGATGTTACGGTCCTTGTTACTTAGATTGAGTTTCCCGGTGCCTTAACTTCAATTCTCGACTGAGGAAGAGTAGTACGTTCTGGCCAACATGGAGCTCATTGAGTTCTAGATTTCTATAATGCCATAATTTCGTTCGCTCCTCTGCCTACCACATGGCCGAGTCGAAAGATTCCAATCTAAGTTCTTAAGCTCATTTGTAATTGCACCAGACTTCCTTTCCTCATCACAGGATATGCCCATGTTGTATCATCCATATGCACTTTCTGTACTGCCCAGTATGCTCGGTGCCTCGATCCCTACAGGTAAGTGCGCACATTTTTCCAAAAAATATTCGGTTAAGGGGACATACCATGAGGGCCGTCTTGTTAGGTGTTCGATATGCCCAGAGAGCATCCCTCTAATCTCACGCTCCAATCCTTCTTGAAGAGGTTACGAGGTGCGTAGGTGTCGTTCAAGTGAGGATATATCCTACTGGCAGGATAAAGATCCTAACTAAGCCTAGACCTCGTCTTCAAAGATTCCTCAACCCACTTCTACTGATCAGTATAGTGGAGGTAAGGGTCGAATCCCACAGAGATGGTGCGTTTAAACTACTGCGGTGATGTTTTGGAGGGTTGGTTAGCTACCACGCTCGGGTTGAGTTTCTACCTAGGCGAGTAATTAAAGGGTGGCGTCCTACTGACTAGGATGGGGGAGCAGATCATGGAATGCAACTGTGTACGTGGAAATGAGGGGACATGGTGTAACAGAAATTGTTTGGAAAGGACGGTATTTCTATTTTTGGCTAAACAGAATATTCAGAGTGTAGTGGAGGTAGTGGTGACTAGGCTGACAGATCTGCAGGTACAACCAGAGGTGAAGGACAAAAGAAAGCAAAAGTAAATAAAAGTAAGGTGGTCCCCAATCTGGATGTAGACATCGTCTTCTCCAACAACACAACTTAAACTCAGATAACAATTCCAGATCCAACCCGGCAAACGCAGATTAACAACTCGCGAACACAGATCTAAAACTAAGAAATCAAATCTGAAATCAAACGCTGAAACTGGACTTCTGCATGCTGGTCAACATGAAAGATCGATTCAGAAAATAAAACGAAGCCTTGCATGCAACGATCTACTTCCAGATCAAATAGTACATGTTTACCTATCCTAAAGAAATTTGTTACGTAACAGAATTTAGAGATTTAGCACTTAAAACACCGAGAAATCTTAGATCTAAGCTAACTAGACAAGGAAAGAAAAGAACACTACAATGAACGAAACGGAAATCAACTTCATAGCATTAACACGTTCGGATATCCAAAGCAAGCATTTCAAAACAACAAAATCCCAAAATGTAACAGAAATCCAACGTAAAGACGGAGAACTAATTAAACTACGAAAGCAATTTAAAGATTGTTTGCCACTCCGGGCGATAAAATCTCTGACTGGAACTACGATCTAGCTAACTGGAACGGACGATGACTGGAACTCGGGAACATTCTGAACGTCAGGTGATCATGGCTCGGCGAGGCAAGAAGTGGACACGGCTGAAAGACTGAAATTACCGAGAGAACTCTCTACCTAAAGATGATGGTGAATTGAAGTCCCCCGGCTCTTCTCTCTCCAACTTGGCTACCTTTTATAGGGAGGCTACCCTTGATTTTAGGGTAAATCCTCGCTGCAATTTGACTTCTTTGCCCTTAATTGTGGGTAATCCGTCCCAGCTATCCGTCTTCTTCATCTCAAGCCGTTTTAGCACGTATATACTGATCAGTATGAGACCATGCTGGCGCTTTTTTCTACCCGAACACTCCGGAACTTCCCTACTGGCCAGAACACTTATCCTGCACACTTTGAGCAACTGCTTTGCAAATATAATCATTTAAACCTGTCATACTGACCAGTAACCGAGGCCTAGAATACGACTTATCAAACTGCTCACACTTACCACATGCTTGCCCCTCAAGCGTGAAGAACAAACAAAAAGCAATAAGTCGCATTCTAGCCTGGTTACTTCCCTGCCCGACTCTACCTACAACTGGACTCTAGACTACAACGACGAAGAAGAAGAAAACACAAACACAAACACAGAAATACATAAAACACTAACAGATTGGGCTACATTTTCAACCATCCCTCCCCTCGGGATCAGGTGCAATCCGGCCTTAGACAGCCTTGAACTTCTGCCGCCCCCCCTCTTTCTCTCCCAGTCAGTACATCTGCTTGTCAAGATCGCCCACACTCTCGGTCAACCACTAGGTTCACTCAGTCACTCGCAACCCTCACCAGGAACGTTAGGACTGAATTCTCTCATCATGCTCAACCACAATGCTTTGGACTTAGATCTCACGTGCAGCTACTGAAGGACTTTAAGGCTTGTAACGGGGCTGTTGGGTTGTAGTGTTTTGGGTAGATGTTCCTAAGGCTCTAAGGTTCAAAACTTCTATTTAATTTTATGAAGGGGGATTGTGTGCATCATGCTTCTGATCAGTTGCTTTTCTTAGCTGGTTGCTTTCTGGCTTGAGTTTCCAACTGGTTAGTAGGCTTCTTGTTGGCTTCGCCACCCTTATTCCTTCATTTTTTTGGTGTGGTCAAATCTCTGACCATTTTCTTCTTTTCTTTCTTTCTTCCTCTCTTTTTTTTTCTTCGTGGCTTTGCCACCTTATCCCTTCTTTTTTGGGACCTGGAATGTCCTCCCCTGGTCGATTTCTTCTAACTTTCCTGCCCAGCTGCCCGTTTTCTGCTTTTTTTCACACTTCTTCCTAGCCAGTAAGCTCCATTTGTTTCATGCCTTACACACAGTCCCAGGGGCTAGGGGTTGTTTATCTGGGTATAAAAGGTTAAGGAAAAAAGGTTCTAAAGGTGGTGGTTTTTTTTTTTTTTTTTTTTTTGAACGGGGGGGTTCCTACTGCCCTTCAGTATTTGCTACCCGTGATCACTTCACCCTAGGCAAATTGAGGTAGCCTCCCTTTTCTTTAAGTGTATGTGGAAAGTGGTTCCACTTTAAGGCTTATAACTCACATTTTAGAGGGCTTCGTGTTTGGCTCTAAGTGTTGGCTTTTCTCTCATACTCACATCATCCATACTGGTCAGGAGGTACTAAGGAGAGTGGTTTCGGTTTTCCAGCTTGTCTTATCTCCCTCAATTCCCCTCACCTCCAGCTCAGGACGGTTGAGTTTTAAGCCCAAATCAGCACACAACATAAAAAAAACTAGACCTAAAAAACACAAAACGAAGCACAAACACAGAACACACATATATACATCATACTGGCCATTACGTCCCCCCTCCTACTTCACAAGTGTCTGCCCCAGATAAGGCTGTGAAGTGGAAACAGTACTGGCCAGTATGGTAGACACACAGACAACAAACATACAAACAAAAATAACAACTCAAACAGAAACTTCTCACACTTAGGCTATGGAATAGGCTAAGTGGGAGAGGTTTGAACACCGGACAAAATCCACTAACAAAGAAACACGTATATACAAAAGAAACACAGAAGAAACCATGCTACCAAGAAACAAACCCTAACTTCTCACACTTAGACTATGGAATAGGCTAAGTGTATGAAGTGGGGTTTGCTCGCAAACACGATTATACTACCTAACCGAATACCACAACATAACAAAAATACGAAAAGTTAAAAAAGCTTAAAAAAAAAACTAACTTGGTCAGTAGGGGGGGGGTCTATCGAAGTCGCCTGCTCCTTCGTGGGGCAGGTGGTGCAGGTTGTTCCTTCGGGTTGTCCTCTTCCGTTCCAGTTTCATTTTCCTTCGCGGCCTCCTCGGCTCTTGCCGGCACCTCGGCGTCCGCTTGTCTCTTGCTCATCTTCTACTCCGGTCTCTTGGATATGTGGTTCATCAGTCCGGCCACCATGGCCACTCGGTCCTGCAGCTTGCTCCTTCCTCAGGTAGGTCATTTCTTCTAAGATGTTATCCATACTGGTTAACATTTCTGTTCATTGCTTTTTGCATCTTGGAGTTTTCCTCCCCGAGATCTGAATACGATAGCTTCCATGGCCGCCTGCCTCTGATGCATCATATTCCTGCTCTGCAGAGCCCTTCAACATCCTTTCCACAACTCCTGCCAGCTTGATCACCTCTGCCTTCAATTGCTGATTCTCCTCTGCCATATCAGTGACTGTCCTTTCTAGAGCGGCTTGCTTCTGAGTCAGTATTCTCTGCTCCGCAGACTCCTTCAATACCTGTTCCATTTCTAACGCTAAACGAATCATCTCTTCCCCTCATCTGTCTATTTTCCTCAGCCATCTTTTCCACAGATTGTTCAATTTTGTCTCGCCTCTGGTCATGTCCTGGTGCTTCCCTGAGCTGTTGTTATCCGAGCAGTGGGTATATTGCCTCTTCTCCCATCGCATAAAAGTAGGGCACGCCCTGCCTCATGTACACCGTGTTCGTTCTGGACGAACAGAGGGATGTCGAACAATCCTGGGGCGCTCACCATCGTTAGTGGGGTTAGGTCTTCGTCCTCCGAAACGGTGATGTTGTTCCTCATGAAGATTCCCAATATATGGCAGAGGGAAATATTCGTGCGGGGTGAGTTGCCGACGAGGGTGACATGTGTATGACAGTCCAGAACCCTAAGTGCAGCTTCTTGCCCTTTTTTGCACACCATATAAGGTACAACTCCGTCATTGATGTCCGGACTGCCGAATTAGACTGCCCCAAAAGATTGTAGTCTAAAAAAAGTTGAACCAGGCGTAAAACGGGGTCGCTAAGGTGGATCGATCGGGAGATCGTGGATTGGAACTGCCCCTGCTCCGGGGTGAGTAAGTTCCTCCCAAGCCGACTGGGGCTCAAATTCCACATGCCGGCGGGGAATCCCCGCTCCCTGTTTCTCCATTCAAGTCCTATTGCCTCCTCCAACTGCATATACCCAACCTCACAGTCCACTCAATCAGATTCATCCTAATTTCTCCTCCAAATACCCTGAAGCTAACACACTCTATATCCAAATCAGTTGTGACTTCGAATCGAAAAGTTGCGAAAAACTCCTTGGCCAAATCGACCGGGACACTTTAACTTCTCATTCCTCAACAACCATTCAAAACCCAACTCATGCAAAAGGGGCTAGAAACGATTCACTAATTTGCATCTCATCTAAGGATGGGAGATGAATTACCTTTCCACACTTAACCTTCTTGCCTTTTGCGTTCTTTGTGCGGTAAACTGACTGGAGCTTCTTGTCGTCAACAACTTCATCTCTTCCACAACGTCATCCGTGAGTTCCACCGTCCAACGCTTATACCGGAGTGGTTCGGCAGGTGGATGCAACAGTTCTCGATGATCGTTGGGGAGTTCCCGCTCCTTGTATTCCTCCTCTTCCATGGTTGTGTCGCTATCTGATTCAGATTCTTCACTGGCCTCGTACTCACTATCGCTCTGTGTCTGCCGGTTTGATGGGGTCCTCCGGGCAGTCTCAGTGATCACTATGCCTGTGTTCGGGGGTACGCATTCTTTTGGTTTTTGATTTTTTTCTCCACAACGGTCTTGCCCTTTCTTTTCCTTTCTACTTGGTATCTAGCTTCCTCTTCCGCCTCGGTTGGTGGCGTCTCCTGGGATCTACACTCTTTCTTGGCATCTTCCTTCTCCAATTGTTCGGGGCTCACTGACTCGGGTGCGAGGTCCAGTCCCTCAGCCACCCGCTCGGCTTCCACACCCTGATCCTCTTGCGCCGGACAGGGTTCCGTCGTCACTCACGATCTCTAGGGGATCCTCCGCCGTGTTCGGTTCCGCCCTGTTGGTTGCCCACTTACCCAAACAACGTTGCGATTTCCTCTGCGGTTTGGGTGGCTCTGCCTTGGAGCCTGTCTTCACTACCAGTTTCCCTTCTGACGGGGATCGGTTTAACTACCGGAGGTGCCCCTGGGGTGGATGCCTCTACCTCTGGTTCTGTTGTCTCTGTTCCTGCTTCCTTGGCTTCACTCTGCTTTTCCCTCTCCTCTTCTCCTTCTGACTGGATGTCTTATCCTTCGGTATGGGTTCTCTAAAAGCTTGTTCATTCTCTCCTACTGATCTTGGTGCGAGGTCCAGACCCTCAGCCACCAAGTCAGTTGTCTCCTCTCTTCGGCTTACCCTGTTCATTATCGAGTCAAACTCCTCGTCCGTCATGAGGCCCTGTTTCCTGGCTGATTCGTTCAGATCTATCTCTGGCCGTCTTACTTCTTGAAATACTGGGTCCTTCTCGGGCGTCATTTTTGCTCCGCCACTCTCTCCCTGGGTTTCCCTTACTTGGCTGGACCTTTTCTTTCGCTCCTAAGAGTCGGAGCTGTAAAACGCGGCGATAGCTTCCAGGTCTGCCGAATCTGGTACCGAGGGTTCCGATGCCGCGGCGGCTGAGGGAGATCCTTCCTCCGACTGTAGTTCTGCGTGTCTGACCTGTGCATGAGGAATTTCACTGGGTGCGGTTCCTATGCCCCCCGTGTGGCCGAAATGGTCAATGCCGCCGTCCAGTCCCTAGTCGGGTCTTGTTGGCGAAGGAATACCATTACGGCATCCAAGAAATAGTGGCCGGCGGTTGAGCAGTCGGTGCGGGTGGTTGGTTCGACTGTGGTTGGGCCTCCGGGGTATCTTCTCGCAGCGGCTGCGTATCTTGGGTGTTCGCACGACGGGGCTTGATTTTCTCGCGATAGCTTTCTTACCCATGACTGTAATTTGTGATTTGACGGTAGAAATTAGGGTTTGGTTTGAGAACGATGGTTCTGTGAGAGGGATAGAGGAGAATTTCCTGAAAGGTATTTTGGAAATGAGGGTTTTTGAGGGAGAAAGGGAGGGTCGGTTGGTTTAGCTCGGATTAGAAATGGCAGTTGCAGGTGGTTTCAACCGGCTATCAGTGGTTACCGGTCATGCCGCTTCATGTGAAAAGTGGTTGGGCGACAGGTGTTGGTTCCTGATTGGCTAGCGTGTGTACTCTCTCTGCTCCACACCATTCCAGCACTGCCACCCTGCAAAAGCTGCACACGCTTAATTCAAATTTACGTCCTATCCACAATTTCCCTCTATACTTACCTATTACGGAAAATAATTCAAAATGGCACTTAAATACAAATTGGAGTGACACTAAATAGGTAATCTCTTGGTCAAAGTGTACCCCAACCTAAATTTAAGGCCCGAAAATATATTTTTGGATTTTTAGAAAATTTTCAAGCATGCAAAAATTCATTACGTATATACAGTATTTACATTCTCCTTAGGTAATTTGGAATCCTACCTGGCCAGTATATGCAGAATATTATCAAAATGAAACTAGCCACGTGGAATTCCAAATTCCTATCTTACTAATCAGTATGTGACCTTAGTATGTGGTAGTAGTGGAATTTCATCCACTACCCCCACCTCACTATTATCCCTAAAGATTTTCAACCTATGTCCATTCACAACAAAAGGCTCAGAGTTAGAAAGACTCCCTGAAATCTCCACTGCTCCATTAGCTCGGAGGGCTGTTACGATGTACGGTCCTGTCCACTTAGATTTGAGTTTCCCGGGCATTAACTTCAATCTCGACTGGAAGAGTAGTACTTTCTGGCCAACATGGAGCTCCTTGGTTCTCAGATTTCTATCATGCCATAATTTCGTTCGCTCCTTGTACCACATGGCCGAGTCGAAAGATTCCAATCTAAGTTCTTCAAGCTCCTGTAATTGCAGCTTCCTTTCCTCCTCACAGGCTGTAGCATCCATATTCACTTTCTGTACTGCCCAGTATGCTCGGTGCTCGATCCCTACAGGTAAGTGGCACATTTTTCCAAAAACTATTCGGTAAGGGGACATACCAATGGGGGTCTTGTAGGCTGTTCGATATGCCCAGAGAGCATCCTCTAATCTCACGCTCCAATCCTTCCGAGAAGGATTCACAGTTTTCTCCAAAATCTTCTTTATCTCTCGATTAGAGATCTCGGCTTGGCCGTTAGCTTGCGGGTGGTAGGGGCTTGAAAGTCTATGGTGCACACCGTACTTTTTCATTAAAGCTTCAATTGTACGATTACAAAAGTGTGTACCTTGATCAGAGATGATCGCCCTTGGGACTCCGAAACGGCTGATGAAATGTGACTCTTTAAGAATTTGGCCACCTCCTTTGCTTCACACGTACTTGTGGCCGTCGCTTCTACCCATTTGGAGACGTAATCCACCGCGACTAGGATATACAGATTGCCATAGGACGAGGGAAAAGGCCCCATGAAATCCATTCCCCATATGTCGAATAATTCACAAACAATAATCGGTACTTGCGGCATCTCATCTTGGGCAGATATTCCACCGGTCAGTTGGCAACGCTCACAGCTCCGGCAGAACTCGTATGCATCTTTGTTGAGAGTTGGCCAGTAAAAGCCGCTATCCAGAATCTTCCTTGCCGTCTTCTTGGATCCGAAGTGCCCCTCCACATGCTAACGAATGGCAGTGGGTCAACACATCCCGCTGTTCCCAGTCAGGAATGCACCTTCTTATCACTTGATCGGATCCTACCCTCCATAGGTAAGGGTCGTCCCAAAAATAATATTTTGCCTCACTCTTGATCTTCATTCGTTGGGCTTTGGTAACACTTGGTACCTCTGGAAGTTCTCCAGTTACTAGGTAGTTGGCCAGGTCCGCATACCATGGCTCCTGCCCTACCTTCTCTTTTCCTTTTGCTGCATCATTCTGACCAGTAAGTTTGTACACTTCTTCCCAATCAATTTTTCTGGGTGCAAAAATCACCTCACATAAGTGTTCCTCTGGAAACTGGTCGTGCACCTCCTCGCTGTTTCCTTCTTGCACTATTCTGCTCAAATGGTCTGCCACCTTGTTTTCGACTCCTCTCTTATCTTCCACCTCCCAATCAAATTCTTGCAACAAGAGTACCCATCGGATCAAGCGTGGTTTTGATTCTCTCTTGGTAACTAGATACTTAAGGGCTGCATGGTCAGTGTATACTACGACCTTAGATCCCAGCAAATATGGCCGGAACTTCTCGAAAGAAAACACCACTGCCAGCATCTCCTTTTCGGTGGTATCGTAATTCCGCTGAGCTTGATTTAGAGTCTTGGACGCATAAAAAATTACGTGCCTCCTCCCATCGATCTTCTGACCCAGCACGGCCCCTACCGCAAAGTCGCTGGCGTCGCACATTACTTCGAAAGGATGGTTCCAATCAGGAGCTCGTATGATAGGTGCGGATACTAATTTTTCTTTGAGAAGATCGAAAGCTGCCTTGCATTGCTCATCAAAAACGAACTCCACATCATTTTGAAGCAGTCTGGTAAGGGGTTGGGCGATTTTGGAGAAATCCTTTATAAATCTTCGATAAAATCCAGCATGTCCCAGGAAACCCCTTATTCCCTTCTGATCAGTAGGGAATGGTAATTTGGATATGACATCCACCTTGGCTCGATCCACCTGGATACCTCTTTCTGAGACTACGTGTCCTAGGACTATCCCTTCGGTGACCATAAAATGTCACTTCTCGAAGTTCAAAACCAGACTCTTTGCTTGACACCTTTCCAAAACTATGTCCAAATGATGAAGGCAAGAGTCGAACGAGTCTCCGTAAACCGTGAAGTCATCCATAAATATTTCTATGCACTCCTCAATCAAATCGGAAAATATGCTCATCATGCATCGTTGAAACGTACCTGGAGCGTTGCATAAACCGAAAGGCATGCGACGGTATGCATAGGTTCCAAACGGGCAAGTAAAAGTGGTTTTGTCCTGGTCCTCAGGATCCACGTGAATTTGGAAGTACCCGCTGTACCCATCTAGGAAGCAGAAAATTTTTTTCCAGCTAATCTCTCTAATATCTGGTCGATGAAAGGCAAAGGAAAATGGTCCTTCCTTGTTGCGTTGTTCAGCTTCCGGTAGTCGATGCACATTCGCCAACCCGTGACCAGCCTTGTTGGAATCAGCTCGTTCCTCTCATTCTTGACAACTTGGATCCCGGATTTCTTTGGAACCATGTGGATCGGGCTGACCCACTCACTGTCTGGCACTGAATAGATAATCCCTAGCGACAACAACTTCAAGATTTCCTTTAAAATTTCCTCTCGCATGTTAGGGTTTACCTTCCTTTGAGCATCTCGATGAGCCTTCGCTCCCTCTTCTAGCCTGATGTGGTGCATGCAAACGTCGGGGCTTATCCCTACTAGATCTGTAAGGCTCCATCCGATTGCCTTCTTATTCCTATTCAACACAGTCAGTAGCCGCGCTTCTTGTTCTTTTGTGAGACTGCTGTTGATGATTACGGGATATGAGTTCTCCTCCCCGAGGTAGGCATACTTCAAGTTCGATGGTAACTTTTTTAGCTCGACTTGGGGTGGAAGTGTGTCTTCGGGTAGAGGGTTTTTCTGGGCCTCCCCGTCTTTCTTTAAGTCTTCCCCTGAAGGTTCTTCCGTACTGACTGGAAGCTTGGCCCCTGCGGCTCCAATGAACGCCGACTTTTGACAGAATTCCTTGATCGCTCCTTCTATTTCTTCGTCGGTCAACCCCTGGCTACTGATCAACTCACACCACGCAGCAGCTTCTTCGTCGGCCTGATCACAAGCATCTAAAGCCTGGAGTTTTTCCTGTAATAGTTCGGTCTCAAGAAAATCTTGGACTAGAGGGTCAATCACATCAACAAAGCATAGATTTTCAGAATCAATGGGTTTCTTCATGGCATCATTTATATCAAAAGTAAACTTCTCACCATTAAAATCAATGCAAATAGTCCCCTCGGCCATATCCACTATTGTCTTAGCCGTTCTCAAAAAAGGTCTCCCTAACAAGACTCCACTAGACTCTCTCGCTTCATGCTCACTCATTTTGATCACATAAAAATCAGCAGGGTATGTGAACTCCTGTACTCTAACCAACACGTTCTCTAAAACTCCCTCAGGGCTTATGCACGACCTATCAGCCAGCTGGATCAACACCCTAGTGTTTGACAGCCTCACTCCTTTCAGTCGGTTATAGATTGATAATGGCATGACATTAATGGACGCTCCAAGATCACACATCGCATGTTCAACCTTCACATCCCCTATAGTTATGGGTAAAGTGAACATACCTGGATCGGCCCTTTTGGGCGGCAGTTTCTCTTGCACAATTGCGGATGCGATCCCTTCCACCATGATTTGACCATCTTTTTGAGCTTTCCCGGCTATGAAATCCTTAATGAATTTTCCGAGCGGGGGTAGTTTCACGGCTTGGAGGAATGGTATGGTGACGTCCAACCTTCCAAAAATCGACAAGTAGTCGACCGGGTTCTCTTTCTTCCTCTTTGTAACAAATCGGAATGGGAATGGTTTCTCCCCTTTTTTCTCTTCTACGGGTTCCTCAGCAACTTTCTTTGGTAGCTCTTGGGTCCGAGCCTCCATTCTGGGATTTTTCTCTTGAGGAGGTTCCTTCCTGGTCAGTAAGGCATCGGGTTCACCTCTTATACTTGGTGTATCATCCAGGAAGAATGGATCCTGCATTCGAGGCATGAAATTCCCTATTTCCTCAGCTGAAATTGTCTCGCCTCCTATCTTCGTTCCATTCGATCCTTCACTCGGCTGTTTCGGTTGAGGTGCATCATAAGTAGTTCCTGACCTCAACGTGACCTTACTCACATTTGCCTTCTCGGGCATTTGGACTGTAGATGGGAGTTTTCCTGCATTTCCCTTCAAATCACCCATCGAACTGGCCAGTTGAGCTAACTGCCTATTCATCATATCCATGTTCGCCTTATGTTCTTTCTGGGCATTTTGCATCCCCTGCACGACCTCATTATGGGCTTGCAATTCTCCTTTGATGTTCTGTTGTGATGCTAGCATTTCACTCATCATGTCCTCAACGGATCTCCTCGGCCTGTTCGAGTTTTGGAAATGACCCGGCCCTTGGTGTTGATAGTTCTGGAAGGTTTGCTGTCCTTGATTAGGCGGGTATTGGTTATATTGGGCAGGAGGAGTGTACTGATCTTGAGGATATTGATTCTGGTGCTGGGCTTGGAATTGATTCTGGTTCTGATGGTGTTGGGATGCTTGGTTTGGTTGATTTTGGTAGTTTTGGAAATTTCTCTGATGGGGTGGCACGTAAACAGGGTTCGAGTTTGAGCTTTGTGGGTTATAGTTTTGGGCTTGTTGGTTTCTTCCTGACCAGTTGGGCTGGAAGTCTGGGTTTGCTGGTCCACGGTTAGGGTTTTGGTTCGGGTAAGGGTTATATTGGTTCTGGCCTTGACCTTGGTTCTGGTTTTGGTTCCCTTCTCCCCATCGAAAATTCGGGTGGTCCCTCCATGGTGCGTCCCGTTGTCTCCCCTGGATCCAATTCCCATTCTGGTTAAAATACCCAGCAGCATTAGCTTGCTCCGTACTGATCAAGTCATTCGGATGCTCGTATTGGGCCCCTTGATTCCCCTGCTCTGCACCCTTGTAGTTCCCAGTTGGGAGAGGTGGTGGAGTGCTCTTCTCGATGGCACTCAAAAGTGACTTCTTCAGTTCATCCATCTTCAAGTCCATTTTCTGCTCCAGCTTGTTCTCCTGATCAGTAGTCGATGCCACAGCAGCCCGCTCTCGGTTGTATCCTTCCCTGGAATGGTCATACTCTTTCTTTGCATTCAGTAGCTTCCTTAGGACTCTCTTTGCTTCGCTGACCCGTAATTGCGTGAAGCTTCCTCCCGAAGATGAATTGGCCAGGTCTTTGGTTACCGCGTTCATGCCCTCGTAGAAAGTATGATGTACTTCAATGTCCGCCATGCGATGGTTGGGACACGATTCCAAAAGACCCATGTATCTTGCCCAATAGTCGCTCAAGGGCTCGTCATATCCTTGCTTCACATTCGTTATTTCTCTCTTCAGTGCGCTTGTCTTAGATGACGGAAAAAACTCGCCCAGGAATGCTGACTTGAAGTCGGCCCAAGTCTCAATAGAGTCAGGGGGCAAGCGCATGAACCAGGTGTTCGCTTCCCCCTTGAGCACAAATGGCAGAGCTTTCAGCCTATAATCATCTTCAGTCGCTCCTGCTGGTCTTCTCTGCGCTCTACAAATCTTACAAAATTCGTGAAGGAACTCATACGGCCCTTCATAGCTTTTCCCGCAGTATGTAGGTAGAATCGCTATGACATGAGGCTTCACGTCACAAGCAGTCTGTCCCGGGGTGACCACGATAGCTTGCGGTGGTTCTCCTTCGGTATGCGCATTCAGCGTACCGATCTCTGGATCTTCGTCCATGTTGACAGCCATTCCTGGATTGCCTTCCAACAGTGGTAACTCCACGGGAATTGGTCCTTCTATGGTGTACTGTTCTTCGTCGCTACTCGTGTCTAGGTCAGACAGAGTTGTTGACAGGCCAGAACGAGTGGTCACAAGTATGGATCCTCGCTGAAGTATCTTCGGTTTCCACGGATTAGGATCCGAACTGCTTCTCATAAACTGAAACAAAAGAAAAAGAGAAAAAATTATACACAATATTTACGCCAAAGTATCACACACAATAGTATATAAAACGCCATCCATCCCCGGCAACGGCGCCATTTGAAGAGGTTACGAGGTGCGTAGGTGTCGTTCAAGTGAGGATATATCCTACTGGCAGGATAAAGATCCTAACTAAGCCTAGACCTCGTCTTCAAAGATTCCTCAACCCACTTCTACTGATCAGTATAGTGGAGGTAAGGGTCGAATCCCACAGAGATGGTGCGTTTAAACTACTGCGGTGATGTTTTGGAGGGTTGGTTAGCTACCACGCTCGGGTTGAGTTTCTACCTAGGCGAGTAATTAAAGGGTGGCGTCCTACTGACTAGGATGGGGGAGCAGATCATGAAATGCAACTGTGTACGTGGAAATGAGGGGACATGGTGTAACAGAAATTGTTTGGAAAGGACGGTATTTCTATTTTTGGCTAAACAGAATATTCAGAGTGTAGTGGAGGTAGTGGTGACTAGGCTGACAGATCTGCAGGTACAACCAGAGGTGAAGGACAAAAGAAAGCAAAAGTAAATAAAAGTAAGGTGGTCCCCAATCTGGATGTAGACATCGTCTTCTCCAACAACACAACTTAAACTCAGATAACAATTCCAGATCCAACCCGGCAAACGCAGATTAACAACTCGCGAACACAGATCTAAAACTAAGAAATCAAATCTGAAATCAAACGCTGAAACTGGACTTCTGCATGCTGGTCAACATGAAAGATCGATTCAGAAAATAAAACGAAACCTTGCATGCAACGATCTACTTCCAGATCAAATAGTACATGTTTACCTATCCTAAAGAAATTTGTTACGTAACAGAATTTAGAGATTTAGCACTTAAAACACCGAGAAATCTTAGATCTAAGCTAACTAGACAAGGAAAGAAAAGAACACTACAATGAACGAAACGGAAATCAACTTCATAGCATTAACACGTTCGGATATCCAAAGCAAGCATTTCAAAACAACAAAATCCCAAAATGTAACAGAAATCCAACGTAAAGACGGAGAACTAATTAAACTACGAAAGCAATTTAAAGATTGTTTGCCACTCCGGGCGATAAAATCTCTGACTGGAACTACGATCTAGCTAACTGGAACGGACGATGACTGGAACTCGGGAACATTCTGAACGTCAGGTGATCATGGCTCGGCGAGGCAAGAAGTGGACACGGCTGAAAGACTGAAATTACCGAGAGAACTCTCTACCTAAAGATGATGGTGAATTGAAGTCTATCCCCCCCCCCGGCTTCTCCTTCTCTCTCCAACTTGGCTACCTTTTATAGGGAGGCTACCCTTGATTTTTAGGGTAAATCCTCGCTGCAATTTGACTTCTTTGCCCTTAATTGTGGGTAATCCGTCCCAGCTATCCGTCTTCTTCATCTCAAGCCGTTTTAGCACGTATACGGATCAGTATGAGACCATGCTGGCGCTTTTTTCTACCCGAACACTCCGGAACTTCCCTACTGGCCAGAACACTTATCCTGCACACTTTGAGCAACTGCTTTGCAAATATAATCATTTAAACCTGTCATACTGACCAGTAACCGAGGCCTAGAATACGACTTATCAAATGTATTCCATGTTGGAAGAAGCCAGTGCCGACAGTAGTGATATACTGTGATAGCCAAGCAGCTATAGGGAGAGCACATAGTGGCTTATACAACGGTAAGTCTCGACATATTCGTAGGCGACATAATACCGTCAGACAATTGATCACAAGTGGTGTTATCACAGTTGACTATGTAAGGTCAGTTGATAACTTAGCTGATCCGTTAACAAAAGGTTTAAACCGTGATCAAATGCATAAATTGCTAAAAGGAATGGGACTGAAAACCACATCTTAAAAAGATGATTATAGTGGTAACCCAACCATACGATTGGAGATCCTATGGGCTTGGTTCAATGGGAAAACGAAGCTATATGAATCTAGTTGTAACACTCGGAAGATTTTTAATCTTCGTCCATTCTTTAGAAAGCATTGAGTGTTGTAACATGCATGTGGTAGGAGGCTAAGTTTTGACTTTTAATGATTCTTGGAAACCTCAAGGGGGTGGGTATTGCATGATAACTGGAAAAGAATCACCTATGTAAGTGAAGAAGTGTGGGCCGCTTCAACATGTGAATCACTTATGAGTCCAAAGTGGTGTTCCATGGCCAGTAAAGGACACAAATGTGAGAACTGATGAGTTTGTAAATAATATTGTGTCAATATTATTGTCTCGGTATACACCAAGGAGGAATGGTTCAAGGCATCATGTCACCAGGCCGCCGGTATGCCCGATAGTGTTGACTATGGAAAGTTCAAAGCCCCAAGCTACTATTCCAAATGCAATATTGTTTCTCGAGAATTGAGCAAAGAGTCTGCATGCATGCATACACGTCTTGTGTTGGTTTGAGTTTGCAGTGCTCTAACCAATGTGGGGGATTGTTGGAAACGTGTGACATTTGAAAGGTTTCAAACCTTTCACTTTCTGGTCCTTTGGTCTTTCAACCTCCATTGTGTTAATTTTGTGGTTTATGGTGGTTAATTTCATGACCTTCCATGTCTGCATTTGATGTCTATAAAAGGCATGGAGTTGTAGAGAGATGAGAGACCAAAACATGCATTCTCACTTCTCTCTCTAGTTATCTATATCATAGTGTGCATCTTAGGAGCATTGTCTAGCTCGATTCTTGGAACTCCATCAAGTTCGCCAGTGCCTAGAGGGTTTGAGGTGCTTCTACACGCTAGGAGGAAGTCGTTTTATCTTTGGGGGCAATACGCCATTCCGTGAGCACTAGCCGGGGCGTAATTTGTCTTGCGGAAAGAGGGCTTTCCTCGACCGACTTATAAATTTGGTTTGCTATATTTCCGTTGTAATTTTCATTCCTCTTTTTGATGCAAGTTTTCTTTCGTTTGTATTAGTTAGAGTACCGCCTGTACACGGCTTGAGAATTTCTTCCCGTTATTTCTAACAAGAACATCGCTAAGGAGATCATTAATATAACAAAATCCATCCAAATGAATGGTCTATAACTTGACTCGATACCATTTAAAATCTCTAAAAGCAATTTTTTATGTAGATATGTTTAAAGAAATATAGAAATTAAAAGAATATACTTGGTCCAAACTCTCCAAGTAGCATGATCATTAGATTATGAGTATTAAGCATTATCTATCCAATGAAACAATCAAGAAAACAAAAAGAATCAACCTTATCTTTTCAAGTTCAAAGAATCACAAAAAATACCCTTCCCTCCAACCATATGATGATGGAAACACGTTTTTCAAACAAAAAGTGGATTATTCCAAGAGCCATATGCATAAACTCTATAACCACCAAGAAAAAATAGAAAAAACAAATTGACCAAATAATTTTTTAAAGTGTAGTATATAAATAGGTTATGCTGGGTTCGTCAAATAATACTCCTATAATAATGAGATACAGTATGAGATAAACTAAAATGAATTTTATATATAATTAACGTAGCTACACGTGTAAAATAAGATGTTTAATTGTGAGATATACTGTAATCTTGAAATATGGGAGATAGACCGAGATATATTGTCGCATGCCAAATTTTTGAAAAAATGATAACCGAACCTAAGATAAGAATAAACATGGCCTCTAGTCACGAGCCAACGCAGCAATCGAACCACTCCATATGCAACATATCATACATTGAAATAAAACACACACTAGGTGTGAGTGGAAGTAGCTATTGGTGGTGGCAGTTGACGTCGAGAACGTGATGAAATGACCCACCATGCATGTGAGCTTGGGACTCAGAGTTAGAAGAATGCATGCACGAAATTACGAATATGCCATTTGGATTTTTCATCATTTTTTATTTATTTTCTTGTGATCACAAAATGTTTGGGGATCATATGATGTTCGACCTATCAAGCAGTATATTGTCTGATATTTGCTTTGATCAATTGTTACTATCATCATGTTTGGTGCCCCTAAAATTAAATAATTCAGTTATATCCAACTTTTTTAGTATTTTTTATTTATTATACAATTTTTCAGGTTATATTAATTATGTGTGGTTGTGGTACGGGTGGATAGGGATTTTTTATTGGAAATTGATCGATCGAGCACGATTATTTATTTATTTATTGATGTATCTTTATTGAAATGTTCCTAATGATTATGAGTGAGTCATATTTTCTATCTCCAATCTCTATATAATTATTGAAATAGTACCGCAACACCAATTAAATTGTTAGCGGTGAAAACACAAATTCATGACAATTTTTATAAACCCTGAATAATATTGGGGATACAGATAAATTGATAAATGTCTTGTGAATAGAGAAAGTGGTGAAATATGTAGTATAAAATGTAAATAAGTTGATATGTTAAGAATTGTTGCTGGTCAATGATAAAAATGAGACTATTGTTTAGAAATAGAAAAATAATGTACATATATTATACTATATGCGCTACATAATTTATATATGAATTATTTGTCTCACATGGTGCATATTTTAGTAGGGTCTTCCCGTTATCAGATTTCATGGCCATATGTATATTATGTTTCTCGATTATTCTTCAATTTTTATATGTTTGCCAAACAGAATCGCAATAGTATATTGAAACAATACGTCTATCGAATTTATTCGAAGATAATAATATTTTAAAAAAATACAAAGGATTTCTTTTTTAAAAATGAAAAATTAGTGACATGATAGGAATATATGACTAGACCTAACCATGGTGATGAGAGAATAGTATATGTTCCTTCATTTCTATGCAGAAATATCATAAAGAAAATCCTCGTTGCGTCATCTCAAAATTTAGCATTACAAATTTACAACAAACAAACTAGAAGTAGTATTATTCATTGATACATGCATCATACGTGATAGATAAATCAAACTTAATTTTCATAGTATTAAAATCAATTGACTACACAATGAGGTGATTCGACAAATTTATTGATGGGTTTGATTCGACAAATTTATTGATGGGTTTGGCGGCAGCAGCACTAATAAATCAGAGAATTAGATTTATTTAGCAAATTATTCAGAGAAATTCTATTCGCGCAATTATCACATATATCATGCTCCTAACTTGAATTAAAATATGCTTTTGATTAATTGAAACCTAAAACGTGCTAGTTTACGAAATAGAAGTTATACCTTCTTGATTCTTTAGAGAATCGTTGATGACTTGCTACTTCTCCACGTGACGATCTTCAATATTCGACCACGGATCTTTTGATTGGTTCCCGAACTGTATTCCGAAATCGGTGTGGTTGATCTTATCAGGATACTGGGACTTGAATAAAGAAGACAAAACTCCCACTTGATGTAGGAGAGAGAAAAATCGAGCTCCTCAGCCAGAGAGAGGGGACGAAAATTTGATGATAAATTAATTGTGTCTCTCTGTCTCTACTTTAATCTCCTATTTATATTAAGTTCATATTTGGGCCCAGTCAGAGATCTATGGAGGTTTGGATGTGGCCTTACCCAATTAGCGTTACTAATTAAATTGAACCCACAATTTAATACAAGCTTATATTGGAACATCATTATCAGCCACTACAGTAATAATATTGCACTGCCCATCCAAATATGAAATTACAAGTAATCCGAGTTTCCATTTTGTTTAAATTTTGATTTCCCACACTTACTATAGAAATGTCCATTAATTAATTATTGGCTGCTATAGACGTAATTAATTTACTTCTTATTAATTCCAAGAATGGACTTAGCACGAAACACATATTTATTATTCATAGAGTTAATCAAACTCCAACTAGCTAGGCTCTGAATAATAAAATCTTGATTCACGCTCTTCTTGAGGACATTATCAAACAAGACTCACCTCGCGTGCGTTCCAACATAATAGCAATCCTAGCACCGCTAGACATTATTTACCACTACCCAATATATCAGGATTATTGGGTTACGAAAAACCACCATTCGGATTATTGGATTGTCCCATACTTTCATGAGCCTCTGCTATCCTCGTCCGCTGTTGTCTAAATTGGTCTTGGTTGTGATTTGGGCTTAGGACTACTTTTGTTATAAATAATTTAATCAACAATTAATAACAAAGACAATCACAAATAGATTAAAACGTCGGGGCACTTGGCTTCTCATCATTGATAATCATACATAATTACATTGCTAGAATCTAATTATATATATACTCGTTAATAGACAAGAATTTTTCACCTTTACTCTCTCAAATATTATGGCAAGGGAATTATTCTTCATTACATATTGGCAAAGAGATTATTCTTCTTTAGTTGCAGGTTTGGAAATAGCATATATTTGAATATTTGTCAATATAAGGAAAGAGAAGATTAATATGGTGAAAATAGCTTATTCATATCATCTATTGTGAGAAATTTAAATGACAAATCAGTTACAGCTTTTTAAATTTAAGACTCTCATTGCCTTTTTTTTATTCTTGAATTTTAGTGCATTTCCTTTTTAGGTATATAAACAGTGGAATACAAAAAATACAATCGGGATGTTGTTTTTCTTGATTTTAAATCATTGAATAACCAAGACACTTCTTGAATGGTTAAATATATGAAATAATACATGCTTAAGTCTAGTATAATTAGTACTCCTACTACAAAATATGGCTGGCTACTTCTGACCTTTTTACAATAGTAAGAATGATTATTCATTAAAAGTTCGGTTTCCATCATAAAATTGAGAATTTTCTAGTCATTTGAGAGAATTTTGTATAATGTTCCAAATTCGAAACTTCGCCACTTAATTTTCAAGTTGCAATCTGAGTCATTGGTACATGTCCTTAAACTTTCAAAATATATACAGCTAATAGAGAAAAAAATAATGAACAAATAGAAAGAACCACATTAAAAGCGCAATATACACCCGACATTATCTGCCAATCTCATCCATCAAACGGGAGTAGTCATAGAGTAAGGGCAAAACCAATAAGAAAGTTTTAGGGGCTTAAGCCTCTATCAATTACTTTTTCATTTTTTGTTTTTAAAATTATACTAGCATAAATTATAAATAAAATATCTTTGGCCCTTATTAAATTAATGTCTAGAAAATTGCAGAAATAGTTGAACTTCTATCGACACTATTTTCTTTGTCCACCACTGTTAGAATAATTTCAAACCAAGTAGTATAAGTTCCAAACAATAGTCATAAAACATTCGACAAAACATCTATTAACCAAACGAACTAAAAATTGCCAGAAAAGCAAAACACACACGAAAACAAGCGATGAAAGTGCATGAATAATCGGATAACCATATTCGCGAAATATGAATCTACAAAACCGTGTTTATCAACAAATACAGGAGATACACTGTTTTAAGACTACCAATCAAACTTACTTTTCTACAAATTATCCATGTCGACTAATTATAAGATGACAACCATCAACATAGGCCCATTCTACACATCTAAACAAGACAAAAAGGTTCAGCATTTTAAACAAATCTAGAGAGATAATTGCGTCTTCAATTTTGATTTGAACAATTTGTCTGTTGTCCCACGCTTTGATCGCAATAGTATTAATATTGAATGCCTAACTAAATTAAGAATTCAAAATGTGGGCAACAAAACCACAACATAACATCTAAAAACGACACATTCTCCCACGATTCAGCTCCATCCACATTGTTTGGTTTAATGTAATATAACTTCCACGCTCAATCAAATTCTTAGAAAATGAAATTTTAAAAATTAAAAATAAATAAAAACGATGAGTAATTTGTAGTATTTCAAAGGGGAAGTTAAGTAGTTAGATTTCCTACATAACATGGGATTTCTCATTAGTAGTAGGAGAGATTTCTTAGTCGGCATATAGGGAACATTTCTCACTTGGTCGGAAATAATTTATTTTCTATATAAATTTTATTGTGTTCATGATTCATGAATCATGTAGCTATTTAAGATTAAATAAAGGAAAAATGAATTCTTCGGATTTGAATTTGGGCTTGACCCAAGTTGGAGAACAAGAAGGCCTGAGCCTGACCCGTTTTAATTGATCATCATGGGCTTATTTCTTTTGGGCCCATATCGTTTGGGCTGCACAATACACTCTCGGATATGATCTAACGAGAACAGAGATCAAGTTGAAAGCAATGTAATAAATGAAATAGGAATTTCTATATAAAAAACAAATATTACCTCCATCCACAAATAAAATGAAATACCATCTCCGTCCAAAAAAATAGACTAGTTTTACTATTTTGGACAGTCCATCAAAATTTAACCAATTTCTAAAATGAAGAGGCTTGCTTACAGTAGGACGGAGCGAATACCATATAAAAATAGCATGTTATGGTCGGTAGTTGAAATGGTCTTAAAAACTAATCCAAAATAAATGTGAATTGATTGGCATAAATATATACTCCATGATTAAATATTCTATATAGTAGCTTCATAAATATGCAATTGTTCCACACGTTTATACATACATTCATAGTATATATTTTGCCATATAGAAACCCCAGAATCGATAAGCAATACAACAATCAAACCCTATTATTTGGGAAAAGCATGCCGTGGACGACGACTTTCTGTAGCCGCTACAAGTGTTGCACAGATCTTGCGCAGAGCAGCCGCTGCTTCAATCATGCTGATTCTTTCTTCCGCTGAAACGGCTAAGCATTTCATTGCCAATTCAAATATTGACAAAATACATTGCTCCTTCGCAGAAAAATGTTGATCATCAATGGTTAAAAGAGCACGCGGCACAATTTCAGCTATTGCACTTTGCTCCAATGCTTCACTTACCCACTCTTTTATGCTCGTTTCTTCACCGAACATATCATTCGTTGGCTTCTCTCCAGTGAACATCTCTAGCATCAGTATCCCAAAACTGAACACATCTCCATTTGTGGACACTTTGCCTTCTGATCCAAACTCTAATTGTATCACATGCATTCAACATTTTTTTAGGATTAGGTAAAACATTTAAATATGATGAATATTAATTTTGAAAAATTAGCATCAAGCATCATCACCTGGCGCTGCGTAACCAATGGTTGCCACGGTTTGCGTTTGGATGACAGTTTCCCCTTCATCGAAAAGCTTAGAAATACCAAAATCAGCAAGATGAGCAGTCATGTCTTGATCAAGCAACACATTGCTCGGCTTTATATCACAATGAACAACTGGGAATGTATGGCCATGGTGAAGATATTCCAATGCTGCTGCAACATCTATTGCTATTTTTAATCTTTGTATAAGATCCAAACCATGCATATTAGAATGCAACCACTTATCCAAGCTCCCATTTGGCATGTATGTGAGAATAATCGCTTTAAACTCCATATTACAACAACATCCAATAACTTGAACTAAGTTTCTATGCCGAATGCTGCTCAATATAGTAGTTTCAGCATCAAAGCTCTTTGCTGCTCCTTGTAGATCCAAGTTGAACACTTTTACCGCAACTTTCAACCCATCGGAAAGTATTGCTTCGAATACACAACCAAAACTACCTCTTCCAAGTAGGTTGGTTCACTAAACGAACCCGTCCCTCGTTCAAGTTCTAGGTAAGAAACTCTTCTGTATTCAGCAGTAAGTGGTGAAATGTCAACGGAAAGTGTCGCTTTTTTCTTCTTACACATCCTCACGAGAACAAGCGTTGCAATCACCACAATGACAGATAAAACCCCCAGTGTCACCATGGCTTTCTTTAACCATGATCTATGACGTTTTTCTAGGCACGGTGGAACTTGGAATGTTATTGGACCACAAAGAGCTAAGTTGTGAGAAAAAGACTGAGCACTAAAGTTAGGAAAATTACCCCCATCCGGAATTTTCCCCTCGAGCTTGTTGTTGGAAACATTAAAATTTCCAAGAAAGTGAAGGTCTTCTAAGGACTTGGGTATTGACCCGGAGAGATTATTGTAAGATAAATCCAATGTTCTCAATCCTTTAACCTTTCCCACTGACTGAGGAATGAAGCCACTAAGCAGATTATGTGATAAGTTAAGAAAATCTAATGTTTGGCAACCATCAATCAAAGTGGGAATATCGCCCGAAAATTGATTAGACGACAAATCCAAATCGGTGAGTGACTTCAAATTTCCTAGCTCAGATGACAAATTACCACTCAAATGATTGGAGGACAAGCTCAAAATTATAAGGTCTGTGAGAGCCCAGAATTTGGGTGGGATAGATGAATTAAATTGGTTGTAAAAAAAGCTGATCACTCTCAAGGATTTAACATCACCCAAACATTCTGGTATTGGACCTACAAGCATGTTTACACTAAGGAACAATTCCCCCAAATGATTCAATTGGCAAAGATCATTAGGTATAGACCCTACCAATTGATTGCTTGTAAGAGCAAGTTGTTGGAGTTGCTTTAATTCCCCAATTGTTGGTGGAATTGGGCCACTCAGCTGATTTATGGCCAAATTTAGTAATAGCAAACTGCTAAAGTTTGCTATTTTAGATGGAATGACACCCATGATGTTACAATTTTCCAAGTCAATTCTCCTAAGAGATGAGGAAAAATTTCCAAATGAAGCAGGTAGGATGCCATTAAGTGGATTGAATGATACATCCAATCGCTGCAAATTTGGACAATTAGTTAATGAAGAGAGAAATGTCAATTCTTGAGATGGGAATTCTGCTGCACTCAAGTTATTTTCCCATAGGAGAAGTGTTTGAAGGAGCTTCAAACTACCAAAGTAGGGTATGGAGCCACTAAATGAGTTTCCATGCATGTCCACGAGGATAAGTTTGGAAGCATTGGTGATGGAGGTTGGAATTGGGCCACTGAATCTGTTCATGGCCAACAGAAACACTTCAAGAATGCCAAGTGAATTCCCAAAGTTTGAAGGAAGTGTACCAGAAAACTCATTCACTGAAATTGCTAATGCCTTCAATGTTGATATGTTGTATATGGAAGATGGGATGGATCCATATAAGAGATTGTCGAAGACAGCAAACTCCTTGAGTATTGGAAAAGCGCCAATCTCTTGTGGTAATTCACCTGTTGTATATATCCACATAAATGAGGTAGTAACACTGGAGAGATGATCAAAACAAAAATGCAGCCTAAATCTTGGCCCTACGATTAGGTGATATAATGGTCAATAATGGACCAAAAACACGGACGGTTTGAGGTCATTTTACAAAATCTGGGTTTGATGTCATTTTTAGTTCATTTTAGGTCATCTAGTATTAAAATGACCTAAAAATACATTACCAATGACCTAAACATGCCCTCCGTGTGATTTTATTCTGCATTTTTGTATTTAAATCTAGTTTTGCATGGATCAAAACCCAGTAACATTAAATATATATAAAAAATATTGTTAATACAAAATAGTTTATCAAGTTATACAATTCACCCATGTCATCGCAGTTGGGTCGTATTCCTTTCTTTGGTGATCCTACTATAATTGAAGTCATTTCTTTTTTTAAGCAAAAAATGACACATTTAATTAAAGTCTCATAATTTTTTTTCTATCTCCATCTCTCTACTTTTTCTATTAATACTTTATTCTCTTTATACTTAACTTACTAAACAATATTCCATCCATCCTAATTTAGTTGAGACATTTTTGGGGAACATAGATTAAAAAATTGATGTTTACCAATAATGGGACTCAACTATGCTGAAAAGAAATACTCCCTTCGTTCTACTCTAAGTGGAGCATTTCTAAGTCGACACGAAATTTTATGTAGTATTGTTTTTAGTAAAGTGAAGAGAATAAAGTAAGAGAGAGAGAAAAAGTAGAGATAATAATATTTCTATATACAGAAATGTTTAATTTAGAGTTGGACAATCCCAAAAGGAAATTGTTTCACTTAGAGTGGGATGGAAGGAGTACCAATCAACTAAATAGGAATGGTGGAAGTATATTTTCTTAAATTTCGTACTAAAAAGAAATAAATCAACTATAGTATCTCGAATGGGGTAATATTGTAACTAAATATTGTGTTATTCACCTATGCACAATGATGATATTTTGTCAATTAGAAAAAAGTCCAAAAATAAATATCTTATTTTCATAATGATGGACTCCCTTCATAGTTGACACACTTCTTTTTTACAAGGAGTTTAAAAAATTAATGTAATGTGTTAAGTGAGTAGGTAATAAAGTAGATAAAGTAAAAAAAAGTAGAGAGAATAAAATAAGAGAAAACTTAATTATAAAGGAACTTCCCAAAATGAAAAAAATAATTCAAATATAAAGGAATGGAGGAAGTATATGCCAAAAAGGATCACCAACAAAATTTATCTGTGGATTAATATCGCTAGTATAACTAGGTGGCGTTCGGTTGCCATGACTAATATCATGATACTATCCATCTAGGATTAAGTTGTGGGATTATTTTAGTTGGAGGGGGAGACTATGACTAATTATCATGATGCTATCCATCTAGGATTAAATTGAAGGGTTCAATCTTATGAACCAAACATGATACATATTTAATCATGAGATTTAATCTTGCCAACCGAACACCCCCTAGTGGATTAGTGGCGGAATATCACTGGAAAATTTAGCAACAGACGTATGGTGGAATTCGACAGTAGCTAATATTAGCTGTAGATTTACCACCAGAATTTTTATTCGCCGATATTACTGATAGATTAAAACATTATGCAGTGTAATTTTGTGTTAACTGGAGAAAGAATAAAATAGAGATAAAATATTTATGTTTTAATTATAAGTCATTTTAATTGGGATAAACTAAAAAGGAAGAAGTATTATTTTTACAATAAAAATAAACTTTGGTAGCAGATTTTTTTTCCACTAATATTAATTAAATTTGGGCATACTACTACTACTTCCCTTCTCAATTTCTACCGACAACTCTTTTATCGACATAAGTAGTTTTCAAGTTTATCGTCAGAATATTCTACCACTAATTGGCGTTTTTTTAGTATTAATTGCAAAACAGGAGAAGTCGTTAACTTGGTAAAATCCATGCGAGGAATTTAATTAAGCATCCAACTTCAGGTTAAAATTAAATCAAATAATATGAAGAAATCAAAATAGAAGCAAAGAAAAGGAAAGATCATGTATATATAGACATTTAGGACGACACGAGAATTAACGTACAATTGGTAAAGTAAAAAGAAAGATAAAAAGAAAAGGTTACTGTAGTATTGTTAGTGAAGAATGTAGTTTACATTATTAGAGAGAAGGAAGTTACTAAAAATAAAAGGTGATATTTTTAGGGGACATCCCAAACTTGAAAATGTCCTTATTTTTATGGGACGGAGGGAGTATAGTGTACCCGTGAAATGATTGTACGCCAAGTACAACTCTTTAAGCACACTCATATTTCCAATTGCACGAGGGATGTTGCCTCCGAGATTATTGTGGTTTAAGGCCATATATTCAAGATGTTCGCATTTCCATATATTTGCTGGAATATTCCCTTCAAAATATTAAAATTATAGGAAAATACTATCAAAGATCGAATAACCATGCCACTTGACAAGATCTCAAAACGTATGCATCTCAATATATTTGATATAAGAATAGTGATGAAATCATAAACATAAGGAAGAAAGGATCATGAATTGTATACCTGTGAAATTATTGTACGCCAAGGACAACACCAAAAGCATGCTCGTATTTCCAATTGCACGAGGGATGTTGCCACTAAACGCGTTGAACGCTAAGCTCAAGATCTCGAGATGTTTGCATTTCCATATATTGGATGGAATATGCCCTTCAAGTTCGTTATTATCGAGTTCTAGTAATTTAACGTTGGACATATTGTTGCACATATCACTTGGGAGCCAACTTGATAGCCTATTATTTCCAATTCTAATTTCTTCAACATTGAAAATACCATGTGGTATAGGCCCACTCAACACATTATTGTTAAGGTTTGCTATTTGTAACATGGAATTGTTAAACAAAGGTGTAGGAATTGTACCTAAGAAGGTATTGTTGTTCAGATAGATTTCCTCTAGTTGAGGGAAACTTCCCAACCATGTTGGTATTTCTCCTGTGAATGAATTCACTCCCACGTTCATCACCTTCAAACGACGCAGTTTCGATAGCTCAAAGGGTAGCATCCCACTGAAACTGTTGAAACTGAAGTCCAAATATCTGAGAAACGTAAGGTTTCCGAGATGTGGAGCAACAGTTCCAGCAAGGCCGTAGCCAGAGAGATTGAGGGCAGTGACGCGGCCGTGTTTGAGGCCGCACGACACGCCAATCCAATTACAAACGGATGAATTTTGAGACCAATTGGTGTTCAAGATAGCATTAGGGTCGGAAGTGATGGAGTTTTTGAAGGAAATAAGTGCATGCTTATCTGTGGTGATAGAATTAAAGGAGAGAGCAAAGCTATGTAATAACAATATTGAAAGAGCAATGGAAAAGGTGAAATTCCCCATTAATTTTCTGTTTGGTTTCATTTGATAGACAACGTTCTTTATAATAGATTATTTATAGTTATCACGTAATTAAGGTGTAATATAATACTCCCCTCGTCCCATAATAAGAGTCATATTTGGAGTCAGTATGGGTTTTAAGAAATGTAAAGAAATTAAAACTGAGTTGAATAAGTTAGTGGAATATGAGTTTCAATTATTTTCTGTATTACTAGTTTTATAATAAAATGTGAGTGGATAAGTATGTTGACGTCATGAGTACGGGATGAAAGCGTGGGTGTGGTAGAGATGGTGGTGATGCGGTTGGCTTCTTTTTTTTGATATCGGTGATTTGTTTGGGGGATATGGATGACGAAGACGGAGGATGAGCACGGGATGAAAGCACCAGTTGTTACGGACGTTCTCCGTAACGAGGCCGGATGGCTAGCTTCTCGGAGAGATAAGGTGATCGAACCTTCGACGTGCTCGAAGGAAAGCTCACGAATTGCTGATTTTCAGACGTTCTCCGATGAACAACAATTTGGAAACGAAATATTCTTGTTACTCAAGACAAGTTTGTGGAAAATAATATATTCATTGAATGATTAAAATGATAATCAAGCTCTCCTATTTATAATACTAGAATACTACTACCCTAACTTAATGAACAAGAAACAAATATCTAAACAAATATGGGAAAGATATGGTGAATAAGGGAAAACTAAATAATTAGAAGATCCTAAGAGATATGATAGCTATGATCGTATCAATAAGTTTGTGGAATTTTGGGTCTACTTGACGTTTATAGTAAAAGTGAAATAAGAATCTTAATGGGAGACGGAAGGAGTATGAGTTCTGATATAAACGAAGTGTGATTTATTATTTTTTTTTACATAATGTGCAGCCATTACGCATTTTTTTCAGATTATTGTTGGTGGATTGACATTCAGCATTTTCGATATGTATAGCAATTTCCCAGATTCATGTAAAGAAGCTAGAGTTCTTTGAATGCAAAATTTTTTCTTCCAAGTGTTGAAATTTGGGACGATTTGTTTTGTCAGAGTTTGATGATATTGATGTGGGTAGGAGGAATGTGTATCAAATTGGTGTTGTTATCTTGCATTTGAGATTGAAAACTGAGTTTCTTTGTACCCATTATTTGTCAGAATTTCAACAAAAAATAAGTGGATCGCCCACCCATCCACTATACCTATACATATAGGTTGGTGGTGAAAGTATGGGATAATAATAATGATGAAAGGTAAAAATGAAAGTGGCTAAAAATGAAATTGTATATTTCGAGATAGATCTGGTCCCCACACCGGCGGGGGATGAGTTCGTTAAAATCACTGCACAAATAATAATGAGGGCAAATACTACTGCAATCAAAATAGATAATCATACCTAAATATATGTATGTGAGTTGTATTCCCAAACCTAAATAATCAAAATATTTTTGACAATAACTATTGAGCAGTTGAATAAACGAACGGATACAAAACTTTATTGATTTGAACTTATAACATTAAAAAATAACGACACATTTTTTTTATTTGATCACTGATTATGATGATGCATTTCAAGTTAATTCTTACTGAATTAAATAACAATAAGAATGAATATTCAAAAAGAAGGTTGGTTGTGTTTCTTGATTTCAACTAAACACACATTTTTTTTATTTGATCAGTGATTATGATTATGCATTTCAAATATGACATGACATTACAGAGGATAGTTCTGCAACGCCAGTGGAGGTCTGCAGTGTAGCTGTACAGGTTAAAGGTAAGTTGACTAAAATGCCTCTGAAAGCATTTGGGCATTTTAGTCCGAAAAATGGCTACAAATACACGATATGTGATTATGTTTAAGGTTAGGGTTGTCTGATGATATTTTTTTGTTAGGGGCCTGCAGTGACACAAATGGAAACGTTAGGGACTTTTGAGGCAGTTCACTCTTTTTAATATGAAATCTTGAATTCGTTAAGTCAGTCACGATTCTGTCGGAAATGGTCGCGTGGGCACCTGCACCTAGAATACAACAACACGCACAATCATTGGGTTCGTTTACTTCCTTAAATGAGATCACCACCAAAACAAGAAACAATGCATTTTTTTTCAGATTATTGTTGGTGGATTGGCATTCAGCATATTCGATATGTATAGCAATTTCCCAGATTCATGTAAAGAAGCTAGAGTTCTTTTAATGCAAATTTTTTTCTTGCAAGTGTTGAAATTTGGGACGATTTGTTTTGTCAGAGTTTGATGATATTGATGTGGGTAGGAGGAGTGTGTATCAAATTGGTGTTGTTATCTTGTATTTGAGATTGAAAACTGAGTTTCTGTTTGTGTATATTTTGGATGGTTTCTTGTTTGGTGTCACTTTGTGTGTGAAGTTTCTTTGTACCCATTATTGTCAAAATTTCAACAAAAAATAATGTGGATCACCCACCCATCCACTATTCCTATACGTTACAGGTTGGTGGTGAAAGTATGGGATAATAATAATGATGTAGTTCACTCTATATTATTTTATTACGTGATTAATGGGCAAACAACTTGGGTCGTCGTCGTCAACTCAACTTGGCTCATTTCTATTTTTGTTTTAAAACTATGCAAACAAGTATTACTCCAGATAATATTATTTCTATTAATTATGTGGTGTCGATTAATTTCACAAATATGAAGATTTAAAAGATTGACTTCAACAAATTTTTATCCACTCTAAATGGGTAGACTGTGAATAACAATCAGAAAAAAAAAATCTCTTTTGGGATAGTCACACGATGCAGAGCATCCACATCCATGCTATTGTCAACGAGCATGGATGTGGGTCCTAACCCACTTTTACTCCATGTTCTTAGGCAAGAGCACAACACCTACATTCATGCTCTTCCGCGAGAACAAACACAAGGGTTCCATCATTCCATTATTTAATTTAAATAAAAACATTTCCACAAAATTAAAATTCATTAAAAATAACAGAAATAATATTACAAATTACAAAAAAATTAAAAATTACAAAATTAAATTCCCAAAAAATAAAAATTACATAATTAAAATCCTAAAAATAAAAATTATATAATTTAAGCCTAAAAATACCCCCGTGGAAGACTATTCATCCGGCTCTACCCCCAACGTTCTTTGGAGACCCTATATCATCGCCACATGCGATTGAAGTTGCTCGGGGGTCATATTTGACCTATTGGCCAAATTGAGTTGGGCCAAAATCCCCCACAACGAGTTGGTGAGGGGTTGAGGTGGCACATAGGGAGCGGGGGCGGGGGCAGATGGAGTCGTGGCGGTACGGAGGTTGGCCGCCGCCTTCTTCCTTCCTTGCGGCCGACGTTGAGAACCGCTTGGGCCAGCGTCGGGGCTACCCAAGTTAGCTCCGGCACGTTGGCTAGCCACATCTTCGGAGCCGGCGTCGGATAGCGATACCGACCTCGACCGTTTGGAGGAGGAGCTAAAGGAGGATGATACGCATCCCCTATACTTCGGATGCGACCGCGTCTCCTGCCAAATGTTGAGGTACTTGAACGGCTTGTAGTTGATGGATTGGTAGGTCGCCGACGCGTCACTGATGATATCGACCTCGCTCTGGCCGCTCCCCGCCGACCGCTCTTCCTAGAGGTAATACCCCTGGAACTTTTGGATTTCTTCGTTGGCTCTGTATATGGCATTGCGCATCATACCCTCGTTGCACTCGATTGTTCCAGCCGGCCGATTTTGATTGTACCGGCGACAGATGCGCCACCAATAATGGTAACCGGATTGGTTCGTGTCAACCTCCGGATCCCCCGGATTGTACGGGGTGCGGACATCACGAGTAGGAAGATGAGGAGTTTGAGAGCGGCCGTTTCCTCCCGCTCTAAGCACGGGTGGCTCGGGTGTCCACCCGTATTGCCCTTCGGGGGCATCTTGGTCGCCTATAGGGTAAGGCCGGTAGCCATCCGGAACTTGCGAACCTTGAGTTTGAGGAGGGGCCGAATATTCCGTTTCTGGACTAGGAAACGGTTGTGAACCGAACCAATCGTGGTTCCAACTGTGGGAGCCGGATGGGTGATCGCCGGAGCCGACATGGTTTTGTTGTAAGAGTGAAAGAAAGATTGAGAATTGAGAATGGAAATGAAAGAATTTAGATGAGAATTGTGTAGTGTGGTGTGAATTTTTTGGTGTGGAAGTGAGGGTATTTATAGATGAAAATGTGTATTTTTGGGGAAAAATTGGAAAATAAACTAAAAGTGGATAGAAAACGGATATAATTTTTTGGGAAGTGGAAAAATATTTTTTTTATTTTTAATCAGATTTTATAATTAAAATCTGATTTAAAAAAAAATTTAAATTGCCGTTGGCCAATTGGAAGCTGCCACGTACGCTGCTCGTTGGCACGGACGTGCTCGATGCATCGAGCAGCGCCGCGCCAGCGGCGGACAGCGGTACCGTGCCGCTGCATGAAAGGGTGGACGGCTGCGTGCTCACCGCTGCGGATGCTCTAATATTCAAGCAAAAATATTTAAAAATGAGTACTTTATAGTAGTAGTATAATAAGAGAGAAATTGTAACTTTTATCTAGAAATTTTTATCCAAAAAGTAGAAAAGAGGCCAAAGATAGACAATCAAAACATGAACAATATAAAGTTGAGATAGAGGGGTGGATAATTTAAGAAGATCTAATAGTACGATATATATGCATATTTATGGTCCTAACGAATTCACTTTTATTCTTAAAGAGTAAAAAGAACATTACTTTGTGATCATACAATAACAATATCTATAAAATTTTTAGTAAGAGAAAAAGTAAATGAATTAATTAACTATATGAATAAAAAAATAATTACGAGACAAATGAATTAATTTAACTACGAGAAAAGCTACTTGTCCGAGAAAATAAATAAATGTAAATAAACTAATAGCTAATGAACTAAGAATTAAACTATCTATGAAAAAATTGCTAAAAACACAAATGAACATAAGCCTCGGATGTACTAACAGTCAATTCCTTTATATGCAATAACCCACAGATCATATAAAAAATAATACAAAACAAAACGAAACAAAACAAAACAAATCCGAAGATCCAAATAGCCAGAAAATGTCCGGATCGAAGAAAATACAAGGAAACCACTAAATCATGTCATTCTGATCGTCGGCCATAGCACCACCGCCACCACTACCATCACCGGCCACACACACACCCAATTGCCGGTCGCATCTTAACAACACGTTCTACATAAATATCCACATCTAATTCAAGAATTTTGCAAAACTTGGTTTTAAATGGACCATTATATACAAGAAACTGGTCCAATATCACATAGCACCACCACACTACTCAACAATTGCACAAACAATACAATTTATTTTTTTCACAAGGGCTGTTGATATTCGGGATTGTAAGCAAGAGCCTCCCTGTAGATGAGCTCCTTCATCTGCTCCTCTGTCAATGCATGTTGTTCGAAGTCGAAGTTGAAGGGCGTCTCACAAACAGGCTCGTCACTTATGTCATGGAGCGAGTTGAGGTACGGATGCGCCAACGCACCTTCAACTGAGATGCTCACAAGAAGGTAAAAATGGATTAGATAATAGCTGATTTTTCGACACTAACAACTTGGTAGCAATACTTATATAGCAGAACTTATATAGTGGTTCCAGTTATCGTTTTACACCTATGTAATGAATTATATAAATTCATGGGTTCCATCTTAAGACCAATTGGTAATAAGCGGAGTAGCCTATGCGACTTATATAGTGATTTCAATTCTCTTGTTATTGTGGAACATTTGTTTCATTTTACCAACAATAAAGGGTTGTATAGCATTACTTTCTATACCACCGTAAAAGTATATCGTAAATTTATCGAAGATAAGAACAGTTCTGATGTGCCATACCTGTAATCCTTTGTCTAGGATCAAAAGTTAGCATCTTCTCGACGAGATCAATGGCAAGAGGGTTCACATGATGAAACTTCTCGGTAAATGATTGCCGGTTATAAGGGGGGAGCTGCCTAATGTATCTTTTTGCATTTTCATTCAGCAATCCTAACTCAGCTTCAGATGGAGTGCCAATCAGCTGCCAGAGAAAAAAATAACCATTGCTGATACTTATCATAGTAGCTTATACGAATCCCACATCGTTTCCACAAGAAAGTGCTGAATAACATATAAGTGGGAGTCACCCCTTATGTGCTTCTGAGTAGCCTAGATTACTAACATGAGCAATTCAATATCACAAATTATGTAGCTCCAACAGAAAATAATTGACATATAGATAAAGTAGATACCTCCATCAAAAGACGTAACTGGTGTACGTGATCTCTGCCCGGAAACAATGGTTTTCGATCCATCAATTCCATGAAAATGCACCCAACAGACCATACATCAATTGCTGTAGTGTAGTCTGATGAATTTAACAACAGCTCTGGTGCCCGATACCACCTTGTAACCACATACTCCGTCATGAAGTCACTTTCGGATGTGACGCGCGCCAATCCAAAATCACAAATTTTCAGGTCACAATTTGCATTAAGAAGAAGATTGCTAGGCTTTAAATCCCTATGGAGAACATTTGCTGAATGTATGTACTTCAATCCTCGGAGAATCTGATACAAGAAATACTGTACAACCACGGAGTAGTTTGCAAAAGAGGATTTTTTAGTAAAAGAACTGTCGAAATGCACCCGCAGAGAACGCAAAATAAGTTTGACGTGAATAAAGAAAAATAGCTATAACTTTTGGCAGTGAAAAATGATTTTAATTACATGGAAGGTGATAGCATTGACTCTATCTTTTGAACCTAAATCATATATAATCGCTAGAGTTTCCAAAGAAAAATGATTTTAATTAGCTGAGTGAAATTTGGGCCACACAAAGTGTTGTAATTTCAAGTTACACAAGAAGGCATTTCTTGGCTGTGCGAAAATAATGACTAAGCGGCAATGGTAATCATATGCATATTAAATCAAACCAAAAATTGAAATCTAACCTGGCAATGTTCCTCCGACAAACCTTGATTAGAACGGATGATTTGGTGGAGATCAGTGTCCATAAGTTCATATGCAATATAAACATCATTAAAAGCCTCTCGTTGAGGCGGTGGAATTATATCTCGGATAGCAACCACCTGCGGTAAATAAGATTTGCATTATTCCCACAATCCTTGAATTCTCTAGGACCCCTCCTTGGCGTCAGGTAATATATAATTTTGTGAACCGTAGAGTTCTAGTCATTGTCAATGTCAACTCCCATTTAGTCGTGCTATGAGGGTGTATAAGGCTCAAATACTATGATTCAATCCAATTTTTGCTCTATGTGAATCATATTTGTAAGAACTACATATTATTCATTCGACCGCTAGTCTATCATCAATGTTTTAATACTTCCTTTCCTTCTTTCTTTTATTTGGCATCATGTCAATAGTCATGTACATATATAAGTAAGGAGCTAGAAAGAGTGCTAAGTGGAAACACCTCATCAATTTCACTACAAAAGATAAAAAAAAGATGACCAAAAATGGAAACTAAGGTTACAATTCTAGGTTACGCTAAGTCGGAAAAAAAACATACTTAGTTGATCACTAACAGCGCATTCGAGCTTGACGAAATAATTTTTACATGGACAAACCCTACTGGAATCAGTACCATCAGTACCGAAGCTTTCATCTCAGTTTCAAGAATCACATTAAATAATCTCAAATAGGCCAACCCTATTAGACCAGTTCATCTCAAATTAATCAACAATAAAAAACATTAGAACAGGTATTGCAAGTGTATATATCATTCTAAAACCAAAATAAAGTGGTATCAAAGAAACCAAAACACCAGCTAGCTCATTTCACATGGCGACAGCATATTGCACAAAACTACTAAAATTCTATTCCTCTTTCAATAAAGGAGACTTTCCCCCGAAAAGTAGCTGTTCTACAAAAAGCATTCTTGCTAACTTTTTTTTTTCTCTAACTAATTCATTAAATTATATCCCAATCTCATACTAAACTAAATTTATATATCATACACAAGTACCAGTTCTTCAAAAAGCAATCTTGATAACTTTTCTTTTACCAAACTAATTCATTGAGGTATATCCCAAATTCCCAATCTCATACTAAATCAAATTTATACATCATGCACAAGTGTCAGTTCTACAAAAAACACAATCTTGATAACTCTTTTTTCATCTCTAACTAATTCATTGAGTTATATCCCAATCTCATAGCATGAGATCAAATTAACAAATCATAGACAAGTTTTTTCATCTCTAACTAATTCATTGATATTATATCCCATTCTCATACTAAATCAAATTTATACATACACAAGAAAGAAAGATATAGTAATGAATTTAACATAATTTGTTTCTATCTAAAAAAGAGCTGCAATTTCCAAATTTTATATAAATTGAAAAGTCTTCAACTAGGGCAATCTATTAGTCAATAGACAAAATCCCAGCTTTCCAAACAATCTAACTAGTTCAAGAACTCAAGCATAAGAAACTCCAAAATCCCCCAAAAAAACAGTCAAGTCAGAATCCAGAAATTCAAGCAAGAAGAAATTTCAAAGCTAATTAACACTAACATTTTCATGATCCATGTGCCGAAGAAGCTTGATCTCACGCAAAGTCCTCTTGGCGTCGATTTTATTGTCGAAAGCATTCGCTATCTTCTTCAACGCCACATGCTCATTCGTCTCCGCATTCAAAGCAGAGCTTTATTCAGAAAATCGGAACAATCAATTGATTCTAATTAGCAAATTAGACTAACAAATAGAGTAATTGAGTGGAAGTGGAGAGTGAAGGATGAGCTACCAAACGATGCCGTATGCCCCTTTTCCGATGGGCATGATTGGGGGTTTGTATTTGGCGGTGACCTCGAAGATGTTTCCGAATATATTGTATTGGATGAATCGGCCGCCGTGGCTGAACATCGCCGGTATATGATCCACCGGAGCTTGCGGCTGGTGGTTGTGAGAAGGCTCTGCTTCCGACATGACTGTGTCCGCGGCCGCCGGAGCTCCGCCGTCCATCTCTGTTTGTGTGTTTAGTAGAAAATAATTAAAATTGAAAAGAAAGTAAATTATGTAACGCTCTCTATTTCTCTCTCTAGAATTTATATACACAATTTATTCTATTTTCCTCTTTTCTCACTTTATATAATGCTTAATTTATTTGTTAATTTTATAATAAGGGGTCCCACTCCTCCACTGGTTTGGTTTTAGGATATTAATTAACAGATAAAATATAAAAATTTGATTTTATTGATTACCTAATGAACCGCGACTTCGCTTCATAGCAAACCCGACGACCCGCCGGGAATGTACGCCGACCGTTTACGAGTATTCATCGCAAGATTGAAGATGAAGCCTTCAATCCGACCAATCTACTTTCAGAAGTCCATATTTCAGCTTGCTTATTTCATTAAAAAAAATGTCTTTTAATATTTTTGTTTATGAATTTTGTCATGAACATTTCATATCACTTTTCAAATCATAATTCTTATTTGTTCTTGTTTTATTTGCAAGTCTACTTGTTTTTAATTTAATTTCATTAAAATACTCTATTAGTTTTTTTTTAAATCCAATTTTGATTTTCTAAATAATATTGAGATTGGTTCGTAGTAGTAAAGTTGACACATTAGTCTTTGTGGGATACAATTTACTATTATTGCATTAGCATAGTACACTTGTATGGCTTAATAGTAAAACAAAAGTGAGTTAGTAACCCACCAGTCTGATTTTGTATTCTGACTTATAAAATTAGCCTTAATCTTATAATTTCCACGTATGTCAGATTGGATTGACTTCCCTAACAAAACTACCCATCTTGTCATGAAATGTAAATTTTAGCAATTATGGTGTCACTATCATAATTTAGATTGTTAGAAATCTTAATAAACCGATAAAATTTTGGTAAAAAACAATTTCATCTTAATCTTAGTTAGATATAAAATTAGATTACATAAAAAGTTTCTTAACTAATACACAAAAAGTTAAGAAATTTACAATCGAATAACTTAATTAAATTTCATTGGGTCGGTAATCCATTCTCCAAACTAAAACTCAACTGCAAAATTTAAATTTAGTTTTGGGCTTATCCCAATAGATATATGGCATTTAGAAGCAGTCGAGTTTCTGAGACCCAATATTTTTTTCTTTACGTTCATATACGGTTCTAGTTTTGATTTTTTTTTTAAAATTTCAATTCCAAAGAAATATCAAATTTTCAGGATGATATGATACATAGCGAAAGATTTGGGTACTATAATACTGTGGAATTTCATATACCGTGTTATATCGAAAATACAATATATCATGAAAATTAAGGTGTATACTGTAATTTTCAGTACACCACGTTATATGCCAATACTGGTAACATATCGAATATACAGTTTTAGGGACATGTTTCCAAATATATACAATGATAATAAAAGTTTCAACATATAAATTTACTATGCTATATGGACTCTAAACAAGGTTTCTGTTCATCTGTCAATTTTGGAACCATTTATGGGTCTGGCATTATTTAATGGGCCCATACTAAATACTATGGGTAAGCCCAAAATACTAAATTATGCAGCCAAATATGTGTAAAAATAATAAATCACTAAAAGATCTCAATATAACAATACCAAAAATAATAAATTAAGTATGAGGGAACAAAAATCTATAGATTTGTACTACTAACAATACAAGCAAATAAAATGCTTATGGAGCCACAACATCAACACATTACAATACAATGCAAGCCAATAAAATATTTATAGCTATATAGTTCCAAGAATTGATAAGCTATACTATTGTACAATAATCATCTTTCGAGGAATTGGGGTATGTGTTAAAAGATATCAAAAAAAAAAAGAAATTGAGTCATCTTTTTCGTGAAATGTGAGAGTATATATTTAATGCACTTGGGGGGTTAGTGATCGATGCCAATATGCAAAATATTTGTCGTTTCTTTTTATTTATTTTTGGAAAATCTAATACTCGAACTAAACTGAAATTTAACTTATAACAATCTGGAAATAGGACTCAACTAGGCAAGAAAACAAATAAAAGAATCAAACAAGAGTGCCACATCGATTAATTGGGCCGCGAAGTCGAGGCGAGGATTTGCATGTTAGTGTCATTACTATCGTACTTATTTCCATGTTTAATTAGAATATTCAGGATTCGATTTATATGCATGGTTATGATTATATTCAACTTCTTGTGATCATTTGAATATACGTTTGATTGGCTAGTTTTCGTCACTCGGAGTTGATTACTATTTGCACTATATGTTGAATATTTGCATGAAAAAGATGCTATTTGGCAGGGAATGGAGCATTAAGTTCGGAAGCTGCTTATGGAGGATCTCGGCTTGTGGAACCTCTATTTTGCCTCTCCATGTACTTGTTTAGATCTTAGTCACTTTTGGGCTAAGATCATGCTTTTGGAACATTACATTTTGATCTTATTTACGGGTTGGAGGTCTGCCCAAACCCCCCGCCCACAAAGGGCTTTTTTTTTAAAGTTCGGAAGCTGCTTAATGAAGGCACGAAGAGGAAAATATGCAAGAAAGAGGGCAAAATGACAAGGAATGGAAGAAAGTGAAGGAAGAAGGCAAAGAAGACCCAAACTGCCAAAGCTGTTGGACTGGCCAGTTTGAACCCGACGGAAAATGATTAAAGTCACTTCCACACACTTATCAAGGACAACTCTCACTTGCTACACACGCCCATATCAGCCCTTAGAAAGTAAAAGAGAAGGAGAAATATCTTTTATTGGATATATATATTAAAAGTACTTAACTTTCCAATAACCACTAGTCATCTATCACTTTTGCTTTAGTTTAGTTTAGTTAATTCTCTCTCTAGGGAACTTTTCTCTCTTCCTTAAGAAGAGATATTTCAAACTCAAGGCTGTCAAGATCTTTTGTTCACCATGGGTTGAAGTAGTAGTAATTTAGTAGTAGTATTTAATTTCTCTAGTTGTTTGTTCTTAACCTTTGTAGTTCTTTTGCACCTTTCTTACTCTTAGTTATTGTTGTTGTTATTGTTTTAGAAGCTTATTTCAAGTGGTTATTGCTCTAAGTGTTTGTGTATTTAATGTGTTTTAAAGTTTAGTTCTTGTATGATTTCCGGTTTTAGCTTGTTGTTTAGTTCTAGTGTTGGTTATGTTCTTGTTTAGTTAAAACTTCTTTCAAACTTTTAAAATCAGTTTCTCAAGCATTTTCTTAGTTAGTTCATAGTTAAAAACGTGGGGCAAGAGTTGGAAAAGTTTCAAAAAAATCAGCCATGGTGTTGTGTGTTTTCGGTGCCTCGTCGGGTGTCATTTTCGTATGATTTTGCATGAGTTTGATGAACTCGGTTCTGGAGTGTTCTTTCACCATGTTTAAGTGTTCTTAAGCTTTATTTACCTTCTTTAATGAGTCTTTAAGTTTCAGCTTTTCATATGTAGTTTTCACTGCATGTTTAGGTAGTTTAAGTGTTGATTTGGTGTTTCTCTTGCCTTGTTAGTTGTGTGACAACCAAGTAGTCTTTTCTCTCACTTCCTCTATGTGCCTTTAGTGTAGGATTAGTAGCTAAAATCAGTTTTTTAGAGTCAAGTGAAGGGACCATTACTTGTAGGCTTTTATCCATTGGTTTTACATGATGGGTAATAGGGTTTAGGACACAACAAGTACATAATTTCTTTTCACTTGTGGCCGCCATTTAGGTTAGTTAATTTCTGCACTCTACCTTCATTTACATGTGATTTAGTTTAGCTTTTAGGAGTTAATTTGTTTAGCCACTTTTAAGGGTCACTATCCTATTTTCTAGACCTTGTTTAGTAGTTAACACTTACTTTATTTTCCTTAGCCTTTTAACTTAGTCTCTTTTGCTTTCTAATCTAGGGAATGTTCATGCAAGTTGCAGCTTTGTTTTTATTTTAAACAAGTTCTTATTTTTGCTAAGTGTTGTAATTTTCTCGGTACTGCTCTATTTCTCTGCTAAGTTGCCCAGTTTATTAGATTGCCCAGTGTGCATTCTAGTTTAATTGCTTTCTTCTTATTGTATCTTATTTGCACATTTAGTTCCCACATTAGTTTAATTGTTATTTATATTTCATAGTTCAGTTCCCACCCCCTATTTAGAGCGTGGCGGCATCGCCCAAATCTTTCTAAGTGTGAAAATACATAACGGATGCTACCGTTCCTCATGGGTTGGACACCATAACTTACCATATGCTAATTAATAGTATTATGGAAAGTGGGAACTTATAAATCTTGTTGAATGGGAAGGGACACGTGCCTACGACACGCGTGCAAAACCCCCTCTCCTTTCAACGTTGCTGCAAATACGCAAGTTTATGGATATCAGAGGTGCATTAAAATGCTAACTTGCTAAATATTAAAAATGTCAACACGATCACATTAAAATATTAACACATATTTGTGTATGACATTTTAATAAACTATATTGACATTTAAATAATAATGTCAATATTGTTGGAATCGTGTTTGGTCAATGGACTTTGACCAATAATAAATGTGACGATACATTTAATTTTGTAAAATTAAATGCAATAGAGACGATCTACATTCGGAGTAGATGACCGTGGTATATTCATTTTCTCTAAACCGATTCCCGGTGAGTGAGAAATTATGAATTAAAGTTTGTCACAATTGTGAGCTATAAAGGAGCTATGAGATAAAACCAAGGGATTAATTAAAAGTGTTAATTATCTCACATTGGTGGAGAGAACCTTACTAAACATGTATTTAACAAGATAAATTATTATATGTAATAATTATAGTAGACTGAGATGGGTTGTAGAGCCCACACACGCGCACACGCGCGCGCCGCCGCTGTGAGCCTCGAGCCTCGTCAGTATGACGGGTAAAGCCAACATGGCTGACACGTGATAAAATCCACGTCGTGAATGAACCTAGACGTGCAACGTGTCCCGATACGTCGGTCCAAGATCAACCTCTCCATCTCCCGTAACGGCTTGTAACCCCCGGCGGTTACAGTCAAGCCATCATGACACACATAATGGCATTGACTCCATCAATGCCCAATGAGTGGAATTGACCTATAAATAGGCACGCATCCATTGCATTTTTTTACACAACAAGATTGCATATCATTTTGCATAGCTCTCTCCCTCTCTCAGCATAGTCTTCCGTCGAAACTCTGCACTCGCCATCATCCAGTTCTCCGGAGCTAGTTATGTTTGCGGTGCTGCAACGAACAAGACGAAGCCGTTTTATCTTTGGGGACGACACGCCAATCCAAAAGCCCTACCGGGGAGTATCTCGTCTTGCGGAAAGAGGACTCCTCGACTTAGCTTACAAACTACATCTACTGTTTACACTTTTGATTATTGTTTTGTTATTTCAATTCAGTTTATTGTACTTTTATCTACGTTCTTCATTGTATCACACCCGATTAGTGTATCTTTGTATCACATAATTATTCAAAGAAAAGCCAACAAATATAATGTATTAAAATATCAACTTAAGTTTATGTTGACATTTCAGTATCATCATATTGACATTTTTAATACATTGCATTGATGAGTTAGCGAGTTAGCAACTTAAGAAAAGTTAGCAACAGATCACATTATAAGTCAAGTTCCACACAAATATATATTTCGACTGGGGGATTTATTTCATCATTTGAACAAATGTATCAATACAACTTTCAAATGCTTTAGTTTTTTCCGTATAAAGTTTCCAGATGCTATGCTATATGTAACACCCCTTGCCCGATCGATGACCGCTCGGGTAGGAGGCGTCACAATTCCGGTACCGTAAAACCTGATAAATTTAAAATCTATTTTACCAAGCATATCATAAAAATATTCATAGCAAAACCATAGGATTTTAGATAATTTACAATGGAGCTGAATCTAATATACAAAAGTTAGTCTCTAGTCCGTCAAATTAGATTTATAACCAAAAGATGATAAGTGACTACATATATAGCGCCACAGTGTTGAGGCAGATAACGAAAGGGATCCCAGAACCTAGCACCCTGCATTATACTCACCATTAATTCCAAATAAAAACAATATATCTTAGTAAATATTTTAAGATCACTAGTTATGCTTGTTAAGCCAATTACTAGTCACAGGATATAACTAATATTTAGCCAATATTAACGTGTACTATCCCATTTATCATCAACAACCATATTGCTCGATCTCAAATTGTAAGTACTTGGAGAATCTACTAACGATAACCCAGATGAGGGTGCCAATAACCCGCATCAGGGTGACGATAACCCACATAGGAGTGCCGATAACCCATGTCCGGGTCCCAATAACCCGTACAGGGTGAATAATCTTCACATACAATCGTGTATACTAAAAAGCAATCATATATCATCAACTATATCTCAAGAGATTGATCAGTTGAATGCCTAACCATATATGTTCCTATCAAAACCATTTAATCATGTTTTGAGTATTCGTCACACAAGCTTGTAAGTATCAAGCACGTAATCATATAATGACATTGTTCATACTTGTTATTTCATAGGAAAACCAACGTTCGAAATAAGAATGTTACCTCAAAATAAACGAGCTTCCAAGCTCGCCGTGTCCTGCTCTTAGTAGATCACTCTCAATGATTTAATTTCACCCAAACATTCGGGAATTGAACCGACAAGCATATTACTGGCAAGGATCAACGCCCCCAAATGATTCATTCTGCAAAGATTGGTAGGGATAGAGCCTACCAATTGATTGTGACTAAGATATAGTCTTAGGAGTTGCTTCAGTTTCCCAATTGTTGGTGGAATGAGTCCACTCAACTGATTTATAGCCAAATTTAGTAATAGTAAACTGCTTAAGTTTCCTATTTCAAAAGGAATGACACCCATGATGTTGCAGTCTGATGCATCAAAATTCTCAAGAGATGAGGAAAAATTCCCAAGTGAAATGATTTTGAGTCAAATACAACCCTCTAAGCATGCTCATATTTCCAATTGCATGAGGGATGTTACCACTCAGATTGTTGTAGTCTAACTCCAAGATCTCGAGATATTTGCATTTCCATATATTTGGTGGAATAGGCCCTTCCAATCACATTAAAAACAATAAATAATTTTACTATGAACTCTTTTCTTTTCAGTCCGTTTCTGAAGAATTACAAACTTTTTTAATTTTTGATACTTCTTTCTCTCTAATAAGGTGGGAGGGATTCATTCTCCACTAACAATACTTTAAAAACTTTTTCTTTCTACCTCTCTCTTACTTTTCCAATTATATGTTAAAACTCGTATCGAACCAAATGTTCATATTTTCAGGGACGGAGGGAGTATTAGGGATTGACGTACCTGTCAACTTGTTATTATAAAAATGTAACTCCTCAAGCTTTGGTAGATTGTGGAAAGTTGGGATACTTCCTGACAAACTATTGTCAGATAAGTCCAACTCTCTCAATGAAGAAATGTTGAAGATTGAAGATGGAATATTTCCGGTTGGAGAAGATATTTCAATATTTAAGATCTGTAGTCTTGAAAGATTTCCCATTTGTGCTGGAATTCCACCTGAAAACACAAATAATCATATGCAGAGAAACTTTAATTATAGTATAGTATATAATAATGATAAATTATGCATATAAGGTTATACATGATAATAAAAGAAACCACAAATAGAAAGAAATTTGTACCTTGAAAACCATGATTGTATCCCAAGTACAATTTTGTAAGATAGCTCAATCTCCCAATTTCAGGTGGGATGTTGCCACTGAAATTATTGACGGATAATGACAACATCTCAAGATGTGTGCATTTCCATATATTTGGTGGAATTTGCCCTTCAAGTCGGTTATAAGGGAGTGACAATATTTTGATGTTAGGCATATCACTTGGCAGCCAACCTGATAGGTTATTATTTCCAATTCTAATTTCTATAAGTGAAGACAAATTGAAAATACCATGTGGTATGGACCCACTCAATTGATTGTTATGCAAGTGTAATATTTTTATCATTCGTAGCTTCGAATTGTTAAACAAAGATGCAGGAATTGAACGTAAGAAAGTGTTGTTGTGAAGATAGAGTTCCTCTAGTTGAGGTAAACCGCCCAACCATCTTGGTATTTCTCCGGTGAACGAATTCACTCCCACGTTCATCACCTTCAAACGGCGCAGTTTAGGGTAAGAACCCCGTGAAAATGTTGGAACTGATGTCCAAATATCTGAGAAACGTTAGGTTTCCGAGATGTGGAGCAACCGTTCCAGAAAGGTCATAGCCAGAGAGATTGAGAGCGGTGACACGGCCGTGTTTGAGGCCGCACGACACACCAATTCAATTACAAACTGGTGTGTTTTGAGACCAATTAGTGCTCAAGATAGCATAAGGGTCGGAAGCGATGGAGTTTTTGAAGGAAATGAGTGCATATTTGTCTGTGACAATATTAAAGGAGAAAGCAAAGCTATTTAATAACAAGATTGAAAGAACAAAGGAAAGAATTGAAGTCTCCATAAGTAGATAATATACTTCTTGTTCATCAACCGAGCTTTTAATGTAGACACCAGCCGCTAAGTTTGGTACAAAACAACTAACTACATTGTCAAAAAGTTGAAAAATGCTTGTGTTTTACTAAACCACCAAGTATTCCATTGAATTCTTATTATTCAGACATATAATTATTTATTGAGAATCATGCAAAGGGGACTTGTGAGTGTGTGTCACTACAACGTGACTAAGATAATTTATAATATGTGCTAATAAAATTTGGAATGGCTTCGAAAACAAATGAAATTTTTTTCCAAATTCTTAGATTGGTATAGAGCAAGGTCATTGTAGAATAAACTTAGTACTGAGTTCTAAGAGATTTTTCCATTGATCTCATGAATATTTGATGTATTACATTCACATATACTATATTTTACATTTGATCTTTTATCTAAATTACTTCATTTAGCTAAAAGAAAGAAGGAATAATAAATGGTGGAGAGTCCTCGCATCAATTCCTCATTCATCGATCTATATCAGTTTTATTATTATGGGCCATTCTAATGTCCTTACATGTAAAGAATTTTATTTTAGTACACAGGTTTAATTGAATCTAAACCAAGAAAGTTAGACTTCATTTTTAGAGTAAATGTCAAAATTGGTCCAAATCATATGGCCAAAATATAAAGTCGGTCTAAAGCATTCACTTTTTGGAAATTGTGTCCATAACAAACAAAATCATTGTCGATCGGGTCCTTTATTGACGGTTCTGTAAATTACCGACGGTCAACCATAAATTAGCAATGTTTTTGACCGGCTTAGCCGATTTTGATTACTATAGCTAATTTTATAATTTTTAATTACTAGTTTGCGAGAATCAGGTTTTTATACTTATTAATTTCTGATTTTTTATTTTGCATTTCCTAATATTTTAGTAATTAAAAAAATTATAAATTAGCTACAGTAATCAAAATCGGTTAATTCGGTCAAAAAACCGCAAATTCATGGTTGGCCGTTAGAAATTGACGGAACCGTAAAAAGAGACCTAATTGACAACGATTTTGTTTGTTATGGACCATATTTTTTAAAAAGTGAACGTTTTAGACCAACTTTATATTTTGATTAGGATCAGTTTTGACCTTTATTCCTTCATTTTATCCTCATCTATCTTTGATCTGATATGATGTGGAGCTTCTTTCCAACCCTCTACATTACATCAAGTAACACTAACAGCATTTCCAACACCAAAGTTGAAGAAGAAAAAAATTAAAATTTTCAACATCCAAAAATTTGACTTGTTTGAAATTTAAATGCATTGACAAAATTCCAATCACCTAAACAAAAATCAAGTAAAGAAATTCCAATCAAAAGACTGGGGTCTGTGTTGAGATATAACACAAATCCGAGAAAGAGCGAGTTGTTGATGAAGATGTGAGAATATAAAGAGAAATGTGAGATATATACGCCAAATCTTCATGTTCACGAGCAAGCAAGATTCAAATGTGAAGTGGAGGCTGTATAGTCTATTTTAGTTGGTTAGCTTTTTATGTCCGTTGTTACTTTTTCAAATAAGACCGGGGAATAAAGTAAAAGAGAGAAAAAATAATTGAATTTAGTACTATATTTTAGTTACTCCTAAATAATAAGAGGTCATTTTTGTTGGGACGTAAGCAAAAGGAAAGTGGTTCATCGTCTATATGATGATGGCCCGGGGCAGTATATATTTAATGCATTTGGGCTATAGGGATTCATGCCAACATTCAAAACATTTTTCGTTTCTTTGTTTTTTCAGGAAATTCTCGTACTCACTGAAATTTAACTTCCAACAATCTCGAAAACAGGACTTAACTAGGCTATAGGGTAACGCTCTTGCTTGATCTGATTTTTTCGGCAATTGGTTCGATTCCATCTTTGTTTTCGTCGGTCATATTGAATCTGGTTGGTTCTCGCCGTTTCGGTCGAGAATTGTATATTTGGGGCTAGGGCTATGATGATATTTCTCTGAGCCAAACCTGCTCGGATGCCATGTAGAATTGGGTAATTTTATTGCTTAATTATTCACAATGGTATAGTACAAGATATATAGGCTAGAATATGACTATACGAGGTAAGATATTGTCGCAATTAAATCTTCCTAATTATGCGGTAGAGATACTCCGTAATCTTCTCATTCAATACGTAATATTCTCCTTGATTTTGTAGGTGCTCCGGATCTCTTTCCAACAAAAAATACTATATACGAGAATCAAACCATATTACTGCGAATACTAGCTGTTAAAGCATACCCTGGACGACGCCTGTCTGTCCCCGCAACATAAATCTTGTGCAGAGCAGCTGCTGCTTCAATCATGTTGATTCTAGCATCTGCTGAATCAGCTAAACATTTCATTGCCAATTCAAATACTGACAACAAACATTGCACCTTTGTAGAAAAATGGTGATCTTCCCTTGACAGCAAATCTGGCGCCACCATTTGAGTTGCTACATTTTGATCTAATGCTTCACTTATCCACTCTTTTATGCCCCTTTCTTCACCAAACATATCATCCGTTGGCCTCTTTCCTGTAAACATCTCTAGCAAAAGTATCCCAAAACTGTATACATCCCCATTTGTTGACACTTTGCCTTCCATTCCAAACTCTAATTGTATCACATACATACAATATTTTGTTAGGATCCGGTAAAACATTTAAATATGATGAAAATTAGCATTATTTATCACCTGGTGCTGCGTAACCGATGGTTGCTACTGTTTGTGTATGTATGACAACTTCCCCTCCATCAAAAAGCTTGGAAATACCAAAATCAGCAACATGAGCAGTCATGTCTTCATCAAGCAGCACATTGTTTGGCTTTATATCACAATGAACAACGGGAAATGTATGGCCATGATGAAGATATTCCAAGGCTGCTGCAACATCGAGTGCTATCTTCAATCTCTGTATAAGATCCAAACCATACGTGTTGGAATGTAACCATTTATCCAAGCTTCCATTTGGCATATATGTGAGAATCAATGCCCTAAATTCCATATTACAACAACATCCAATAACTTGAACTAAGTTTCTATGTCGAATGCTGCTCAATATAGAAGTTTCCACATCAAAGCTCCTTGCCGCTCCTTGCAGTTCCAAGTTGAACACTTTTACTGCAACTTTCAACCCATCAGAAAGTATTGCTTCGAATACAGACCCCTCCCAAGTAGGTTGGTTTCACTAAATGAACTTGTTCCTCGTTCAAGTTCTATGTAAGAAATTCTTCTCCCTTCAATGGTTGGTGGTATAATATTAGTTGTGAGTGCTAGTTTTTTCTGCTTACACATCTTTATGTAGACAAGCACACCAATCACCACAATGGCAGCCAAAATCAAAGATGCCACCATTAATTTGTTTAACCATGATCTATGATGAGTTCTGGGGCAGGGTGGAACTTGAAATGTTATTGGACCACAAAGTGCTAAGTTGTGGGAAAAAGACGAAGCACTAAAGTTACGAAAATGTCCTCCATCTGGAATTTTCCCCTTCAATTTGTTGTTGGAAACATTAAAATTTTTTAGCAAGGGGAGGTTCTCTAAGGACTTGGGTATTGATTCAGAGAGATTATTGTAAGATAAATCCAATGTTACCAAACCTCTAATCCTTTCCAACGATTGAGGTATGACTCCGCTAAACAAATTATTTGATAAGTTAAGAAATGTTAGTGACTGGCAATCAGCAACGGAGCTAGGAATATCATCTGAAAATTGATTGGATGACAAATCCAAGGAGTTGATTAACTTTAAATTTCCAAGTTGTGGTGCCAATTTACCACTCAAATGATTCGAGGACAAGTTCAAAGTCACAAGGTCATTAAGAATCCAAAAGTTGGGAGGGACAATTGAATTCAGTTGGTTGGAGCCTAAATCGATAACTCTCAGTGATTTAACTTCTCCCAAACATTCAGGTATTTGACCAACAAGCATGTTACCATGTAGACCTAACTCCCCCAAATTATTAATTTGGCAGATATCATTAGGGATAGAACCTATGAATTGATTTATATTTAGATCTAACCTTTGGAGTTGCTTCATTTTTCCAATTGTAGGTGGAATGGGCCCATTGAGCTGATTTATAGCCAAGCTTAGCAATAGCAAACTGCTCAAGTTTCCTATTTCACCCGGAATGCCACCCATGATATTGTTGTTTAATGCTGCAAAACTCTCAAGAGATGAGGAAAAATTCCCAATTGAGGTGGGTAGGATGCCATTTAATGGATTGCTTGACACTTCCAAGCTCTTCAAATGTCGACAATTAGTCAACCAAGACAGAAATGTCAATTCCTGAGATGGGAATTCTGTTCCACTCAAATTATTATTCCAAATGAAAAGTGCTTGTAGGAACTTCAATTTACCAAAGTCTGGTATGGAACCACTAAATGAGTTGTCAGACATGTCTAAAACTGTCAGTTTAGAAGCATTGGTGAGAGAGGTTGGAATTGGGCCACTGAGGTAGTTAAGAGCCAATATAAGGCGTTTAAGATTGACAAGTGAATTCCCCAAATCTGAAGGAAGAGTGCCAGAAAACTCATTGTATGAAATTTCGAATACCGTCAATGTTGATATGTTGAATATAGAAGACGGGATGGATCCATATAGGGAATTGCTAAACACAGTGAAAACTTCGAGCATCGGTAGAGTGCCAATCTCTTGTGGTATTTCACCTGTCGTAATGGGATGAAAATCACTCTTGAAATTAATGAACATAATATTTATCTTGTCGGATATCATCAATACTAAACTAGAATCTCGGTAATATTGCCTGAACCATAAAAAAATTACACAGTTAATTATTCAACAAAATAACTCTAATCATTTTTTCTCTCTTACAAATTATATCTTTAAATTCCACGTAACACTTTCAATTTAAATTATTTTTCATAAAAATACTACTATCAAATTAAACAAAATTTACATGGATTCTAACTATATACTAATGGCATATATTCTATTCACACGGAGAAATTTTATAATATGTTTTTCACAATATCATCAACCTTATGTCAGACTATGATGAACATGCATCGCAATATCATAAACACATCATCGCAATATCATCAGCACGTAAACACAATAATAATATCATCAACATAACAATACAATATCCTTGACCAATATCATCAGCTATATTTCACTATATCATCAACAAACCGTATGTTAAAATGACTAACTATTTTCCTTAAAATTAGCAGGACACATATGCATGATTTAAACCGCTTGATTATCCAAATAATGTGATATAAAAAAGAAAAACAAAAATGATCATGTACAAAAATATACCTGTGAAATTATTGAACGCCAAGTACAACTCTCTAAGCATGCTGGTATTTCCAATTGCACGAGGAATGTTGCCCCTGAGATTGTTTTGGGATAAGTCCAACAATTCAAGATGTTTGCAACTCAATATATTCGGTGGAATATTCCCTTCAAGTTGGTTCTCTGAGAGATAAACTTCTTTGATGCTGGATTTATTATTGCACATAATACTTGGGAGCCAACCTAAGAGAGTTTTTATCCAAAATATTAGAGCGTTTGTTTTCGTAAGATGTTTCATCAAGTACTAATATCGAATAATCCCGTTTATCCTATAAAAATAACATACCTTGGATTGACATAATACACAATTGTTAAATATAAGAGAAATAAGAAAGAAAAGTTAGTATTATTAGACGTTAGTGGAGAATGGCCCACATCATTAAAAAGAAAAAAATTATCAAAAATAGAATTGACTATTTTTATGTGACAGACGAAAAAGAGTCAATTTTCATGGAACGGAGGTAGTGCATATAAAAAACTTTGATTTTTTATTTCACTTTTTAATGAATTATAGGTCTATATTCGATTTAGCTCGTTCGGATTTTCAATTGTTAATTGTGCCAATTAATTTTCAATTTTATTTTATTCGTAATTCCCCCATAATGTTATTTTATTTATAAATAATTTTCATATTAATATTTATACATTTGGAGAAAAAGGACAAATCGATATAAAAAAAAGAACTAATAATAACTATACTACAATATATAGAGGGGTTCAAATTAGAATCCTTGTTACCATGAGAACATGACAACTATTTTCCTATGCACATTTATTAATGGAGTTCAATTCAAATAAAATTAAAACTCGATTTTGAGAAGAAAAAAAAAACAAATCTTGCGTGATCGTTTAACTATGCCAACTCAAATATTCGAATGCAGTACCAAAGAAAGTGTCACTTATACTTATTAGATGTTACTATATACCTTTCCAAATACAATTTTTCTAAGCAAAATACTAATTGTACCCACAATATAAAAATCTATTATTGATTTAATCCTTAATAGTATCGTAAAGAAATAATTAAAATAAAAGATAAAATATAAAAACTAGATAAAAAAATTACTATAGTGCGGGGGATCCAAATTACTGTCAACAATTTTGAGGTATATTCAGAAGTGTCGTCTCAAGAAGAAGTTGCGACATAAGCAATAGGGGTTGCGAGAAAGATGAATAATTTTATTATCGAAGTTGGAATTATTTTTTAATTTAAAAGTTATAGTGTCTTACTTTTTGAACTTAACTAGACTTTATTACTCCCTCCGTCCCATTGAAAATGACTCACTTTCCTTTTTAGTTTGTCCCAACCAAGATAACCAATTACTAAAAATGGAAACCCTCTCTTACTTTATTCTCCACTTAACAGACAAAATAAAGCTGCATAAAATCCCGTACCGCCCAAGGAAGGGGTCATCTTCCTTGAGATGGAGGGAGTACAAAGGTCTAATAGCCATACCTGTGAACTTGTTATTATAAAGATATAACTTCTCAAGCATCGGTAGATTGTGGAACGTTGGGATACTTCCCGACAAACTATTGTCAGAGAAACTTAAGAATGTCAAGGAAGATATGTTGAAGATAGAAGATGGAATATCTCCGGTTAGAGAAGCACTGTCGATGTTTACTCTCTCTAGTCTCGTAAGATTTCCTATTTCAAGTGGAACCCCTCCTGTGAGAATAAAAATGTAACCATTTATAAAAACAACACGAAAACGAATGCATAAACAAATCGAATCGCCTTTATCTATAAAATCAAATATCAAACGAAGAACAAATATTTATACCTCGAAATCCATTATTGTACCCCAAGTACAAGTATGTAAGCATTGTCAATCTCCCAATTTCATGTGGTATGTTGCCACTGAAATTGTTGAAGGATAATGACAAGATCTCAAGAGGCCTGCATTTCCATATATTTGATGGAATATGTCCTTCAAGTCGGTTATATGAGAGTGACAATATTTTGATGTTGGGAATATTGTTGCACATTTCATTTGGGAGCCAACCTGATAGACTATTATTTCTGATTCTAATTTCTCTTATGGAAGACACATTGAACATACCATGTGGTATGGGCCCACTCAATTGATTATCATTCAATGCTAATATTTGGAGATTGGAATTGTTAAACAAAGACGTAGGAATTGTACCTAAGAAAGTGTTGTTGTACAAATAGAGTTCCTCCAATTGAGATAAACTGCCCAACCATGTTGGTATTTCTCCGGTGTATGAATTCGTTCCCAAATTCATCACCTTCAAACGACGTAGTTTAGAGAGCTCAAAGGGTAAAATCCCCGTGAAACTGTTGAAACTGATATCCAAATATCTGAGAAACGTTAGGTTTCCGAGATGTGGAGCAACAGTTCCAGCAAGGTCGTAGCCAGAGAGATTGAGGGCAATGACACGGCGGTGTTTGAGGCCGCACGACACACCAATCCAATCACAAACTGATGTATTTTGAGACCAATTGGTGCTCAAGATAGAATAAGGGTCGGAAGTGGAGTGTTTGAAGGACATAAGTGAATCTTTATCAGTGATGATAGAATTCAAGGAGAGGCCAAAGCTACTTAACAACAAGATTGAAAGAAGGAAGGAAATGATTGATCCCTCCATAATGAATTTGCTATTAGTTTTCATTTGGGTTGTGATGGGTTGGGCTGTTTATGTAGACACCAACTCCATCATTAATTGCGTACGATGCTTTCTTGACTTATCAATAGGGCAAAATGTGGGTCTTCGTCGTCAACTCAACTTGTGTCAAACGATTCATCTACTATTAATTTGAAGGAAATAAGTGCATGTTGACTGTGATAGAGTTGAAGGAGAAGGCAAAGTAAACAAAAGTCTACTTTTTTTACCTGACACAGGTTTTAAGATATGGTTTGACTTTATAAATGAAAATAGTAAGATATTGTTTGACTTTGTAAATAAAAATAGTAGAAAAAGTTTGTAGAATGTAGGTTCTAGTTTTATATATTGATTTTATAATTACATTTGAGTAGACTGAGTTAGCGGAATGTGAGGTCCATTTGCTAACAATAACCAAAGTGAGATGAGATTTCTAATGAGGATCTGGCGAAATTGTTAAAATGAGACTTCTATTGGGATATGAGGAAGTATAATTTACTTTCAAAATTTCATGATTGAATTTTTTAGTTCTTCGTCAACGACTCATTTGTCCAAACATATACATTGAGCATGTTAAGTGCATCATATCTTTTATAATTTACTTTCAAAATTTCATGATTGAATTTTTTAGGTCTTCGTCAACGACTCATTTGTCCAAACATATACATTGAGCATGTTAAGTGCATCATATCTTTTATAATTTACTTTCAAAATTTCATGATTGAATTTTTTAGGTCTTCGTCAACGACTCATTTGTCCAAACATATACATTGAGCATGTTAAGTGCATCATATCTTTTTTGAATCCGTAATATTCAATCCATACCATAGCTCTTCACTTGCACATAATTTATGAAAATATAATGATTAATTTTATGCTACTAAATTATGAAGATTATACATCCTAGGATACTTTTATGCTACTAAAGTGTTGTGGTTAATTTTATGTAGGAAAAATATAATAGATATTCAATCAAATTCTTACCAACACAAATTTTTATTTTTAAATATTCCCTCCGTCCCTGAAAGTTTGTCCAATTTTCTCATTTCACCTTTTACCATTTTTTATAGTGGACCTCATATTCCACTGATTCAATCCTACTCATATTTTATTATAAAACTATATAAAAGTAGGACCCACATTCCACTAATTTTTTCAACTCACTTTGCATTACATTTCTTAAAATCTGTGAAGGGTCAAAGTGAGACAATATTTAGGGGTTGGAGGGAGTAGTGCAAATAAATCTACCAAATAAATTTCCATTCCGTGGCTATTTTGACAATTTAATTTGATGTACACCGTCCGTATGAACACATGTGAACCAACTTCTAGACCTAATTACTTGGGGAAATTAATAAATTTTAACATCCAAAATTTCGAATCACTATACCATGATTTCGGATTGATGGAAATTTAAATGTAGTGACAAAAGTTTGGAAAAGCAATTTCCAGACTAAAGATGTCTATGTTTACATTACGTTATCAATGGGGCAATGGAAAATGCTAGTCAACTCTCCATTCTTCAAACACTTAATTGTTTTAATATTAAAAACATGAAAGCAAATACTCATTCAAGGCAAATACGCATTCCGTTCGGTTGGATTATAAATCCATTCCCACGTTGATGAATGAGGAAATTTGAAGGTTATATATAAGTATAGTTCGGTCCCAATTATTTTGAGGCCTTTTTGGATGATCTAAAAACAAATTCGTACGTATCCAACTATTGGACAATATCAAATTAATTGCAGTCAACTACTCTAATACGGTCTCTCATTTACTTTCTTCTCTCTCCACAATAACCTTTAAATAAATATCAATTTCTTAAATATCGTGCACGAAACAAGCATATCAACTACCTTGGCATATTGGAAAAGCATATCAACTACCTTGGCATATTGGAAATATTATATCAAGCAACACATTGCTTGGCTTTATATCACAATGAACAACCGGAAATGTGTGGCCACGGTGAAGATATTCCAAAGCTGCTGCAATATCTATTGCTATTTTCAGTCTCTGTATAAGATCCAAACCAAACATATCGGAATGTAACCATTTATCCAAACTCCCATTTGGCATATATGTGAGAATCAATGCTTTAAACTCCTTATTAGAACAACATCCAATAACTCGAACTAAGTTTCTGTGTCGAATGCTACTCAATATAGTAGCTTCAACATCAAAGCTCCTTAATGCCTCTTGCAGTTCCAAGTTGAACACTTTTACAGCAACTTTCAACCCATCAGAAAGTGTTGCCTCAAATACAGAACCAAAACTACCTCTTCCAAGTAGGTTTGTTTTACTAAATGAATTTGTTCCTCGTTCAAGTTCCATATAAGAAATTCTTCTGTATTCAGTTATTAATGATGGAATATCAGCCTCTTTTTTCTGCTTACACTTCCTTATAAGAACAAGCATTACAATCACCACAATGACAGCTAAAACAAGTAATGGCACCATGCGTTTCTTTAACCATGATGTATGATGATTTTTAAAGCAAGGTGGAACTTGAAATACTATAGGACCACAGAGAGCTAAGTTGTCAAAAAATGGAGCACTGAAATTTCGAAAACGACCCCCTTCTGGAATTTTCCCCTCCAATTCATTGTTGGAAACATTAAAATTTTCAAGAAAGTGGAGGTCTTCAAAGGACTTAGGTATTGATCCAGAAAGATTATTATAAGATAAATCCAATGCTATCAAACCTCTAACCCTTCCTAACAAATTATTTGATAAGTTAAGAAATTATAGTGTTTTGGCAACCATCAATTGAGCTAGGAATTTCATCTGAAAAATTATTGAATGACAAATCCAAAGAGTTGATTGACTTCAAATTTCCAAGCTGAGATGACAATTGACCGCTCAAATGATTGGAAGACAAGTTCAGCATCACAAGGTCTGTGAGATTCCACAAGCTAGAAGGGATGGTTGAATTCAATTGGTTGGAGCCTAAGTTGATCTTTCTCATACATTCTGGTATGTTACCAGAAAGGTCCAAGTCTCCCAAGGGATTCATTTGGCAAATATTGTTGTTAGGTATGGACCCCACCAAATTGTTGCCACTAAGATTTAGTCTTTGGAGCTCTTTCAAGTTTCCAATTGTTGGTGGAATGAGTCCACTCAGCTCATTTCCAGCCAAATTTAGTAATAGCAACTGCTTAAGTTTCCTATTCCTAGTGGAATGGGGCCCATGATATTGCTGTCTAATGCTACTATCTGCTCAAGAGATGAGGAAAGATTCCCAATTGAAGCAGGTAGGATGCCATTCAGTGACACTTGCAAGATCTTCAATTTCGACAATTAGTTAACGAAGACAGAAATAATGTGAACTCCTGAGTTGGGAATTCAGCTCCACTCAAATTATTTCCCCAAATTATTCACCTGTCGTTTATATAGCAATAAATGAGGTAGTAACATTAAAATTTATATAAATTCTGCTCCCTCCGTCACAACTAAGACAATACACTTTCTTTTTTAGTTTATCTTAACCAAAATGATATGTTTCTATTTTTGGTTTCTCTCTCCATTTAATACTTACACTCACTCTTTCGCTCTCTAATTTACCACATTAACCAGCAGCTCCTAAAATCTCGTATCAAATAAGAAATGTAATCTTAGCCGGGACGGAGGGAGTATTAATAAAAAAAGGTGCAATATTACATACCAAGTTATGTAATGCTCTCTCTATCTAAAAAAAATTCTCATTTTTCCATTGTTGTGGTAGCCAAAATAGTCTCATTTCAAAAATAGAAAGATTCTCTCAAATCATTATTCTTATATTCCTACTTATTTTACAAGTTATACCTACCATCTATCCATCTTGTGTTTCTCTCGTACTTAATCTATTTTTTACTTTTTTTTTTCTTTTCTACTTTATCCATTTATTCTCCTCTTCTCTCCTACTTTACTACTTTCTCATTAAAACATGTATCGTCAACAAATACGACTATTTTTAGTGGACGGATAAGTAATCGAAATATAACAATTCGTAATTCACTCGCAAATTAAAGATATTATGTTAATTTGGAAAAAATAAAGTTATGATATTTAAAAGTATGTATAGATGAAAAAAAAAAAGGAAAATACTTGGTTGAATACCTGTGAACTGATTCGACGAGAAGTACAACCTTTTAAGCATGCTTGCATTTCCAATTGCACGAGGAATATTGCCACTAAGAATGTTGTATTCTAGGTTCACCAATTCGAGATGTTTGCAGTTCCATATATTTGTTGGAATATATTCTAGGCGATGAGCCGCTTGAACCACATTGGCCGAACAATGGCTTTCCGCAGGATAACATAAGAGAGTTAGTGTATTGAGTCGTGACTGTAGCCTTTGTTGTTTTTCTTAACATAGGAGGAGAGTAGACTGGTGTCGGGTCCATTGTTGGGACTTCGACCCCAAGTTACTCGCTTGTTTGATATTGAGCATGTCACTTTTGGACATGGCTTTTGTTTGTAATTGACGGACTTGGTAATATATAGGGATGAGGGCCCCGCGAACCCTCCACCATGAAGGTGTTAAAAAAAGGCCAAGTTTAACTGAACGAGTTCTAAGAAATGTAGTAGAAAATAGGTTGAAAGATTAATTGAATGTGAGTCATATTTTTATATATTAGTTTTATATTAAATGTGAGTGAGATAAAGTCAGTGGAATGTAGACATTTATTTATGGACACACGAAAATGGTACAGTAAGACGATTATTTGTGGACGGAGAGAGTAGTGCATTTGTTTTCTAAAGATGTTTCAGAGAATGATATCTAATAAATTAAAAAATATAGTACTTTCTATCTCATTAAAAATGAAACATTTTGGGATGTCTATTAAAAATAGAAACAACAACATCTCTATTTTTTTCTCTCTCCTACTTTACTCTCTCTTCATTAACAAAACAACGCTGCATAAAATCTCGTGCCAAAAAACAAATGTTTCATATTTATTAGGATGGAGGGAGTATATTTTTTACTTTTAAATGAACTATATGTCTATATTTGATTTTGCATGTTACAATTTTTAAATACATACCTGTCAACTTGTTCCTATGAAGATATAACTTCTCAAGCTTTGGTAGATTGCTAAAAGTTGGGATAGTTCCTGACAAACAATTACGAGAGAAACTCAAGTATGTTAAGGAAGACATGTTGAAGATTGAAGATGGAATTTCACTGGTTAAGTAAGAGCTTCCAATGTATAATATCTCGAGCCTCGAAAGATTTCCTATCTGTTAAGGATAATCTCCCTAACGTGATGCCGCGATAGAGATTAGGAGTCCCGGGAGGCGAAATCCCGTCGACAACTAGGGTTGCAAGAACGAAAAATAAACGATAAAAAATAGGCGAAATTTCTGATGCAATTTTATTAATTTCAGCGCCTATTTATAATCTAAGGACCCTAGGGTTGGTTCGACTCTACGGGCCGGGAAAGAACCAACAAAGAAAACCCGACACGGAGCTTATAAAACGCTCGACCCAATTGTTCAAAAATAATAATAAAACAAAAATAAAGTCTCGAAAATAAATTAAAAGAACCTAATCTACGAAGCCTTTCATGCAATTTACTTGGCCACGTAATCCCCGAGCCTTGCCGGCGCCTTGGCCCTCCGGGTCGACCTCCTCTGTTCCTTCCTCTCTCTCGGCGATGGTCTTCCCTGCTCCACTGTCTCGTAGTTCAGATCCGAGACCTGCTGCTCCACCGGCTCCTCTTCCCTGTTGACGACGTTGGACGGTTCGTCGTGGTTGAGAGGGATATCCGTATCAACTCCCCCCCCGATAAGACCAGCCTTGTCCTCAAGGCTGAGGTTCGGAAAGCGTCTACGCACAATCTCCATAGGCTCCCACGACGGTTTTTCTCCCCCATCGTCATCCCACTGGATCAGCGCTTCCTCTGTCGCCGCTCCGTCCCGCCACACCGTGCGGCTCCCCACCCACTTCAGCGGTCTCGAGACAGGGCGACCGCGCGCGAACAAGGGCGGTAATTCCACCGCTCCCGCCGACTCACCGTGCACGAATGGCCGCAGCAGGCTAACGTGAAACACGTTGTGCACCCGACTGCCCTCCGGCAACCGAAGACGATACGCTACCTGCCCAATCCGTTCTAGGATCTCATACGGACCAAAGAACCTTCGTGCCAATTTCGACGATAGAGGCTTGGCGACGGAATATTGTCGGTACTGCTGCAACTTCAGTAAGACCCGCTCTCCCACCTCAAACTCAACATGTCTTCGATGTTTATTTGCTGCCGAACGCATCCGCTGCTGTGCTCTCTCCAGATTTGCACGCAGCGACACGATCAGCTCGCCTCTTTGGCGAATCAATGACGCCACATCGGACGGAGTGAAGTGCGACGGATCTGCTGCAACCAAGGGAGGGGGTTCTCGACCGTATAAGGCCTTGAACGGCGACGTTCCGAGCCCCTCGTGAAAGAAACAATTCAATGATAATTCCGCCCAAGGCAAGAAGTTGACCCACTTGTTTGGTTTATCCGCCACGAATGCCCGTAAATACTGCTCCAGACCGCGATTCCTGACCTCCGTTTGTCCATCCGATTGCGGATGGTATGCCGTCGTGAAATGCAGCTTAGTACCACTCAAACGCAGCATCTCCTCCCACACATCATTTAAGAACACCGAATCCCTGTCCGACACCAAGGTTTTAGGGAACCCGTGGTGCTTCACCACCGTTTCAATAAAAAGGTTCGCCACTCGCAGAGCATTGAAGTGTGGCGGTAACGGTGCAAAATGCGCATACTTAGAAAGCCTATCCACCACCACCATGATGGTAGTGAAACCTCGAGACTGGGGTAGACACGTCACAAAGTCCATCGAGACATCCTCCCAAACCTGCGACGGAATAGGTAACGGCTGAAGTAACCACGCAGGCTTTTGGGTTGAATACTTCGTCGTTTGACACTCCACACAAGCCTCTACAAACGCCTTCACCTCTTTCCGCATTCCCATCCAATAAAACTGAGCGGCCAGGCGACGGAAGGTCCTGTCAACTCCCGGGTGACCTGCCTGCGGCGTGGAGTGATGTTCTGCAATCAAAGGCAACTTCGCCGCTGATCCGTTGCCCACATAAATGCGGCGATTATGGTAGATGAGGCCGTCCACAAACGACAAATGGCCAGCCGCTTCACCCTTGTCGATTACAGCTCGCAACTCCTTCAAATCTGTCAAGGAATCCACTTCTGCCCTTAATAATTCCAGGATATCGGGGACCGGGTGGGCAGCCAGGGATAGAAGCGCCGCCTCAATTTGGACCCGCTCCGTCTCGCCGTCTCCAGGGTCCATATCGCGGCGTGATAGCGCGTCCGCGACCCTATTGGAGGCCCCCGGCTTGTATTCAATTCTAAATTTATAACCCATCAATTTCCGTGCATAGAATTGTTGATCCGGAGTCTGAATAATCTGCTGCAATAATTCCTTTAGACTCCTTTGATCGCTTCGGATCATGAATTCGCGCCCCAATAAGTATTGGCGCCACTTCTGGACTGCTTCGACGATGGCGTACAACTCCTTATGATAAGTCGACGACACCCGACGCCGGGGCCCCAATTTCTTACTAAAGTAGGCCAAAGGATGTCCCTCCTGAAGAAGGACCGCCCCCACTCCGAAATCCGACGCGTCCGTCTCAATACAAAACACTTTAGAAAAATCCGGTAGGTGTAACACAGGGGCCGATGTCATAGCCTCCTTGAGGACGACAAAACTCTCTTCTGCGGCGGGGGTCCACGCGAAGGCGTCCTTTTTCAGTAGTTCCGTCAAAGGGCCGGCCAGAGTCGCGTAATGCGCAATAAATCTCCGATAATAACCTGTAAGACCCAAAAAACCCCGCAACTGTTTAATGGAGGCTGGCACTGGCCATGCAACCATTGCCTTGATTTTCTCCGGGTCAGCCATCAATCGTCCCTCCGTAATTAAGTGGCCCAGGTACTCCACTGTAGTACTGCAGAAAGCACACTTGGACAGTTTAACAAAAAAATGATTACCCTTCAGAATGGTAAGTACCTCGTGCAGGTGTCACACATGAGATTCCAGCGTTGGACTGTAGACCAGTATATCGTAAAAAAAACGATCACGAAAGTGCGCAGGAGTGGTCTAAAAATAGTATTCATGGCCGACTGGAATGTGGAAGGAGCATTCGTCAATCCGAATGGCATGACCAGGAATTCAAAGTGGCCGTCGTGGGTTCGGAAGACCGTCTTGAAGACATCATCCGTGTGCATCCGAATCTGATGATACCCTGAACGGAGATCCAGTTTGGTGAAAAACCGTGCAGAACCCAGCTCGTCAAACAACTCGTCCGATGTCGGTATAGGGAAGTGATCAGGCACTGTCGCAGTGTTCAGGGCCCTGTATTCAATGCAGAATCGAAACGTCCCATCCTTTTTCCGAATAAGCAACACTGGGGATGAAAACGGGCTCTGACTGGGCCGGATGACGCCCGAAGCCAGCATTTCCTTCACTTGGCGTTCGATTTCAGTCTTCTGGAAATATGGGTATCTGTAAGGACGCACGTTGACTGGTTTCACGTTCGGCAGGAGGTGAATGTGGTGGTCGAAGGGCCTGGCCGGAGGCATTCCCGTCGGAGCATGAAATACAGCTGCATGTGACCGCAAAACTGCCAGAATCATAGGGTCCAAGTCCGGCGGAAATTGGGGTTGAACACCGTGCCCCTCTGGGTCGTCAGCGCCGGGGACTGCCACCAATTCGAACACCTCAGCCTCGCCGCTGAATGACAGGAGGGTGGCGAAGGTTTTGAGCGAGACCTCCTGTGCCCTTGGTGAAGCTACTGTCAAACAGATTGGCTCCCCATTACGCACAAACTCCAAAGTGCCATCTACAAAATCATTCGTAACGCGACGCATAGATTTGAGCCAGGCCAAGCCGAGAATAACGTCTGGTCCGTGTATTGGGAGGATATGTAAGTCAATCAAGAACACGTGCGACTGAATCACCACTCTGGTTTGCAAGCTAGCATGCGTACATACTAATGAAGCCTCGTTGCCCACATAAACTCGGAAGGGCTTGATTGCCGTCAACGGAAGTGCGAGCCTCTGCGCTACTCTGGGATGCAAGAAATCATGCGAGCTGCCTGTATCGACTAGAATGACCACCGGGTCAGCTCCGATTGATCCGCGCAGCTCCAGCGCCTCCGGTCGTTGCCTGCCGTCAAGGGCATAAATGTGTGAGAGATCGGCCGTTATCACCTCCGGAGGTTCCTGTTGATCAGCTGATGTATCCAACTCCTCGACCTCCTCATCCATATCGGCACCCATATAGGCTAAGAAAGGGCGTTTACAGGCATGAGACGGCCCCCACTTCTCCTCGCAATAAATGCATACTCCGCGGCGGGTACGGTCTGCCCGTTGGGCTGTTGTCAAGTGGATGACTGGGAGCTTCGAATATTCCGGACCCCTGGCGTACACCGGTTTGGTCGTCGGCTGTGGTTGATGCTGGTGTTGTGGGGCGGCCAGCGCCGGACCCCTCTGATCCCTGGGCTGCCACGGACGACGCTGGGGTCCTGGCTGAGGCGTGGGCGGAGTGTTGCTGCTGTCAAACTCGATGGCCAGGGCCATCGCGGCCGCTACCGTTCTCGGGTGTTGGTGTTTGACCTGACTACGGACTGGTTGTTGTAGACCCGCCACGTAGATAGGTAAGAATGTTGATTCAGGTACATTAGGGATCCGATTCCTCATTGATTCAAAGGTTGCGTTGTACTCCGCGAGTGATCCCGTCTGAACCAGCTTAGCAATCAACCCCAGGTAATCTTCAAAACACTGCGGATCAAATCGACGTCGCACGTCCTCCAAAAAATCGCCCCAGAGAACCACCGGGTTGCTAGCACGATAATTAAAAACCCACTCTGCTGCCTGATTGTCAAAGAGCATGACGACATAGTGCAGGGGATACGCCTCCGGCATCATCAGATGATCAAAATAATATTGAACTCTCGCAATCCAATTCACCGCATCCGAGCCGTTGAAGCGCGGTGGTTTCATCTTCACGTCACGTGGTTCGTCCCATGCACGGTGGCCCCCGTGATCACGCCACGCCGGATTATCCCACGATGTGGCCTGACGAAGCGTCGGGAGAGGGAGCCCCTGGCGAGTCCCTGGTGGCTCCCAAGAAGACGCAAAACCCGAGCCCGCCTGCGGCGCATAGCCCAAAACGTCCACCTGGGCCGGCGACGCGCCAGGGTTTGGCAGCGAATTGATAGGAGAGGCAATAGGGCCTGTCCCCGATGGCACCCAAGGCTGCGCTCCGGAGCGAAGAGTGTGCGGCGTCGGGATAGAAGTCACGACCGCCTGAGTCGGGATGGGAGGCTGGACCGAACGCGGCATGGCATCTGTAAACCAGTGCGCGGGGAGACCGCTGGTGTGCGTCGGCTCCGATCTGGGGGGCACCAATCGACGGTCGAAATCGTCCATCCGCGATTCGAAACGCGCCAAAGAGGCCAATACATGCTCAAACATTGTGGCCACCGGATCCGGTCTTGGTGCAGAAGTCCCGGCCGAAAATCCCACGCTGATCGGTGGGGCGGAGAACCGATTCACCGGTAATCCCGCGGTGCGGGCGGCATCAGACTCGGTCGGCTCCATGAGTTCAGTGAAAGCACCAATTTGTTAAGGATAATCTCCCTAACGTGATGCCGCGATAGAGATTAGGAGTCCCGGGAGGCGAAATCCCGTCGACAACTAGGGTTGCAAGAACGAAAAATAAACGATAAAAAATAGGCGAAATTTCTGATGCAATTTTATTAATTTCAGCGCCTATTTATAATCTAAGGACCCTAGGGTTGGTTCGACTCTACGGGCCGGGAAAGAACCAACAAAGAAAACCCGACACGGAGCTTATAAAACGCTCGACCCAATTGTTCAAAAATAATAATAAAACAAAAATAAAGTCTCGAAAATAAATTAAAAGAACCTAATCTACGAAGCCTTTCATGCAATTTACTTGGCCACGTAATCCCCGAGCCTTGCCGGCGCCTTGGCCCTCCGGGTCGACCTCCTCTGTTCCTTCCTCTCTCTCGGCGATGGTCTTCCCTGCTCCACTGTCTCGTAGTTCAGATCCGAGACCTGCTGCTCCACCGGCTCCTCTTCCCTGTTGACGACGTTGGACGGTTCGTCGTGGTTGAGAGGGATATCCGTATCACTATCTCAGCTGGAATTCCTCCTGTGACCGTTATAGTACAAGAATAAGAAAATAAGTGATTTCCAAATAACCCTTATCTTATCTTATCTTATCTTATCTTGGAGTTATCATACCTAACGTAAACAAGATATTGTCAAACGGTCCCTTAATATATAGCTTTCCAAATAGCCAATTTTTTTATTAATCTGCTCACCCCTCTATGTACACTTAACTATTTTGAATCGCAAAATCTAATGTAGATAAGGAATACATTTGTGACAATATTATGAGATTGGCATACATAGCTGTCAACTTGTTATGATCAAGATATAAAATCTCAAGCTTCGGTAAATTCAGGAAAGTTGGGATACTTCTTGACAAGCTATTGTCAGATAAGATCAAGTATGTCAAGGAAGACATGTTGAAGATTAAAGCTGGAATATCTCCGGTTAGAGAAGCATTGTCAATGTTTAATCTCTCTAGTCTTGAAAGATTTCCTATTTCTGATGGTACTCGTCCTAATAAACCTTATGTAAGTAATTTGCGTTTGTAGATCATGATCAATTTTGCATATTAGGATATTATAGGTTAGTGACTTTTTGTTCATTAGAGAAGGATCACATATAAATTGGAAGGGTAATGATAAAATGCAAACTTTATACATTGTACAGATGAAAATGTCAACAGATGAAAAAATAACAGCAACAAAAAATGTCAACACAACATCAACCGTTGACATTTTATGTTGCTATTATTTTGTCATTTATTGGTATTTTCTAACGGTCCAAAATCATAGTTTGGAGTTTGTACAATATTTAGAGTTAGCATTTGATTACATTCCTATATTGGAGTAAAAAGAAATTTTTACCTTGATAACCATTAATGTACCCCAAGTACAACTCTGTAAGCATTCTCAGTCTCCCAATTTCACGTGGGATGGAGCCACTGAAATTGTTGTACGATAACGGCAACATCTCTAGATGTATGCATTTCCATATATTTGGCGGAATATGTCCTTCAAATCGGTTATGAGAGAGTGACAGTATTTTTGTAAAAATCATGGATTAAATATGCCCCGTCAATAGATTTTGACTAAATAATAAATATGACGAGACATTTAATTTTGTGAAATTAAATGATATAGCATCGATCTACATTTTACGTAGATAAATGTAGTATATTCACTCTCTCAAATCCGATTTCCGGTGAGTGAGAAATAGTGGATTAAAGTTGGGCATAATTAGTTCTTAATTAAAGCTTGGAGTTTGAGCTTAGGAAATAATTAACTAGTATTAATTATCCCACATTGGAGAAGTAACACATCTTTTAATGTGTTTAAATTAAGTAACTTTATGTTACTTAATAATTATAGTGGACCAAGATGGGTGAAAGAGCCCACACGCGCGCACATGCGCGCGCCGCCCGCCCGCCCGAGCCCGTGCTCGTGCTCATGCTCGCGGGCCCGAGCCCGGTCCCGATCTCGATCTTGGATCTTGGCAATTGGTCTTTGGGTGGTCTTTGTGCTTGGCCCAAACTTAATCTTTTTAGACCACCGCTGAGTCAGCAATCCAAGTGGCTTGACACATCGTCAAGCGTGGCACAGTCAAAGCCTACACGGCTGACACGTGAGAAATCCACACGCTCCACACGCGAAAGGCACACTCCTGCCACAAGCTCTCGTAACGGTTGTAACGTTCGGCAGTTACACTCTCGCAATGATGACAGCCATCATGACTGTTGACCTCCAGCAGTGGACTGAGCCTATAAATAGGCTAGCCTTTCCATGCATCTCTACACTAGAATTCACAAGCATTCTGCATCATAAGCTCTCCCTCTCCTGCATTGTCTTTCTGTCGAAGCTCTGCCCTCTCCTCCATCCAGTTCGCCGGAGCTCTGCTGATAGCGGTGCTGCTTCACCAGAGACGTAGCCGTTTTATCTTTGGGGACGACACGCCAAACCGAGAGCACTACCGGGGCGTATCTCGTCTTGCGGAAAGAGGCATCCTCGACTCGGGTAAACACATTTACGGTTACTGTTTCGTTTTCCGATTGTAATTTCATTCAGTTCAGTTTCTCCATCTGTATTCCTTCCTTTTGGGTTGTATTACGCCCTATTTATATCTTGTAATCTAGAAACCAACAATTTTGATGTTGGGAATATTGTTGCAAATATCACTTGGAAGACAACCTGATAGGCTATTATTGCTAATTCTAATTTCACTAAGGGAAGACACATTGAAAATACCACGTGGTATGGACCCATTCAACATATTATTGTTCAAGTATAACATTTGTAGCTTAGAATTGTTAGACAAAGATGCAGGAATTGTACCTAAGAAAGTGTTGTTGTGCATATAGAGTTTCTCAAGTTGAGGTAAACTGCCTAACCATGTTGGTAATTCACCTGTGAATGAATTTACTCCCACATTTATCACCTTCAAACGACGAAGTTTAGAGAGCTCAGAGGGTAAGATCCATGTGAAACTATTGGAACTGATGTCCAAATATCTCAGAAACGAAAGGTTTCTGAGATTTGGAGCAACAGTTCCAGCAAGGCCGAAACCATGGAGATTGAGAGCAGTGACACGGCCGTCTTTGAGGCCGCACGACACCCCATTCCAACTACAAACTGATGCATTTTGAGACCAATTGGTGCTCAAGATGGCATTAGGGTCGGAAGAGATGAAGTTTTTAAGGAAATGAGTGCATGTTTATCTGTGACAATATTAAGGGAGAAAGCAAAGCTATTTAATAACAAGATGGAAAAAGCAAAGGAAATAGTAAAATTCTCCATTAGTTTGATGTTGTGTGTCATTTACTAGACTGGCTTGTTTATTTATATAACTGTGAATTATGCAGATTTTACATCCCATTTGATTGTAGAAACTGGCGTTGTCAAGGCTATTAATTATTGTTTAATTGAAAATGATTATACCCTTCCAATTTTATATAATTGATACGATAATGATAGTCATAATCATGCATAGGTGTTTAAATTGATATGGTAACATAATTGATATGGCAATTACATTTGTTTTCGTGAGTAATCTTATTGGGACATATATTTGTTGTTGGTCAAAATTGTGTTTAATTTGGACTTTGTTCCAAAGTTTACACGTTCCACCCATTATATGCTCCATTTGTCTAGAAACATTTGTCACATTCTAGATGACAATGATTTTAATTAAATTATTATTTATGTAAGTAAAATGAAATCAATAACTTTGGACTAGTACATGTATAATGCTTGAATACAAATTTTATAGTACTATGTAAGATATAACATTGTTAAGGTCCATGGGCCCATAAGCCCAATGTGGCTCCGTTAATAAGATCCAACTCATTTCAGACTAAAACTTGACAGCAATGCTTCGCCTTAATTATGGGCTTGGCCCAATGGATATATGGACCATGCTATATGCAGAAAAAATTTCGAAATATCAATATGGTAATCTTATTTGGTATATCATGCTAATAAAATTTTAACAAATGAATATATATAAGTTCCAATTTCAACTAGATATATAAATTATGGAAACACTTTAAATATAACCCCACGCACTAATATATGGAAAGTTTCTGCACATTTTAAATTTAATGTATAATACTCCCTTTGTCCCTATTAATTGTCCACTTTAGCCATTTTCGTTCGTCCCCCGTTAATTGTCCACTTTCACTTTTTACCATAAATAGTAAGTAGGTTTCACATTCCACTAACTCATTCCACTCACATTTTATTATAAAAACAATATACAAAAGTGAGACTCATATTCCACTAACATTTCAACTCACTTTTCTTTACATTTCTTAAAATCCGTGTCGGAGTCAAATTGGTCAATTATTAGGGGATGGAGGGAGTATGAGATATCCCATCACATTGATTACCGTAACAAGTCATTATTGACGGTGGTAAATTATTTTTGAAATGTATATGTATTTTAATACCATTGAATTTTTTTAAAAAAAGGACATTAATTCTTGCAAATAATAAAACGGCGCTTGAAACTTTTTATGAAAAAAGAAATTGAAATCGACAAAAGAAGTCTTTGTCGTTTAGCGTATTAAACAATTTATTAAGAAAAGAAAATAAAAATATCACCAAGAAAAGAAAATAAAAATATCACCACTAAATTCCGGTGGCGTACATGTAGTCATCCCTTCTTGAACCTGCACACTCACTAAGCATGTTAGTAACAACAGATAAGATCCTCTCGGATCTTAAACAATTATACAAGAAGGAACAAGACAAGAAGAACACAATGCCTATAGAACAAATCTATTCTCCAGAAACCAATTCCAAGGGAGCACCGTTGAATCCACAAGTGATTCACCTCATGTCAAAGATCACAAATCAAAGAATTACCAAATGTAGAAGCATGATTAGAGGAAAGGATATTAAATTGATATGGAATAAATGTGTAGTACATAGTCTAGGAATAGATTGATCTATTACCTAATTTACATTGTACATCTTCCCTATATTATGAGGGAATAGCCGAGAACATCATAGATAAAATATACAACAATCATATTCCTCTAAAAAGCTTTCCTCTCCTATTGTCTAGAATTATAGTATGAGTCGCCTATCTCTCGATTACCATCGTTAAGATGGTATCAGAGCAGGTGATTAGGGTGAGACTCAGAAAAATTTCATCATAGTCTCATTATACCTTTCCCGACCCTTTGAACCTGCAAAAACACAACCAATATGTCAGATTCCGACCCACAAAAAACCAATACAGCCGTTACCCTCTCAGCAGATCAATTTGCTGAACTAATGAGACTAAACATGTCTCAGAAACCTCAACCCCAACAGCCTTCATCAATCGAATCACTAGGCGAGTTGTGCCTGGCGGAGAAACTTAACAGGGATAACTACCCGTTATGGGCGAAGCTAATGAGCCGAGCAATCCGAGGGAAGGGGCTGGCATCTCACATAAATGGAGTTACAGATCCCCTTCCTCAGACAGACCCGAATTACAACCGATGGCAGCAACGGGATGATTGTTGCTTCAATTGGATAATCAACAACATCGACGCCAGCCTCGTGAATGAGGTGTCCCAATATGAAACAGCGTATGACTTATGGGATAGTCTAGCCACGACGTATGGGAGCGGCGCCGATCAATTCCAGATCTCAGACCTGCGCAGACAGGCATATAGCATCAAACAAGGAGAATCATCGCTAGAGTTTCTCTGGCAGAAACTACAGGATCTCTGGATATCAATCGATACCAGGGATCCAAACCCCATGGAGGATGCCTCAAGTATTGAAAAGTACAATCAGAGCACACAGAGGAATCGATTATACCAGTTCGTATGGGCACTGGACGATCATAGATACAGCAAGATAAAGAGAGAGATTCTGAATATGGATCCTATAATAACGGCAAGAAAAGCATACGGGTTAGTCCGAAGAGAATCGGTCAACGAGAAGCTACTCAACCCAGAAGGAAAAGAATCGGGAATCGGATTAGGGCTCGCAATACACGACCGAAGTCGACCGCCTCAACACCTCCATTACCCATCCAGGAACCCAAACTACTCAAGGGACGAAGACAAAAGCAAATTGGTCTGCAGTCATTGTGGAGGCAAGAAGCATACCAGAGAAACATGTTTCCACATCCACGGGTTCCCGGAGTGGTGGGAAGAGATGAAAAAGGCGAGGCAAGCCCGGAACGCAGGACGAGCCGGAGGAGGCAGGGGAGGCGGAAGGGCCTCGGTCACCATAGCTCACGACCGCGACCTCAGGACCACCGACCGCGCCTCCTACGCCGACAATTCGATGGGTGGCAGCGGTGGCAGTGGTGTCTCCGGAAGCAGTAGTAACGAGGTCCGAACCTGAGAAAAGCCACCAATCGCACCCTCAATGGCATCAGCTTCAATGGCTCGGACCTGGACTGAAGGTAATGTATCACCAATTGGTGACCACACAAGCGAAATCGCGGCAGATGCAGTAATCGGAGGGACGAAGGAGGCATTAGGGTGCCCACATGCGAGGCGGCTAGGGTTACACAAAACCCAAATATACCAAATATACCAAACCCTTTATCCAAACTACCAAATCACCCCACTACTTCCGGATTTACCGATTTCTCACCCCAAAGATATCCTAAACCCCACATGGACCCCCGAGCAGAAAATACCCTTCAAATTGACCCCAACAGTTGTCAAATATCGCACGCCTACCCCCATAAATGCATATATTCCCAGAACTCACCCCAAAATGTACACTACTTGCAAAATTACCCCCCAATTGCGAAAAATTTGCAAATTGCTCCCCCGAAGCCCGATATTCCTACCTATCAGCCAGCCATAGCCTGTCGTAACTCATTCGAAGCACTAGCCTGTTCCTCTACCTCAATTTCAGGACCCAAGGACACCCACTGGATTTTTGACTGTGGGGCGACCGATACAATCTCATTTGAAGCCTCCGACTTTGTTACCCTCACCACTTCAAAAAAATCCTATGTCCAAACTGCCAGTGGGGACCTAGCACAAGTTATGGGGGCAGGCACCATAAATATCTCGCCAACTCTACGCCTATCTAATTGTCTTTTTGTTCCGTCATTATCTCATAAATTGTTATCAATTAGTCATGTGACTAAGGAACTAAACTGCAAATTACTAATGCAGCCCCGATTTTGCTTATTACAGGATATCAGGACGGGGACGATAGTTGGGCGTGGCACTGAGCGAAGCGGACTGTACTATGTGGACGAGATAGCTCAACAGAGTGCTGCAATGATGCTGACTCCCGGATTGACTGACAGACAGGCTTGGCTTTGGCATCGTCGGTTAGGGCACCGATCCTTGGGATATTTTCATTTACTTTATCTTGAACTAGCTAGAACTCTGAACTCTTTTCATTGTGATACTTGTGTTTTGGCCAAAAACCATAGACATTCTTTTAAGTTAAACAATACAAGAGTCAAATCTCCTCACCACTTCAAAAAAATCCTATGTCCAAACTGCCAGTGGGGACCTAGCACAAGTTATGGGGGCAGGCACCATAAATATCTCGCCAACTCTACGCCTATCTAATTGTCTTTTTGTTCCGTCATTATCTCATAAATTGTTATCAATTAGTCATGTGACTAAGGAACTAAACTGCAAATTACTAATGCAGCCCCGATTTTGCTTATTACAGGATATCAGGACGGGGACGATAGTTGGGCGTGGCACTGAGCGAAGCGGACTGTACTATGTGGACGAGATAGCTCAACAGAGTGCTGCAATGATGCTGACTCCCAGACTGACTGACAGACAGGCTTGGCTTTGGCATCGTCAGTTAGGGCACCCATCCTTGGGATATTTTCATTTACTTTATCCTGAACTAGCTAGAACTCTGAACTCTTTTCATTGTGATACTTGTGTTTTGGCCAAAAACCATAGACATTCTTTTAAGTTAAACAATACAAGAGTCAAATCTCCTATCACAGGGGGCCAAGGCTTTCGATATTTTGTGCTTTTTATTTATGACTATTCCCGCATGACTTGGATCTATTTTTTGAAAAATAAAAATGATGTGTTTGACAAGTTCGTAGATTTCTATAACCTTATTCACACTCAATATAAACATACCATTCAGACACTTAGATCCGATAATGGGGGGGAATTTGTCAACCAAAAAATGCAAGAATTTTTTAGAATAAAAGGGCTAGTCAACCAAACCACGTGTGCCTATAACCCGGAACAAAACGGGGTAGCCGAACGAAAAAATCGTTATATCCTGGAAATCACCCGAGCCCTCCTAATTGAATCCAAAGTACCAAAATCTTTTTGGCCAGAAGCCGTAGCCACAGCCGTTTACCTCATAAATCGCCTACCCACGGGCATTCTTAGCTTTAAGACCCCCTTAGACACCTTTTCCAAACACTTTGAAATATCATCCTCTTTATCCCTCGAACCCAGAATTTTCGGATGCTCTGTTTTTGTCCACATTCCTAAACACGAACGCTCGAAATTTGATCCATGTGCCCTCAAGTGTGTCTTTATTGGCTATGGAAAAAACCAAAAGGGATACCGTTGTTATGACCCAAAAACCAGGAGAATACACACAACCATGAACTGTGATTTTGTGGAAGGGGAATACTACTACCAATCTAGCGGTCAGGGGGAGACACAAACCTTAGACAATAGTCAAAATAGTGACCTCCTAGATTGGCTACCCGATATTCAAAACCACCACTTAGAGGAAGAATCACCAGGGGAACCACAGACAGGGGGAGAGTCCGAGCCAAGCCTTGTCACAGAGGTTGGTCCACCTGAGGAAGTTAGCAACACCGCCGGGCCGTCAAATCCAATAGTACAGGACGACGAGCAACGTGACATCATCCTACCGTCATCCCCGTCTTCGATTCCTGAGGTACATAGTTCCAATCTTGGTAATATCCCTTTGGAAGAAACTAACCTTGATAGGGGAAATGATGAAGAATGTGAAATCAGTGGCCAAAGAAGCCCATTGCCCCCGAGGAGAACAAGAGGGGTGTCTCCTCGACGGTACTCACCAGAATGGAAAGGAATAAATGCTAAATACGCTATGTCCAACCTCACACATAGTCACTTATCAGAAATGGCACTGGCTTTTGAAACTGCTCTGTATGAGGAAGAAGACATTCCACAATTGTTTGAAGAGGCAAGCAAACATAAACACTGGCGAGAAGCCATGAAGAAGGAAATCGATGCATTGGTGAAAAATGGTACATGGGAGAAATGTACACTACCAGAGGGAAAGAAGCCAGTTGGATGTCGATGGATATTCACCATAAAAAGACGAGCAGATGGTTCAATCGAGAGGTACAAGGCAAGACTTGTGGCAAAGGGATACACCCAAGTCTACGGAGTGGATTATGAAGAAACATTCTCACCAGTGGCAAAGATGGAAACCGTGCGGACACTATTATCTGTAGCGGCAAGCAGGGACTGGAATTTGCACCAGTTTGATGTGACCAACGCCTTTCTCCATGGGGAACTAGAGCAGAACAAGGAAGTTTACATGGAAGTCCCACCAGGCTTCTCTGCAGAATTTGGAAAAGGAGAAGTGTGTCAATTACGAAAAACTCTATACGGCCTGAAACAGTCTCCACGAGTATGGTTTGGCAGATTTTATCAAGCTATGTTCAAACACGGATTCAAGCAAAGTCACTCCGACCACACGCTCTTCACGAAACAGAGAGGTGACAAGATAACATGTTTAATCATATATGTTGACGACATGATTATCACCGGAGACGATGTAGAAGAGATGCAGAAGTTGAAAGAGAATTTGTTTAAGGAATTCGAGATGAAGGATCTTGGAGCACTAAAGTACTTCTTGGGGATAGAAGTGTTGAGGTCCAAACACGGAATATTCCTAAGACAGAAAAAATATGTCCTAGATCTGTTGGCTGAAACTGGTCTCCTTGAATGTAAACCGGCAGAAGGTTGCCAACCATGGTTTGAAACTAGAGGAATGAGCAGAACTCACAGACAAAGACAGGTACCAACGACTTGTCGGAAAACTCATCTATCTCTCTCATACGAGACTCGACATTGCATACGCCGTTGGCATTATAAGTCAGTTCATGCACCAACCTCAGACTGATCACATGGAGGCTGCCTTGAGAATCGTGCGCTATTTGAAAGGGACTATAGGATATGGTGTATTCCTAGCCAAGAGGGAAGATTTGGAGATTGATGGCTACACCGATGCCGATTGGATAAGCAATCCGGTGGATAGAAAATCTACAGCGGGATACTTTATGTTCATAGGAGGAAACCTGGTCTCCTGGAGAAGTAAGAAGCAGAAAGTGGTTGCTCTATCTAGCGCCGAGGCCGAGTTCCGAGGAATGAGAAGTGGCCTCATGGAAATCCTATGGCTAAGAAGACTACTTGCAGAACTTGGTTTTCCACCTACTCGAAAGAGTAAGTTGTACTGTGACAACAAGGCCGCCATCAGTATCTCAGAAAATCCAGTTCAACACGACAGAACTAAACATGTGGAAGTTGATCGACACTTCATCAAGGAGAAGCTAGAAGGAGGCATCATTGAATTCCCGTTTGTCCGTTCAGAGGAACAACTGGCCGACATCCTGACCAAAGCTGTCCATCCAACGGTGTTCAAAGAAGTATTGTCCAAGTTAAGCATTGGAGATACCCTTGCTCAACTTGAGGGGGAGTGTCAAAGATCACAAATCAAAGAATTACCAAATGTAGAAGCATGATTAGAGGAAAGGATATTAAATTGATATGGAATAAATGTGTAGTACATAGTCTAGGAATAGATTGATCTATTACCTAATTTACATTGTACATCTTCCCTATATTATGAGGGAATAGCCGAGAACATCATAGATAAAATATACAACAATCATATTCCTCTAAAAAGCTTTCCTCTCCTATTGTCTAGAATTATAGTATGAATCGCCTATCTCTCGATTACCATCGTTAAGACCTCACACCGCAGAAAACAACACCAAACAACTCCTTCACACCGGATCTAGAACCTCAAAACCCTCACACACCAAAACCCTAAATCTCACACACACCAGCAACCGAAGCAGTTGCTTAATCCAGCAAAGTCACCGGTCTATCACTAAAAGAAACCGTGATAACCGAAAGAAAACCATCGGAGAAGTCATCAGAGAATAAGAGAGAGTAGAGAGAATTCACTGAATCGAGTGAGTAGAGAGAGAGAGAGTATTCTGAATAATGAGAGAAGAGAAAAGGTCTCCTCTCACATAACAAACACAAGCCACAATCCAACGGCTCCAGGTCAAGATCCGGGTGGAAGTACACATGGCATCATATGGCGAATGAGGGAAGGGATTTGGGCTCAGCCCAAATAATTTCCACATGGGCCAAAATAAAAAACCAGCCCAAATGAAAGTCCACCACAAATATCAACAAGTTTGAAATGATATGTGAGTGGAATTAGTGGAATGTGGGGGCCTCTTACCATTTATAGTAATAATTAACCGGGACTCCTATTCGCGAACGGACTAAAATGGCAAAACGGGACTCCTATTCGCGGACAGAGGGAGTATTATATTATTATGTTGAGTGTTGCTCGGGCTTTGCTCGTGTTTTGGACTCATGTCATGCGTACTTAGTGTCAGGTCTAGTCCCTGTATGGATTTGAGCTTTTGGAGTTTAATATAAACTGCAATCATCTGCATTCGCACCCAGGTTTTAATGTAGGTGCATCGACCGGTAAATATTCATTTTATCTGATTGCTAGAAATAGTTTTTAGCTTATATGATGAGATTTTTTATTCAGACACATGGTCTCCAAACTTTATAAATGTGATTAATACCACAACACGTCTATGAATGTATTCTATAAAACGATGTGAACTTGGGGCTATAAACCTAAGTTAAATTATCCAAGATTTGAAGATATTCAATTATTGGTGTTCACAATAATTACCTTTAATGAAATTATAAGTTGAATAGTTGCAACTCATTATCATATTCAAGTCGTCTTATCATAACTTCAAAATTTTGCTATCCAAAATATCCAACCTAATCACGAGTTGTCGATTTTTAGTGTCTCTTATTTGTCAATACACTTAAGTGTCATTTCAATATCATTTTCACTCATTTTCACCAAATAGTTTTTTCACTAATATCGCTGTTTGCTCGTTTAAAGCATATATATATACTTAAGTGTATAATTTCCTTATCATATGTTCTAAATACAATTTATGTACTCCCTACACTCTATGCTATTCACACTTTTCTTTTTAATCGTGAATTAAAGATTGATTAATTAAAGTAATTAAATTAGTATTTAAGTGTAATAAGAAAACACTTAATTAAATGCCATAATTATTAGTACTTAAAATAGAAATAGTGCAAATAATTTAAGGCGAGTCAAATAAGAAAAGTGAGAATAACATCATACCGATGCAGTATAATATACTATAGGTAAGAGGCAACATCGATGAAATTAAGGTTTGCATTAACTAGTATTAATATTACTTAATTAATCAATCTTTAATTGTCGTTTTGCTTGTCTCCCACTTTTAATACTTTTCGATTTTTGTTTATTTATTCCTTTACTTTGATTTCTTGTAATTTAGTTTAATTTCTTTCGAATATTATAAAGATAGTTATAATAATTATTCTCTTATTAGGATATACTAGTATAATTTATAACTTCCACTAGACTCGTCCCACATTTTTAACGAATGAGGTACTTTTTGGAATGAAATCTCTTGCTTAATCATAACAATTAATAAATGCATATGTGAGTAAGTTAATTGCAATAGTTAAACCTAGGGGACATGGGCTATATATTTTCATAGTCGGAGACTTTTCTTCCTGATAGTGATATATATCATATGTCAAAATCAACAAAATCTGGATGGGAGTTTAACCTTAAAATATCTTTATTATTATTATAAGTGTATGTCATGTATTTAGCTGTCATATAAAATAAAAATCACAAACTTGTGGAAGAGGTGAGAACAATTTTTAATGCAATAGCATATATATATATCATGATGATGTTGAAAATGTAATTATTTCAAGATTTAACTTTTAACATTTCCAACCAATATTTTAAAAAATTCGAATATTTCTTACGCCTAACGTATTATTATTTTTTACTAATTAATTTAATTTATTTAAAGCTTCAAAAACAAATACACCAAATTGTTATACATCACCGTACGAATCTTCTGATCTCACGATAAGATTTTGCGTCCATAGATATTTGTATGCTGATAGATCAATTATTAAACAGCTGAGCTAATTATAGTATTGTTATCTTTTTAAAAATTATAGATTGTTATATTAAATTTGAGTTTCTCATTATATAATTCGAACGTCACGTAAAATGCAAATTATGCAATGATTGACCCTAATATAAATACACACAAAAATAATTGATCTATCAACATACAAATATAGTATATGTTGATTAATTAATTCTTTCTACTCTAGCTATACTTATTCTTAGTAGAAATTCAACAATTGAATTTATTTAATTTAGTCAACAATTAAGTAATTGAGTTCAGAGTAAGTAAAGATAGTTAGAACTCCTTGCTAATTACAAATGTATATCAAGTCTTCGCGCTATAAAATGGGAAATAATGTTCAAAATGATTTCAAATTTTGGAATTTCAATTGCAATGCCTTAATTCTAATAATATTACTCCCTCCATCCCTGAAAATTTATCACTTATTTTCTTTTTCGTCCGTCTTTAACAATTTATCACCTTTCACTTTTACCATTTTTGATAATGGACTTCACATTCCACTGACTCATTTTCACTCACATTTTATTATAAAATTAATATATAAAAGTAGGACTCACATACCACTAACTTTTCAACCCACTTTCTATTACATTTTTTTAAACCCGTGCCGGATCAAATGGTGTCAAATTATTAAGGACAGAGTGAGTATAATGTTATATCCACAAATTTCGAATTGCAATTCTATTTGATGACTTTAATATTTGCCACATTTACATTATCACAACTCTTACATATTAAAAAAAAGTAAGACTCCTAAATTTCCAAGAGGAATAAACCAAATCATGTGATGTCCACTAGTCCTGGACATACAACCCAACAAATATTATTACAAACATACAAATTAATATGTACAAATTACACACCCACATTTTTATATTTAAAAAAAATACTAATCCCCCCTTCAAATCCCCCATATTCCCTCTAAAACACCAACAAATCCTCCTTCACATCATATCCCATCTTCTCCAAATTCGGATTCACCGCAAATTGCATCATCGGCGGGGGCCCACACGCCAGCGCCAGCGCCATCTCCGCCGCCGCCGGAATGTGCTCCCTCAACACCCCCTCCGTCACAAACCCCACGCTATACTTCCAATCCTCCCTCACACTCTCCTGCACCACATACCACACCTTCACCCTCTCCGGGAACTTCTCCGCCCACGCGTCGAGCTCGTCCCTCAGCAAAATGTCGTCCTCCGTCCGATTCGCGTACACGACGAACATCTCCGTCGAGTCCTCCGGGTCCTTGAGGATCGCCTGCATCACTTGGTAGATCGGCGTGATTCCGGTGCCGCCGGCGATCATGGCTAATTTTTTGGCGAACTTATGCTTGCCGTGCACAACGAAATTGCCCTTCCCGGCGTACTCGATGTGGCCCAATGGGCCTTTTATATCAATAAATGAGCCCACCTCGAGATTGTCTAGATATTGTGACATCTGTCCCCCATTAGGGAATTTTGGGTGGACCCCTTTAAAGTAGACTTTGACCACTAGCTCGAAGTACCCCACGGTGTCCACGTCACTGGACGGCGTGTAGGCCCGCATGCATAGTTTGTCGTCCACGGTGGCGCAGACGAATACGTGCTTCCCGACCGGGAGGCCAAGGACCTGGTCCTCGCTCGGGAGGGTGAATTTAAATTTCCGAACGTCGTGAGATAGCGCGGTTTTTTCAACGAGTTTGCAGGGGATTTTTTGGCGGGGGATTAGGGCGGGGGCGCGGTGGGGGGCAACGACCTCTTTGATCGGGGCGAGGTGGAGGCCGTTGCTCGGGCCGTGGACTGAGTTGTTGGGGGAGGAGTCGGCTGAGGCATAGCCTGTGGTGATGAGCTCGCCGATACGGTAGTCCTCGAGGAGCTTCTTGGCCTTGTCGGAGTGGATGGCGTCGAACTCCTCCGTGCAGTCGGTGCCCGCGTTGATGAGGATGCTGTCGGTGCCGCCCGGGTGGTCCTTTAGGAAGCGGGTGCAGTCATAGACGTGGCCGTGTACGATGATCCATGCCGAGTCGGCCGAGTTGTGCTTCCGGACCTCGGAGGCGGAGAACATTTTGGCAGTTGTGTTCATGAATGGGGAGGAGACCGACTTTTTAAGGGTCGGAGCCTCGTTCGAGGATTTCTCGAGGTGGCGCTCCTTTGCCATCCACCCGCCCGACTGGTTGCCTGGTTGGGTCGGGTGTTCGAAGACGATACCGATCTCTCCTCTATGAGGTTTGCAAACATTGGTTTTTACTTGGAACCAACAATTATTCATCATGCCCTAAACAAATAAAATAAATTGAGGGTGAGCTACAATGTTTTAGGTAACATTGTACAGTTAATTACCTAGACTATAATAGTAATTAAAATGTATGGTCTTATTAAAATTACAAGAGAGAAATTGAAATTAAGTTGGATAAGTGATCACGTGGCACTCACGTGATATGATTAGTTTAAAATAAATAATAAAGACATTGTTTCTTACTATATCAAAAGTCAAAATTCAAATCTCTCAATTATATCATCTTAATATTATCACTATATACTAAACTTATACATAGATATAAAAATATAGTTATTGATTCAACATACCATGAGGTTCCAAATGAGCTTCTCGGGCTGCGTGTTGTGCGTTTCATCCCAAGCTCTTACAGCGATCTCTTTGGCTCCAAGGAGGTCGAGCACCTCGACCTCCAACGACCAGAAACACCAACACCAATACTTGCCATATTTGTTAGGCTTTTCTGGATGGTCCAAAGAGCAAACTTGCCATGTTTCGCCACCATCCATTGTCACCTCAACTCTTGTCACTTTCTTCCCACCTCCTATTTCATTCAAAACCAAATTCAATTTCCCACCAATTTATTGACAATAAACCTCCACTAGGTAAATACATTACATAACCAAAAAAGTCTCGATTGCAACATTTCATACGGCGTGACAGTCAAATACATCACGCAACTTTGGAATAATTCCCACCAATAAAAAAAACACAGAGATGCATATTGGAATCTTCATAAGTCTTACTTTACAGCATAGAATATTCAACATTTAATTGCAAAACGTGACCTAAGATTCCGGAACTATATAATTTATTAAAGTTAATTAGCTTTGCATCCACACATATCTAATTGGTTAATTTTTTATTCATCAAAGAGTGGAAACCATGTCCCCTAATCAGTGGCTGATAAGAAATACTGAATACCACAAAAACTAATCTAATCTCTAAATATTAAAAATATTTAAAATATTTAAAATATTAATTGCATGCAGAGGCTCTCTAGAATATAATCATGTGCGGGACGTTCATTTTTTTTTTCTATTTCCTATTTTCAATAAATTATTTTTGGTGCTAGAAAAAATAATATGGGAGCGATTGACCCTTCGTACATGTTAAAAGTTGCCCTTTCCAAGCTCTAAGACAAATTAAACTGTTACGATTTTAATAAAATAAAATAAAATAAAAATTCGCTATATCACAATTAAATGTTCCTATGTATATACAGTTGCATGGGTCACATTTAATTTATGCAGTCACTGCACAAAAATTTATAAAGTATGTATTCATGCATCCATCTCGAAAATTATGAAATAATAATCATATATGCACGTCACATGTATAATAATAGAAAGAATTCGAAACCTTATAAAGGAAGCAATTAATCTAAAAAAATTATTATCGTAAAAATTATTGTCTCACCGGAGTAAGAGTATCCTCTCAGTGTATAAGGTCTCTGAGTCGTCCACGCATTGATCGGCAAGATCTCTTCATGGCACGGCGTCGTGATGACCGAGTTGATGTTCAACTCGTTGATTATGTGCTCGGGTTTGTACCACCAAGCTACGATACAAGTAAATATATAACATTTAGAATTATATGATAATATACCATCAAAAAAGAATCTTATTTTAGAATAATTGATTATGACTTCATCTTGTGACTAAACAAGTGCCTTCGAAATTTCATGCAAAAAATGGGAATATTTCAATTAGTTACTTTTCTACACTCTTTGTGGATCTCACTCACATGATGAAAGAATATTGCTTATTTTTTATAGCAATTCCTTACCTAAGAAGTATTTTATACTTTTTTATGTACTGATGAAATAAAATACGAGATTGAAATATCGAACTCGTACCTTCAGCATTTGCGAGTTCGGCATCAACATGAGAAGGAAGAACTCTATTATCTTTAAAATGATAATAATTGTCCGATTCTTTCGGAGTCACAATAATCCTCCTCAACCACTTGACCATTCTACCCCCGATAAATCCGGGGATGATCATCCTGACCGGAAATCCATGATCCGGCGAGAGACGCTCGCCATTCTGCATGTAGGCGAGTATGATGTCTCTCGCCGGATCCATGGCCATCTCCCTGGACAAGGAGGTTCCGTATTTGGAACCTCCTCCGCCAGGGAGATCCTCGGCCCCTTCGAAGCAGACGTTGAGCGCGCCCTTTTTCCGGTTCATGATCCCTGCGCGCTTTAAAACAGCGCGTAGGGGCACGCCACGCCAGACTGAGGTGGAGACGCCGGCCGCGCCCCAGTTGAAGCCGATGGTCTGCTTGACCATGTTCTGCTCCTTGCGGCGGTTCCCGGCGCAGACGAGGCTGACCGGGAGCTCGCGGCTCGGGAACTCTGTGACGAGCTGGTGCATGGTTAACCGGACCGGTTTTTTGACCAGTCCGGTTATCTCCACACACCAGTCATCCCAGGACGCCTTTGGGACGGCGCCGTGGTTGCGGACGTAGTGGAGGGGGACCGGCGTGATGAAGCCGTGGTGCATGAGGCGGGGGAGCGGCGCCTCCGCGTTGAAGGGGTGCTTTCCGGTGAGCCGGACGAGGGACGGGTTGCGCTCGATCCAGTTGTCGGCCGTGTGCTCGTCTCTCGAGTCCAGGACCGACGGCTCGAGCTCAGCGTTGCCCTTCTTTATGAGGAGGGAGTAGCTCTCGTTGTCGTCGTCATCTTCGTCGCTGGAAGAGAATTCCGGTTTGGCATTGCCATTGGTGAGATTGGCCGGTTTATTTGTGGGTGGAAAACCGGGCCGGTGTTGGGCGGTCGGACCGGGTTTGAGGGGCCGGCCGATGCCGGATAGGCCCGGTTCGAGGTGGGGGAATTGCCGGTTTTCGACGGAGGCCGCCATGAAGGACCGGTGGCGGAGTGATTATGGAGAGGGAGAGTGGTTTAAGAAATTTTTCTCTCCACAATTTGGGAAATTTTTGTTGTTTAAGAAATTGAATTTTTCTTTGTTCGAAAAGTTTGGGACTAGGTTGAGTGGTTTATATAGAAGGGGAATTGGTTCTATTCAATGAAATAAATATTGTCCAAACCTTAGGGTAATGGGGCCCATTTATTCCAGCCATAACTTTTTGTCAAGAGTGACATCACTCAAATTTGATATGCTATTCTTGTTAAAATATCATTTTTAAGTCTTAGATTATTTTTTTTAGTCTATCTACGTAAATTATAAATAATATTTATTGGTATATAAAATTTGTAAAAATAAATGCACATTTTCATAGTAGTATGTTGATAGATCAATAAATTCATTAATAGTAGCTAAGGTTTTGCATTGTCTCTCAATATAGATTATACAACATGAGATGTTATATTATCTTTTTTATTTTTTTTGTATTTTTATCTCTCTCAATCGCTCCCTAATCCCTTCTCGATAACACAAACCTTTACTCACAGGTTAAGGATGAAATGTCTTACCAACTGAATCTCTCCCTAATCCCTTCTAGATAATGCAAACCTTTACTCACTGGGTAAGGACTTAAGGTTAATGGTGAAAAATCTTACCAACTGAATCTCGTTTTATTAAAAATATTTTTATTTTATTTAATCTTGAATTGAATAATGTCCTAAATGTTGAGAGTGGAGAAACCAACTTGCTAATTGGATGATGAATGGATGTTTCATACAGAGATACAGTAATATTTAGGAAATTGGATATTTGAAATATATGGGGTGGGGTGGGGTGGGGTAGGGTGCAAGTTGAAGTGAAGCTATGGATCAGTGGGGAAGACAGCTGCTAAATTGTGACCATAGTTTTTAGTTACAGCCACATAACAACCAACATTTCATGATATAGATGTTGATAGACTGCCAAATAGCAACAATTTGATCAATTTCAAACCTTTAGATAACATTTTAAATTAATCCCTTTTTTTATATTAATATTCCTAAGAGAGCAGTTTTACCTTTACAGAGAGTTGTTGCTACGTGGTTGGAAATGTACAACATTGTGAGCTTATGGTGCAACTTAACTTAGCCACGCAATTTTTAATTTTTGGTGTCTTACTTTCAAATTTTTTGTTTTCATAGGAAAGGGTTATGTGTAATATAAGTATAAATCAATTATTCTTCTTTGCCATTTTAAGAACTAAGACTTTACATAGTATAATTTCTTTTAATTCAAAATTGATTCGCGAAACCATTAATAGAAGAGACTTGCACACAAATAATTAACTCTTATTATAGATCTAATTTAATTATTTACGAAACAATAGATTCCACTCACGCATAGAATATCACTACTTTTGTGTCAAAAAAAGTAGCCATTTGTTTCACTAGTCTCTCATTTTTTGCCCTCTAAGCTGTTTATCTTAATCTGGAAATAATATTCGTGACAATTTTTTTATTATGTCGACACGTGTACATGTATTATATTAATTAAATGTTGGAATCAATTTATCTTAAATATTTATGGAAACTTCGTGCCGCCACGAGAAGTCAAAATCCAGCAAAAGAATTGTGGTAAATCCAGCCTCAGATAAGACCTCCTTTGGTTAATGTATATGTTTAAATTAAATAATATTGCTTTTTCATAAAGATGGTTGCACTTTAATTTCTTGACTGCCAACCCTTGGTTAATAGTACTAATAATTAATTATATTGGAATAAACGTAATTTTGTAAGTGTGTGTTAATGAATTTGTTGAAGAATATTTCAGATCTGTCGCACACAATGACGTAATTAGAATAATTTTATTATTTTAAATTTTCTTCATAATGTCATAATTATCATCATTTTATTGTTTGGAGTTTTTTTTCATGTGTTTATAGATAGTATTGCAGGTGTCTCACGGCGGATCTAAGAAATAAAATTCATGAGATCAAACACAATGAAAAAAGGTTGTTGTCAGCGTTAGAAGGAGGAGGAAGTGTGACGGCCCTTGCTAGCAATGAACAATAACAAAGAATGTAAATGAACCTCAACTTAAGGGATTGTGAAGGTAGCGACGGGTTAGTGGTATCTTCGAATGTTGAATTTAACAAAGTTATCCTGCCCTGATGAGCCTACAATAAATTGATCGACCTTAGACCTCAGTTGAATCGATAAGTAGGTGGTGGTCATTAATTATCTATTTTAATTGCATTTTATTTTTTGGTAGAAAATTATGACGTAATATAAGTTGCAACAATAAGAAACTGAAAATCGAAAACTATTAAAAAAAGTCTTGGATTGATAAACATCATTAATCTACATATATAAGGGTAATATTGTTCCTTGTTTTTCTTGCTAAAATAATGTACTAAAGCATGTATTTCTTTTTTTTTCTTTTAGTTATAATTTATGGTTTCTGTTTTAGAACTTGCTGGACCATTATTAATAATATAAGTTTTCTTGGTGAGAGCAAAATTACTTAGAAAAGCACTGACATCAAATATGGAGTATAATACTTGTGTAAGACTATCTTTATAACATGTCAAATATCACAAAATAGGGTAACATCAAGATCAAATCCATATCTAACATCATTATCATAATTTATTAATATTTTGTTTAATCATACTCTTATTAGAGCATCCACAACCGTGCTCTTGCCAGCGGCACGGTTGTGGGCCCGGCCCCACTTTTTCTGCCTGCTCTCTGGCAAGAGCACAACACCCACAGCTGTGCTCTATCGCAAGGACGAGCACAATTAATTTAAAATTCAATTAAACAAAAATATTTCAATAATACTAAAATTCATTAAAAAAACCTAAATAATATTACAAATGACAAATAAAATAAAAATGACATAATTAAAATCCTAAAAATTAAAAATTACATAATTAAAATACTAAAAATTAAAAAAACCACTAAGCGTTGCCGAATTTCGCCCACATGTGTTTGATTAGGTCTTCTTGTAGTTGATTGTGGATTCGGGTATCGCGCATTGTGTGCCTTGTCTCGATTCTCTGGCCAACCTTCGTATGCTCGCATCGGCGTGGGGGAGACCTCGCTGTTGAGCTTCCGGCTTCGTCCTCATCGTAGAAGCTAGCCGCCCTCGGCCCTTCGTCGGCTATAATCATGTTGTGTAAGATAATACACGTGAACATGATGTCGGAGATATTATTCACGTACCATAGCCGAGCCGGGGACTTAACAATGTTGAATCGGGCTTGAAGGACCCCGAAAGCTCTTTCGACGTCTTTCCGTGCGGACTCTTGACGCTGCTCAAAAAGAACCCGTCTCGGGTCGTGCAGGTTGTTGAACGTCTTCACGAAAGTCGACCACCGACGATTTGATCTGGTTCGTTGATGAGGAGGAGCAGGGGTATTCGCCGCGACGTATGCTTCGTAAGCGGCAAGATGTTGTTCGTAGTATTCTTGTTCTTCGCGCTCCGCTTCCGCCATAATATGGGTGAAATCCATTTGAGGTTTTGAGTGAGGGATGAATGTGTTGATAGTTTGTATGAGAATTATGAATGACAGATGAATGAGAGATGATTTGATGTGATAAATGGATGATGAATGTGTGTATTTATAGATGATTTTGGGGAAAAAAATAAAAAAAATTCAAAAAATTCAGAAAAAACGGGAAAAAAATGGCCATATTTTTGGGATTTGGAAAATAATTTTTTTTTATCATTTTATATAATTTAAAATAATTTTATATCATTTTGGGATTGGGCATAGCCGTTGCCCAATCGTAAGCCGCCACGTCGCCTGCTCGCTGGCACGGCGCTGCTCGATGCATCGAGCAGCGCCGTGCCAGCGGCAGCGGTATGCGTCCTCGCCGCTGGCACGGACGGACGTTGGGCCGCCGTCCACCGTTGTAGATGCTCTTAGATTCTTGAACCGTCGCACGTAATATAACTCATTGTTTAGTTCTCGAAATCTATATATTAACACAATTTAGGACTATAATTTAGTTATTTAAGATGTATGATGTCTTTTTACTCTATTTTCTTGTATTAATTTGTTTGCTGTTTTCCTTCTATAGTGATTAATTTAGATTAAAAAATTATTTTATTGATTCATTAATTTCATTATTTTAGTATTATTTGTCAAAATTTAACTTTGAGTATTTCTTTTGTATTAAAAGACACAATATTAAAACTGATCATGAAATCGTCTCACTTACAACTTTCCCATCAAATTATAGTAACCTCTAAAGAAAACCTTAATCTATTGAGCCCAAATCTTGCTTTTAACACAGGATTATTTAAATACACCCATGCACATTCATACATAATACATATGTTATCGAGTCATCATGAATTATAACATAAAAGTTACTTTTATGTTTTCATTTTTATAAGGGGAAACATCTTGTGTTGTTGAACCAACAAAGAAATGTACTATTTGCTAAAAGTACATAAATAAATAGATATATGTACCAATTTCGAATATACTATATTATGTACATGCTAGTAGAACTAATATAAATGAAATTCAATTATTCAAAACGGAAACAAAAACGTGACTCCTTGGATTATGAATAAAGATTGATGCACGGACTAAATGATTTTTGCATATTTCTTTTAATTAATTCCATCAGAAAAAAAATTATTATTTGCTTTAAACAAATAATCGTATTTTAATGGGATAATTGTCAATAACTTTGTAATATTTCGATTTTGCCTGCGTTTTAAAAGTCATATCACAATTATCCATATAATCTTTCGTTAATATGAATTGTTCTGAAGATGGAGTATATAATACAACCAATTTACAACCACATAGTTTTCAAACCAAATGGAGAAAGGCAAATCCAAATTGACTTGTAATATTCCACGTTTAACGGTACAAAAAAAATATTTAATTAAGTTTTGTTAGACACGGAAAAAAAATTCATAAATCTAAATAGTTGGACCATAATGTCGCATTTCGTCTTTCCAATTTTTATTTCAACAATGACCAATTAATATTTTCATAAAACGATAAAATACTTCATTCAGCCAAAAAAAATACATTCATAGAAAATATACACTTTCCCTTAATAACTAGGGCTCATTTTCTACTCATTTTTTTAATCACAATTCATTTTTAATAATTACTTACACTATATATACGACTAATTCTCTCCTCATAATACAAGATTATATTATAAAAATGATCGTACGTGTATCAAACAATTTTTTTCTTAAAATAGAGTATAAATTTTATAAATAAGTCATATCAAAACCACAACCATCACAATTAGCCTCATTAATTAAACAAGGGATCATCTAATGGTGGCATTATCGTATACAATTAGACTATTTAATTAGCCCTAATCATTGATTATGGAAATAAAAATATAATTGATTATGTGCTAAATGGTGGGGTTTGGTTGGGGTGATACTAATAATAAAGGGGGGGGAGAACTTAGATTTGTGTAGAAAAGGGGAAGGTGTGAAAATTGAAATTGAATTTAGATAAATAAAAAAAAAGGGGCAAGATGAAAAATTAGGGTTGAGAAGTGGCGCATGGGAATCCCAATAGCCAACAAAATTGGGTGTAAAATGATGAGTAACAAAGGCACATGAAACAATAGGGTAACACAAAAATAGAAAGGGGCAGAATTCTCAACCGGGGGCGGCTAATTGAAGCCCATGAGGTCAAGAGACATTGGCCTTTTCGTGAATCATGGAGTCACCTTGGTATTTGTTCACCATTCTCTCTCATATCTCTTGGGGAATACGCGGAAACGTGTATACGGTGTATAATTTGTTTGAACCGACGTAAATTTATTAGACTCAATTCTATTCACCCCATTTTCTCTTACTCTTTCTTGGCGAGTATGCGTATGTGTTGTATACGGTGTACTCTATCCGTCCATAAAAAATAGTTACACTGGTGAACATCATGAATTTTAATAATTGGTAAAGTGTAAGAGAGAAAGAGATAAAGTGAGTTAAGTAGGAGAGAGGAAGAGAAAATATGGATAAAATTGGAGATTAAAAAAATGAGGAATAAGTTAAGAGTAACTTTCCATAGTTTGAGACTAATTTTTGTGGCATTATTTATTTGAATTGATGCATATATATCAGAGATGCCACAATTCAGTTCATTATTTTCTCTTATCTTCTCGAGGGAGTATGGATACAGTGTATAGTTTGTTTGAACTGAACGTGGATGTATTAGACCATCCACAATTCTTGTCACCATTTTCTATAATCTCATTTCTCACACTCAATAAGTACTTATATGCATCGTATACGGTGTATAATTTGTTTGAACTGAAATATATGCGTTAGATCATTCCACAACTCTTTAGCCATAAGAAAATTGATCGACATACTATTCACATCATATCCTCCTGATAAGCCCTCATGATTCTTGATCAATAAGAAGTTGAGCACTTTAATTGTTCATCTACTTTATTTATTTCTTATTTTCTATTCTATTTTTATTTATAATTTCAATTAAATTAATTTATGAATAAATAAATAAAAACACTTGAATTTAATGCAAACCATGAAAATTAAATAATTGGGCATCAGCCTAAATTTGGTGGTATTAACCGACAAGCTTGCTTGGTAAAGCTTATTATATCAGTGATTGTGCATTGCATAAGTGGTTTCGTAACTAAGTTGATCAAGAAATTATACCGAACACAGTGGGAGAATATTCCAAAAAAAGAAAAAAAATTAAAATTAAAAATAATGATAGAGAAAAAATGAATGAAAATGTGAAGAACGAAGTGAGGAATTAATTTTCATATAGAAAATAATTCATATTTTTAGATTATTAAAAAATTAAATCAATCTCACTAAAAATATTTTGGGGTTTTGCTTTAGTTTCCAATTTTTTCATCGATTAATGTTGTACGTGAGATTATCTACAATTTTCAGCTTACTACTTCTCTCATTTAAGTAACTAAAAAAGGTAGAACTAATTAGACTATTCTAGAAACTACTGGCAGAATATTAAATATTTGAATAAAATTATTCAACAACAAAAATTACTTGCAGAAAAATACTACTACTGTATTTATGTGGGCGTGCGGGTAGTGGAATAAAAATACCAAATACTACGATATACTATAAGAAATTTATTTTTATTTATTTAAAGTGTTAATAATTAAATAGTTGGACCTTGGTTCATATAAAACCAAACTATGTCCTTCCCCCCAATCCTAGACAAGGACAAAACTTTGTCTAGTTGTGAAAGTGAATTTCATCCATAGATACAAAAATATAACACCGTGTGTGTGTGTTCATTTCCAAATCAATCTCTTTTTTCACTTGAAATCTTGCTTTAGTTTTGGTATAATCACATATCTCTTTATGAGGTGTGATCAATTGCTAACTTTTATAAGTTGCTAACCCTGCTAAATCACCAACACAATATATTAAAAATGTGAACACGATGACATTAAAATATCAACACATAGTTTTGCTGACATTTTAATATACTGTGTTGACATTATGTATTTACATTTTTAATACACTGCGTTGATGATTTAGTAGAGTTAGCCATTTAAAAAGTTAAGCAATTTATATGTATATACATGCATAATTATGAAGATAGACATTATCTAAATCGATGTTTTATAAATCTAAATACATATTGCAGTTTAATAAAGTAGAAAGGCAACAAAGGCTTGTAAGAAATTTGCATGAAAGATATTTTGACATGACAACACAAAAACATAATAAACTCATTATTTGTGTATATTGTGTGACAGGTAGGGTCTCATGTATATTTACACAATATAGCATGTAAAGCGTTATGCACGCATAAGATTAAAATATGTGTGTGCGCACACTGTGGAAATGCATGAGCACGCCGTTAAAGTGCCCTAAACATGTCTCTCTTATGATCATTGGCCTTCCTTTTCTTACCCCCAACGTGTGAGATATAATTTTTTTTAATCTTCGTAGTAAAAATAAATCAAATTTTGATTTTGTTGTTATTTTAGACTTCATATACATATATGCAATTCATTTTTTTTCCTAGGAATGTGTTGGTATAAGAAAGGGATAAATTTCCTATATTATTTCATATCTCGTTTGCTTTTACATAAAAAAAAGGTTCCAAGTAGACCGTATAAAAATTGGGACAGCATATTTTTTATCTATATAGGTACTACTATATCTTATAAGTATTTAGTTAAGAGAGAGTGTTAGAATTTTATATCATGTAATCCTTCAAAAAAATTTAAAAAAATGTGGCAATCAAATTAAATAGAAAATAGTACACCAAACGAGATTATAAAAAATGTCCAAGAATCTTTTATACTCCAAATAGTATAGTTTAATTATTTGAAAACCTACATCTAAAATATTTTCGTAATCTCTTGCTAGATGCTCTTCCCAAACATACTCCGACTTCAGTGTTTGACATAGCTTAATGATATAGTATATACCTAAATCTTAATTAGTACGTGGATTTAGTTCGCGAAGAAGCGGTAAGACGTTTCTCTTTAACCAATATGTCGGGAATTGAGTTATAACTCGAAAAAATAGGAATATTTCTCTATTTATGTTTATGTGTGTGGAATACGTGTGAGTTATAACTCAAAAAATTAAAAAGAGGAATTAATCAACAAATCTTTACTATACATCATCCATATTTATTAGTGAAATCACCTAACCAATTTTATAAAATGGTGTATATTCCAACAACATTATGTAAGCCCAAATTGTGGAATCAATTCTTAATACACCTATAACAAGAAAAAAAGTCGGCAATAATTTATGAACGAAGGAAAAGGAATATAGCATTATATATCTTTATGACGTCTTAATTATATATAGTGGTCATTGTTATTAAGTCAATATAATCTACACATAATTTCATGAAAGTTAAGTGGCTCTTGCTTACAAAAAAGTCTTTATCTTCGCATCTTTTCGCACTCCACATAAAGTTTGGACCCAACTCATATATAATATCAATAGAATTTTCTTAATTACTACCGAAATCTAAAACATCGAAAATAAGATATTATCAAATAAAGAAAAATCTAAAAAGGTTCATGCATTAAATTCACACCGTTTATGCATGTTCCCAATCGTATATAATTTTTGTATAATGTATTTCTGTTTGAAATTTATTCATATTCCTTTATTTTCTCATTGGAGTGTTAAAAAATCTTTGGCCCCTTGGATCGATATTTCATTTATTAGATAGCTCTATTTATGAAAAGAAAGACTTGAATCAAGATGGTTCAAGTAATTAGGGCTGTTGATAATATTTGAGTGGGCATGAGGCATGGATCGTGTCTTGTAGCCTTGAAGGGGAGCACTCAGATTGTGGATTGAGTCGCTTGTGCGGACTATAGAACGGTCAAAGCCGCATGGAATTGACAAATCCACGAGTGCCATGTGGCACCACCAATTTGTTTGAAAATATTGAATTTTGATAAAAAAAATTCTATTATAACTGTTTTGTGATTTAGTTCTGTTTTGGTACGTAGATTCTGTTGGCAATTGAAACTAAAAATAAAATATAACCATCACAAATCAGTGTGAAAGAACTGAAAGCTCGTAATGAGTGTTTGGGTCTAGCTTTTATGTGACACGTGAATGGTATAGTTTGATCCAAATTTGTAGCAAGGCTCGTGAGTGCCCTTGATTTCCATAAGAAAGCGAAAGACAAGTTATAGAGAAAAGGGGTGGAAGTGATGATGAAAACATCAATATTCCATCAATGATTCAAAAAGGGATTTTATTCCACCAATGAAATGTAAGGTTTTTGTTTGGGATGAAAAACCTAGGAATCAATTCACATGGAAAAGGCCCTTTTTCACACCTCACCAAATCAACAAAGATTATGCGACATTGATCTTGTAGGATTGATCAATGAATCTAGATGTAATACTATGTTTTTCAAATTGAAAAAATTAAATTCAAAGTATCCACCAAAAAGGTTGCGTTGGATCAAATCAATGGTGTGTAAGTGATTCCATAGGAATCTAATTGGCCAGATTCCCAAATAAAAAAGAAAGAAAGAAAAAAAAGATTCTCATAGTTATAAATTACTCCTACTAAATAGCTAGCTAGATCTGTCCAATTAATTGCTCTTTCAAATTTTTTTTTAAATTGATAGACTTAATAAACTAACATTATGAAGCTCCCACCAACTAGGGTAGAGAGAGACTAGTAACCCTCCAATGATCTGCATAAAGAATGGTGTAGAAAATACAATAATTTTTATATTGAAGAATCTTGATTTAAAATAATGCTATAGAGACATGAAATTTCCTGAAAGGGGTTACGTTGTATGATTTCGAGTTTTTGCATCACAGGATAACTGTCATAGTTAGTAGAAATTAAAGATTAAAAATGGGGGAAAAAATTTATGTACATTGAATGTTTGTATACAGCTCATAAATTATAAACAGGACAGTGAAGATGATTGTAAATTAATCAATAATATGTTAAATTATCAATAGTACTATTGAATGATATGTGCATATTTTATGATTTGAGCAAACAACCAAAGGATAGATCTAGTGGATCTTGACTGATATAAAAAGTTTTACTGAAACAGTTTGACCTAGGAATAATTTCTTGTTCGATATAAAATGCAAATTATGAAATATTGACTGACAATATAGTTTTATTTATCTACCACTAATGAAATTATATTTATCATTTCTAAGTTTTAATTATATTTTTATCTATAATTAAAATTTAATGTTTGTATATGATATATATACATATGTTAATACTATAATTTAATCATTTTTGTATAATAGTTTATATTTGATGATAAAAAATTTATATTTAGAGATATATATGATTTATTTTTTTTGTAATGTGTAATTAATACAATATTTTATCATATATTAAATTGTAAATATGCAACATTTGGGAATCGGCACGGGATTTTATATAGTGTTGTTTTGTGTGTTAGTGAAGAGAGAATAAAGTAAGAGAGATGAAAAAATAGAGATAGAGTTGTTTCCATTTTAGGAAACGTTTCATTTTTAATGGGACAATCAAAAAAGGAAAACGTTTCATTTTCAATGGGACAGATGGAGTATATTTAATTATCTACAGTATTCGGTCCGACTAGTGGTTCAACCGATTGGACCAATTGAACTATGAACCAGTAGCATCGCCGGTTCGCTTATTGGTCCAGTTTTTAAAACATTGGAATGAAGTTACTAGGCTTTCTTCACCAGAATGGCCCACAAAATAATTAGATGGGATCAAAATTGCATCCCACTATGTATGTGAAGTCCTTTTCTAAGGCCCAAAATATATAGTGAAGTACTCCATCTAGAGTATTATTTTGCTTCGAAAAAAAAGAGGTTGAATGCCAGATATTAATATTTCACTTAATTTTTACTTTTAAAAAATGATTATATGAAAAACGAATGGAAAGGTTAGGATAGGATTTTGATAAATTGACGCTGAAATTAAGAGAGAATTTATAAATTTTAAAGATCATGCTAGATTGATAAAATCACTAACCTAATAAAATCACTATAAATCAGAGATTTGATAATTAACCCAAAAATATATATTGAATCACAAAAAGGGAACAAAAGATAGAAATTTTGAAGATGACAGATATAATAAAATAGCACCAAAAAAGAAAATCATGTAGATTAATACTGTTACATGCTTTTCTTTCTATCTTTCTTTTTCATATTTGAGGATTATGTTAAGTGGAAAGGAACTACGATCAGCAAAGCGGCGTTGTACAAAACTAACAAAAACCAACAATAAACTTTTCACTACCCAATAATACATACTAATGCAAAAACAATCTAAATTTCCTTCCAAACCAACCACTTTACCTGCCTTGCCCTCTGAGCCTCCCCGTAATCCGTTGCGCGAATAATCTCGCCCGTTGCCCGGGAGGACGATGGCGCCTGTCGGGTGCTGCAACTCGAGCTCCGCTATCCCACCGCCCGCCGTACGATGGTCCGCTGAACCTCAAGTCGTCCATATCATCATCATCAGTACTGTCATCATCATCGTCCAAATCATCATAATCGTCGTAGTCCCTGTAACTGTGACGGCCCCTCTCAATCACGTAGTCACCAACGACAATCGCCCCAGGCATGGTGGATCGGATCGTGCTGATCACGTCGCTGATGTCCCTCTCGTTCTCGAGCTTTTTCCACTTCTCAGCGTGCAAAGGGTCGACATCCCGGGGGCGGGCCAGAGGGTGCTCTAACTTGACGTGTTTCCTAAGCTCTTTGTAGCGGCCCACGAACGAGCAGCCTTCCTGCACGCAGGCCCTCTTCTTTGAATTGAGATATCTCCGCGCGGGCGCCACCACAGTCCAGCCTTTCACCTGGCCGCGGCAAAGGGGGCACAAAATCCCGGAGAGTTCAGAGGCAGCTGAAGTTGTTTTCCATGTTTTTGAGCTCCAGTCCGGGGTGACCTTCGTGTACTGCTCAAGACAATTGGAGTAGCGCTGGCTAGTAGCGCACATGTAAGGACGACAGCCCTTGTCATACGAGGAACAGAGCAAGAGAACAGCGTTGTGAGGAAACTCCAAGCAGACCGAGCATTCTGCATCTTCCCACTCCTTCTTTTCGGATGCTTTTTTCCCATTGTGGGCGTCTCCACAGACCTTCGTGCACCTAGATGACAGCTTACGCAGGCCTACTATATGGTGCTGGGAGTCCGATCTCCTCTCCAGCTTCTTCGATTTGGCCATTGTCAATCCAATCTTTGATGAACCCAACACCCTCAACAGATAAACTAGGTACACGAACAATAACGAATCAAACGAGGCAATCAGTAATAAGCTATACAATGCTAAACAAACTACATAGCTACCAGATTTTACATAATTAGAGGAATATGCATAGCCATAACAAAACAGAGCTGTTCATCACATGTTCCACATACCATCTTCAACATTAATTTTTAAGAAATTTATAATACTCCAAAACTAACATTTACAGTTTTCTGGTGATAAAATCAAACTAATCCATCTGTAAATCATCAGAAACAGCAGATGAATAGCATTTCACCCCTAACATCATGAAAATTTAAATAAACTGGAAAATTGCAGCAGCATCTGATGTTTTTTGGCTGAATATTGATGAAACTGCTATAATTTACAAAGCATAAACAACAGAACAAATTCAATTAGTGTGATGTTAAATAGAAACTACCTCACTGTAAGTATAAAGCCGCATTGGAAATACCTAACCAAAAAACACCGAAATTCGACGCTCGCAAAAATCAACGCATCTAAATTCGAATTTCATTCCGGATCATACATGTCCAGATTCATTATACATCAAATCCAAATGTATTTCCAACAAAATTGAAGGCGCGAGTTACCTTTGATGTGAATAAATAGAGAGAACCGCGATAGATGCGCGCGGTTATAGGGTGAAGATTGTGGAAATGGGGGTTTCGTCGAGTTTTTATACCGTACAAGTATGGAAGTAAATTGGTTGGAATTTTAGGGTTGCGAGAGAAGACCGGAACACTCTGTCTCTCTCTCTTCCGCCTTTGTCGCTCTTCACACACGATAACCACCTCCTTCAGTAGCGATCATCGTCATTGTGGGTACACAAATCGAATATTACTGGATTCTCAGGGGGGTCATTTTGTTAATATGGGCTTTTGAGTGGGTTTTTTTTGTTAATATTGGATTTTATGGTGTCGAATTTCACGTGTATATATTTACGTTGCTTATGACATTTTTATCGGTTAATCACATATGGATCCAAATTTAATTATACGTGTTGAGAAAGGATCTTTTATTCATATTAATCGTATCACACAAGAATGAATGTTACAGGCTTAAATAGGAAGAGCCAATATTTACATATGGTAAGATATTCTATGATTTACCCTAGCTATAATTCCGGAAAGAATACTTCTAATTGATTCCACAATCTTTGTGTATCTCCCTTGATTTTAGCTTGATTCTTCCAACACTCCCCCTCAAGTTAAACAATGGGACTTCCCATTTTTAACTTGCCCAATACCTCGGCGAAACTCCTTGCATCCACGGCCTTTGTTAAAATATCTGCTAACTGATCTTTTGAACGAACAAACGGAAGGTCTATCACCTTTGATTCTATATTCTCCTTGATAAAATGTCGGTCTCCACATGCTTTGTTCGATCATGTTGTACCGGATTTTCAGATATGCTGATTGCCGCTTTATTATCACAAAAGAGTTTGCATGGCCCCTTTGACATTAGGCCAAGTTCGGTCAACAACTTCTTTAACCATAGGATTTCTGTCACTCCACTTTTGATCCCACGAAATTCTGCTTCTGCACTTGAGAGTGCTACTACCTTTTGCTTCTTACTTCGTCAAGTCACCAAGTTGCCTCCAACAAAGGTAAAATATCCTGCAGTCGACTTTCGATCATTCGGGTTCCCAGCCCAGTCCGCATCGGTGAACCCATGTACCTCTAAATTCCCATGGTTTTCGAACAAGATCCCATGTCCTGGTGTCCCCTTCAAATAGCGCACAATCCTCAAGGCTGCTTCCCAGTGATCGGCTTGAGGCTTATGCATGAACTGACTCACTACTCCCACAACATATGCAATATCGGGTCTAGTGTGAGAAAGATAGATAAGTTTACCCACCAGACGTTGATATCTTGTTTGGTGGGTGAGTTCGGCCCCTTCAGTCAGTCGAAGGCCATGATTCTGCATCATTGGAGTCTCTGCCGGCTTGCAATCCAGCATTCCCACTTCGGCCAGGAGATCCAACACATACTTCCTTTGGCTTATGAATATTCCTTTCTTGGACCGCATTACTTCGATACCTAGGAAATATTTCAATAGGCCCAGGTCTTTCATTTCAAATTCGGCGAACAAATTCTCTCTCAATTGCCTTATTTCTTCCTCATCATCCCCGGTGAGAATCATATCATCCACATAGATTATCAAGCATGTGAGTTTCCCGTCCTTCTTCTTCAGAAACAGAGTGTGATCTGAGTTACTCTGTTTGTACCCATATTTCTTCATTACTTCTGTAAATCTTCCAAACCATGCCCTGGGTGACTGTTTTAACCCATATAAGGTCTTCTTGAGTCTACATACCTTTCCTGCCTTGAACTCCCCCTCAAACCCTGGCGGAGCTTCCATATAAATGGGTCGAGTAAGCTCTCCATGCAAGAAGGCGTTAGTAACGTCAAATTGATGTAGTGGCCAATTCTTTGTTGCGGCGATGGAGAACAACACTCGAATAGTACTCATCTTGGCTACTGGTGAAAACGTTTCTGCATAGTCAACTCCGTAGGTCTGAGTGTACCCTTTCGCTACTAGCCTTGCTTTGTAGCGATCAATTGATCCATCTAGCTTCCTTTTGATTGTGAACACCCATCGGCACCCCACTAGTCTTGATCCTTCGGGCCTTATACACACCTCCCATGTCTTGCTTTTCATTAGTGCACTCATTTCCACGAGCATTGCCTCTCTCCAATGTGGGATTTCCATAGCTTCTTCTGCCGTTCTGGGGATTTCTTCTTCATCATACAGGGCTGTCATAAATGCCCTTGCCATTTCTGTCATGTTTGCGGTTGCCAAGTTCGCCATTGAATATCTGCTCTTCTTTGATATCCGTTCTGGACTGTACCTCTTAGGTGGAATGCCCCTTGTGCTTCGATTAGGAAGTATGTACTGTCCAGTATCCCCGTCAACAGCAGCACTTTCCACTTGTTCTGCGACAGAGTCATTAGGAATATTTGCACTATTGACTCCAGTTTCAGTAATTACCTCAGATATCACTGGAGGAGGATCGTTAGGGCCCGGCGGTCGAGGAGGCTCCACTGTCGACGAGACAGGATCGGCGGCAGTGCTAACCATCTCTGTTGGTTCCACAACAGATTCGCTTGGTGATGACACAAACCAATTTAGGGGTCCACTTGTTCTAGGTATAATTTCACACCTCTCCCCCTGACCACTAAGATTGGTATAGTAGTATTCACTCTCCAAAAATTGCAATTCATGGTTGTTATTATCTTTCTAGATGACGGATCGAAACACCTATAACCTTTTTGATCTATCCCGTACCCCAAAAAGACACATTTAATGGCGCAAGCGGAAAATTTCGTTCTCTCGTGTTTTGGGACATGGACATAAACCGAACATCCAAATATTCTAAGGGGTAGGGTAAGAGATTCGGGTATCTTGGCTAGTGATGACAACAACTGTAAAGGGGTTTTCATTTTCAAAATTTTTGTAGGAAGACGATTTACCAAATAAACAGAAGTTGCAACTGCTTCAGGCCATAAAAAATTTCGGAACATTAGAATCAAAAAAACAAAGCACGAGTTATTTCCATAATGATTATGTTCTTTCTCTCAGCTACTCCATTTTGTTCGGGGGTATATGGGCATGAGGTTTGATGAACTAACCCGTTATCAACAAAAAATTTTGACATGTCATGATTTACAAACTCCCTCCCATTATCAGATCTAAGAATTTGAATGGTTGTTTGAAATTGGGTTTGAATGAGTTTGTAAAAAAGGACAAATTTTCATAAACTTCAGATTTGTTTTTCAAAAAATAAACCCATGTCATTCTCGAACAATCATCCACAAATAGCAAAAAATATCGAAAACCATGATCACCAGTAACGGGCGCAGGGCCCCAAACATCAGCATGTACTAAGGAAAAAAGACTTGCAACACGAGTTTCAGAAGATTTAAAAGATTGTCTATGGCTTTTTGCCAAAACACACGATTCGTAATCAAAATCCTTGAGATGGGAAAATTTAGGAAAAAGCAGTTTAAAGTAACCGAGAGATGGATGACCTAAGCGTCTGTGCCACAACCAAGCGTCTCGAGTCGCAGATCCGTGAGCCAGCATTGCGGCACTGCCTTGGTGAGCCATCTCGTCAACATAGTAGAGGCCTTGACGCTCAGTGCCACGCCCAATTATCCTCCTCGTCCTGATATCCTGTAATACACAAAAATCAGGATGCATTAGTAATGTGCAATTCAATTCCTTCGTCATGTGGCTAATAGACATCAATTTATGTGATAGTTTCGGAACATAGAGACAATTAGACAGCCTCAACGTCGGTGAAATCTCAATTGTCCCACTCCCCTCTACTGAAGTTAATTCCCCATCTGCGGTTTGTATTTGACTTTTCATAGTACCACAGAAATTCACAAAATCATTTTTATCATGTGTCATAGTGTCGGTGGCCCCACAGTCGAAAATCTACTGATTATTCCTCTCCCTAGACGTATTTGTAACCGCACATGCAACAGGCCACTTATGCAATATTTCAAAACTATTAGGGCTCACATATAAATCATCATCAATTTTGGGGTTCTTTTTCGGAATAGGCAAAGCACAGGGGGCATCATGCAAAAAACGGGGTAAATTCCGTAATTTCTGAAAATTGCATGGACTTGAATTAAAAGAGTAAGTTGGGCTGGGTTTGTTAAACCCTAGCCCGATACCTCCGTCGTTCTCTCCCCCTTCGACCCGTCCGGCAAAGGCTGCCTGCCCGACGTCGTCCCCTCGCCTGCCGCCGCCGTCGCGCGAGCCTCCACCGTCGGCTGTTCGTCCGCGAACACTGGTATCTGTTCCGCCTCCTTCCTCCATTCCAATGGCCAATTTTGCTTTTCCTTTTTGGTTTTCCTCCCACCACTCCGGGAAGCCGATTAACTTGAAGCATGTTTCTCGAGTATGTTTGTTCATGCCGCAATTCGAGCACCATAACTTGGTTTTGTCGAGTTTGGGGGCCGTGCGGCGGTTGTTGGTGGCGGCTGGGTTCTGTCCTTGACGGGGTGTTGCCGGTTGGGGTGGGAATCGGACGTTTCGGGCTGCAAATCCGAGTCCCACGCCATTCGTTGCGCCGGTTGGTTCGGGGTTTGCTGCCGGCATAATCTTCAGCCGGGGTAGCCTCCCTTTTGATCCATCCGTACGCGACATCCACTGGTGGCGCCGGGACTTCTTTCAGAATGTCTCTCCGGGTTCCCTCGAATTGAGGGTTCAATCCAGCCAAGAACTTGTACAATCGTCGGTATTGAT